>NW_020838062.1:1637165-2071235 GCF_003676395.1 Aethalodelphis obliquidens
AAAAAAAAAAAAAAAAAAAAAAAAAAAGGAAAGAAAGAAAAGGAGACAAGGAACTAGGGCAAAATTAGAGAAACACTCCTAGAGGAAGAGTTGGTAACTACAGGCTTACGTCCAAAAAAATTCATTATCAGAAGAAAAGAGCAATCCACTGTGTTGTTTAAAGTTGCTTTATTATTTTTATTTTGAATGAAAGACAGGAAGATACAGTCAGGATTCTGAAGGTCCTCTTCAGGCAGCAAGGGACTTGTTCCTTTCAGCCTCCTTCTCAAGTCCATGTTTGTTAAAATCTCTCCCCCCAAAAACTCTTGTTACAGACACACAGAAAAAACAAGTATGTGAAAGCCCCACTATAATCAAAGCTCAGTACTCACCATGTCCAGGATAGAGATAGGCCCAAGGGTGTTGACAGAGAGCTCAACAGTGACCACAGTGGGCCTCTCTGTAAAGTAAGCAGAAGTGGCAGAGGTAAGTGTTAAACAGAAGCATGGGGCAGGGGAGGGTGTGGTCAGTGTGGAATAAAGGGGGTAAGGGTTGGACTACATGGTTTCAACATCCGATACCATTTCTTTCTTTATTCTTTCATGGCAAGATCCAATTCATAGACTGTTAAGAGCTGAACATACCTCGAAGGTCAATCACCTAGTCCAGTCATCTCATTTTATAGTTGGACAAACTGAGGGTGAGAGAAGGGAAAAATCTAGACCAAGGTCAATGGCATTGCTGAGACTAGAGTTGACATCTCTTACCTGGCAGGTCAGCAAAAGTTGTTCCTGCCCACATGCAGGGCACTATCACCTACACCCCAGGCCCATTCTCCACACTTAGGCCCTCAATCCTCCTCCCCTCCGGGGTGGGGGAGAACTATGTTCTGCTACTCACCGCCAATGCCAGGGCGCAGTTTGTAGTCATAGTTATTCAAGATACCATCCAGGATTTCAGTGGCTGTTGGCATTTTGCCAAGTCTGTCATGGGTATCAATAGCAGTGGGCTTTATTTCTTCAGGGGGGAGTTCCTTATCAGGAGCCTGGGGTTTGGGGCCGTAGACATCATCATCACTGGCAGAGGGTCCCTTCTCTGATTCAACATGAGGTCCTTCAATCCTAGAACATAAAAACAAACAAGTGAAGCTCTGTCCTCTGCTCTGTAGGGGACCCAGCTGGTACTTCTTGGGACGGAAGCAAACCAAAATAAGCCTGCAACCCAGGGCATAGTTAAAGAATGACTGGTAACAGTAAATTAAAAGCCAGTAACAGATTATTCTTGTTAATTTCTTCTAAAGCTGCTGCTCTCTGGGAACTTCCCATGCTATCCTTTTTTTTATGGTCATACTTTATTTTAAAAAAATCAATAACAAAAGCAAGTTTGAGATTTTAAAAGAATTTTTAACGTAAAATCAAGAGGGTATTGGTGTATGAGCTCTGGCCAATCAGCTGCCATTACCAGCCTTGGTCTTAGTCTGCCTGACTAGTGACACCTGGGAGCAAATGGGCAGGCAGAGGGCCAGGATTGCTGAGGAATGCTCAGGAAAGCCACAGCACTCTCCCAGCGGGGGCTAGGACACTGGGAAAATTCTGCATTTCTTTGCTTTTGGGATACTCCATTGCATTGGAGTTGGGGGCTGGGGGTAGGGGAAGCTCTGAGCACTGAGAAAAGACAAAGACTGTCATTCAGGAAATAGATGGTCAACAGGAGTCCAACCTGAGTGCCACAGCCATGCACCACAGCCAAAAAATAATATAAAGAATTAAACTAAAAATTTTTTAAAACTTAAAAAAGCCATCTGCTAATGTATGAAGCTCACTGATGGTGTTAGAAATCAGGGCCATGCTACCTTTGCTGGGAGGCAGTGAGGAAGGGGGCACCAGGGGGTGTCTTGATACCAGTGTGATCATTTTCTGACAACTCATCAGCCGTGCACTTATGATCTGAGCACTTTTCTGCATATATGTTCTAATTCAATAAAAAGTATTTTGAAATCTGCAAATATATGGACCTTATTTGAATCCTGATTTTAAAAGGCAAAGCATAAAAAACAAAACAAACACAACACAACAAAAATATATTTATGACACAATAAGGAAGATTTGAATACTGACTGGTTAGTTTCTTCAGCATGAAGAAGTTATTCTAAAAATTTTGGTGTGATAGTGGTATTTTATTATGTTTTTGAAGTCCTTATGATTAGAAATACATACTAAAATAATTGCATATGAAATGATATGATGTCTGAGATTTGCTTTAAAAGAATTTAAGCTGGAAATGGAGAGTGGGTGGGATACAGAGAAAATAAGACTGGTTATGAGTTGATAATTAATGAGGCTGGTGATGGGTACATGGAGATTCACTCTACTGTTATATGTCTTTGAAAAAAATTTATAATTAAAAGCTTTTTAAAAAGCCATCATCAAAATTAATCTGTGATGTTGGAAGGCAGGAGAGTGTTTTCCTTTGGGGAGAAGGGTGTACTTGGAGGGGGAATGTGGTGAAGCTTTTGAGGGGTGGGGGAGTGGACTGGCAATGTTCTATTTCCTGGTCTAGGTGCTGGTTACATGGGCATGTTTACTTTGTGAAAATCTACTCCTGATTTTTACACTTTTATATTCTGTTACACTTCCAAAATGATTTTATTTTTACAAAGGCAATTGGACAACTTGCTTCTGCAAATAAGGGGTTAACAAGGCAGGAGATGGGGGCATGGTCTCTGTACTGCAGACCAAGGAACTGCCAACTTGAGCAGTAAAATGCGTTTTCCTGCAGTATTTCAAGCTCTTAGAATTGCTTAACTGGCATACAGATATGCCAAGTCTATGCCATTTCTTATGTCTGAAGTGGCTAATTCCCACTGTGGGCAAGGGAAGAACTGGGCTTGGGAAAAGCAGTTTCCATTTCCAAATATCATATCCAGAGATGTCCTCTTTCCCTGAGGCTTTTCCCCCAGTCATCTGAGTAGATCATGCCAGCCACCATGGGAGGGGAGGAGGGAGAACTAGGGAACTGGCACCCTGCAAAATGAGTGACTTGAATGGGAGCAAGGCATGATCAGGACTGGCACTGTTAGCCAAGACCACCCAAGAGCCTGCAATGACCCCCTCCCAGAAGTCCAAAGTCAACAACAAAACCCCGAGGTTCAAGAGGCAAACAAACAAGCAAAGGCCCTAAGACCACCGAAGCCTTTCTGCTCCCAGACTACGTCTGCTATGAAAGTGAGATCAGAGGGTCTTGAGGTTGCTGTCATCCTACAAATAGCTTTTGTCAGTAAAAAAATTTCAAATGAACAACAACAACAACAAAAACACCCTCATCCTGGGATCCTTGGGGTTAAGGGGCTGCTGACAATGTATACCTTTCCTCAGCTAGCCATTAAGCCCACTTTCAAAGCTAGAAATAACAGAAAAGTGAAAATACTCATGCACTGGACTAGTGGGATCTTTCCATGGGGGCTTTTCAGGCATCCACAATCCTCTAGATGTGATGATCTAAGATGGAGGTGAATTTCTGCAACCCCTCCCCCATGAGGATGCTCAGTCAACTAGCTAGGGAGAGGGAAGGGACCATGAGAAGGGCCACTGGATTGTATTTTTCCAAATCAGTCCTCTTTTTCGCCTTACAGATAGAGAAACTGAGGCCCAAATGGGGGGAGGGGCTGTGCCCACACAAGTGATTTTAAGCTGAGCCTGGACCAGAGGGAGGTGGTTCAAGGTGGCCCTTGCCAGCACACCCCGCTGCCACCTCCCCAGCTCTTTAATGACATCACAGGTTGCCCTGCTGACAGTGTCTGAACGTCAGTTACTGCAGCCCTTCCCCCTGGCTGGAAGGTTAGTTTCCATCACAACAGCCCCTCTTCTCTGCTGTTTTCCTCTCTGCTCCCTCTCCCTCATTCTGCACCACAGACCCCTCTTTTGCCCTAACCAGTCACCATGTCATCTTCTCCCAACCAGTCCAATTCACATCTGGAGTGATGTGGATGACTGGAAATTCCTAGCACGCATTCAGAAATATTTACCAAGCCCCCTGATGAGGCCAGCCCCTCCACTCCCCAGTGCACCGATGAGTCAGCAGGGAGCCCCACAGCCCCTCCCTTGAGGAGCTAAAGCATTTTGGGGTGGGGAGAGAATCCATCTCCCCTCTCTCCCTCCCCAAAACAGAAAAGCAAGACAAATCCAGTGACATGGAGGCTTCTAGAATGCTGGAAAGATCAGGAAGCTTAGGAACTTGTGACAGCTTGTGCCCAATGGGAAATCATCTCAAAAATATGAAGCAGTCATCTTCCACCCTCAAAAGCCAGAAATGCAGGGGACAACCTTCCTGGCAAAGTCCCAGGGCCAGAAGAAGGTGTAAGGGAAGCTGGCTGCTCAGGGGAAACCTGCTGCTAGTCTTTGGAAAAGCGGAGAGGTATTGAAATGCAGGACCCAAATCACAGACCTAAGAGATTACCATTTCTGGCCTCTGGCTCCCATCTGCGCAAGACCCAGCAGGGTGTCTGGGGAGATAAGGGCGGAAGAGAGAAGCTGGCAGCAGAGGGGGGATGAGGTGGACAGCTGGGGTGGGAACTCTTAGACTAAACCAGGGCTCCTGCCTGGGACTGGCACCAAGAGGAGTGGTGGGAAGGGAAGTAAGTAAAGTCAGAGTTGTCTGGCACAGTGCCTGGTACTCACTAGGCGCTCAGGAAAAAAAAATATATATATATATATATATATATTTTTTTTTTTTGAACGAGAGGACAGACTAGTCAACACTCAAACATTTCAAGCGCAGTTTCCACCCACTGCCCGCACGACTTTCTGGGCGCCACCTTCCCAAAGTCCCCCAGTCCCCCCAGTCCCCAGAAGCGCGAGCCTGCCCTGGCCGCTCGCCTCTTGCCTCGAAAGGCTCAGAAAGGGAGGGACGTGCTCTCTCGTTCCCCGGCCGCCGCGGTGGTTTGGAGAGCGGGAGTCCCGAGGAGTAGAGGGAGGGGGGACAGGAGCGGCCAGGTGACAGGCGTCCTGTCTTCCTTCCTGGGAGCCCCTTCAGGGGCCCAGGGAGCTCGTCCTAGGGGAAGCGGTGCGGAGGCTTGCCGCGCGCGTCGAGGGGACGCGGGACCAGGCTAGACCGTGCGAGGGCCAGGGGCAGAGCGGGCGCGGGGCTCGAGGAACACGGGGTGCGGGGGTCTCAGGAGCCGGCCTCGCTCCCGGAGAGAGGGAGCTGGGCTCGGAGGGATCCTGAGTCCTGGGTTGGAGACTTACCTCGACGGAAGGATTATGAACGTGCCCAGTAGGATCAGGAGAACTTTGGTCAACATCGTGGCAGGGACCGGCGCGACCACCTGTGCGGAGGTCGCTGCGCAAGGTCTGGCCGCACTGAGCGCAGTGTGGAGGGTTTTGTTGGGCTCCAACTTTCACTCCTCCCACTTGCCCCGCCCCACGCCCCCCATCCTGGCCCCGCCCCCTAAGCCCCGATGGAAATCTCCGACGACGTGTTTGCTGCTGCGGAGGGAGGGGTAGGCTCCGGCGGGCGTAGGGAGGAGGGAGAGGAGGAAGGAGCCCTGTCGCCAAGGCCCCCCGCCCCCCGCCGCCACCACCGCAGCGCTGCCAGACAGCCAGGAGCGGGGGACGCGGGGGAGGGAGGAAGAGGCGAGCCTGCGGTGTGCGGGCCCCAGGCGGGGAAACCGGCGGCCCGCCGCTGCGGCTGGGAGAGAGGCTGCAGACTGGGCCTGGCAGGGGCAAGGTGGGGGGTTGCGACTCCCTCAGCCCGCTGGTGCGCATTGGGGTCAGACTGTGGCTTCCAGCCCTTGGCTCCCCCCACCACCTGTTGCATCTCATCACTTTCCCAAGTCCCCTGACCTCTGAGATTTCCCCCACCCTCACTACACACCTTCCAGTCCTTCAGAGCACATCCTTTGGCATCCAAAGGAAGCTGAGTAACTTAGCATCTTCCTTGGCACAGAGGAAAAAAAGAGACTTGGGAGTCTCCCCAGGAAGCTCTGATCTGAGTTACCACACAGGCCATTTCCCCAGGTATTTAGGGGTGGGGGAGGACCCACCAACAGAGGACCAGCCCAAGGCATTCAGGGTAGGACTTTCTCTGATCCCAAAGGAAACAATGACACAATGTGGCTCACAGTTCAGTCCAGGGGCCTGGGTGTGAGAGGGACCACCTGAGGTGGAGGGACCTTGGAAATCCTCTTTCCAATATTGGCTGCCTATATCTTTCTGGCTCCTGGTGATGCCAGAAGTGAGAAGGCACTAGGGGTGGAGGTGGGGTGCAGGGGTCAGTGGCCCCATTCAGGGGGGACATCTCAAGTCTCAAGCATCCTCGGACTTCATCTTTCTTGCCTAGACCCTCATGATTCACGTCAGAGGGGAAGGGATTGCAGAGATTTGCCTGTCAAGCTGATGCCAAACACTAGCAGCATCCTCACCTGTTGCTCTAGAACGGGCTGTGTGCATCCCAGCCCCCAGGACGGCTCCCTGCAGAGGCTTTGCTGTACCACGCTAATCTAATACACCCTCTCCATCACCCCACCCCCATCTCATCACTCTGCTTTGTCATATTCACAACACTGCTCACTAACTGATGATTTTCTTGGGCATTTCTTTGTGAGCTCGTTTATGGAGCAAGCTCAGTAACAAAAAAGAAAAGAAAACAAAACCAAACAACGTGTCTGTCTGGATTTTTCACCATATCCCTGAAACTTAAGATGAGTTTTGGGCACACAGTGGGCACCCAACAAAAATTTGTTACCGGCCTGTGTGCAGCTGTGTGTGTCTAAGTGCCACTGAGTTCACTGAGATCTGGCTCCGTTCAGACTGTGCAAGAGAGAAGAAAAGACTGCAGGACACATTCAGGCCTCCTGTGTATATGCTTCCCAGCTGTGTGGCAGGGCCAGCCTCATGGGCATGTGGCCTTTTCAGCTCGACATGGCCCTGCACACAGAGGTGCCCCCATGCTTTGTTTAATGCTTTGCTGTTATTTTCTTGAAATTCTTAATAATTTTTGAACAAGTGGCCCTGAATTTTTATTTTTCCCTGGGCCCTGCAAGTTAGGAGCCACTCTTGCCCTAGGTAAACATGCTACAGAGCAGGGAACAGGCAAATGCAGAGCATTCCTGAGCCTACTAGAAAGAGAAATCTGCCTTTTTGCCCAGCACCAGACTGCTGCAGAGAGAGGCGATTCTGCACTTACTGTAGCCAGCCTTGGACTTGAACTGTCTTAGATGAATGTCTTTTTCTCTACTGACACTGGAGCTCCAGGAGATGGTTTGTCTGATTTACCTGTATTCCCCTGGGTTGAGTGCAGTGCCCAATGACTGGCAAATTATATTTGCTGAATGAGTGACTGAATCCAGGCACCAAAAGAGGCAGATGGTTACAGCTTTCTCATCAGATGACACCCCCAGGGCAGCTTTCTCTTAAGGCTTGAGATTAATCACACTTTGCCATCTTCCTTATAAACCTCATCCACTGGATGACTGCAAGAACCTTTGCAAACTCTGGAGCCTTCCAAAAGGCAAGGCCTTTTTACTGTGTTGTGGTTCTCTGAGTACTTCCCAAGTGCTTGTCTATGCCAGGCCCTGGACTTGGTGATGGATGAATATACAGTAAGGCCTCAAACGCAATTCTTGGCTCTCACATGTGTTTCAAGACAGGAGAGGGGATTTCTCTCAGAAATTACTAGCACAAGTTAGGAAGTCATGATTGCCCTGGAGTTTCTAGGAAGATGGGCCTCCATCTGACTGGGCAGTCCTGGAAGCTGTGTGTAGGTAGGAGGATCCTGCCCTTCATATGGACTTGAACCTTGCAGCCATACATGGGTCTTACAGGCAGGGGTTCACAGATGGGCATTCCAAGCAGAGATCCAGCCAAGGTGCTGAAATCAGAAATGCGTGGTGCTTAATAGAGAATAAGGAGGAGTTTGTGCGAGAGAAAGCTGGAGTGGGAGGCTGAATAGGCTAATGCTGGGCCTTGAATTCCAAGCCAAGAACTTGCACTTGATCTTGTAGGCAAAGGGGAAGGTACAGAAGAGTTTTGAAAAGGGACACTGCATGTCAGAACTGTTCTTCAGGAAGATCCCAGCAATCCCACTACTGGGCATATACACGGAGAAAACCATCATTCAAAAAGAGTCATGTACCACAGTGTTCATTGCAGCACTCTTCACAATAACCAGGACATGGAAGCAACCTAAGTGTCCATCAACAGATGAATGGATAAAGAAGATGTGGCACATACATACAATGGAATATTACTCAGCCATAAAAAGGAACGAAATTGAGTTATTTGTAGTGAGGTGGATGGACTTAGACTCTGTCATACAGAGTGAAGTAAGTCAGAAAGAGAAAAACAAATACCGTATGCTAACACATATATATGGAATCTAAAAAAAAAAAAAGGTCATGAAGAACCTAGGGGCAAGACAGGAATAAAGACGCAGACCAACTAGAGAATGGACTTGAGGACATGGGGAGGGGGAAGGGTAAGCTGGGACAAAGTGAGAGAGTGGCATGGACATATATACACTACCAAACGTAAAATAGATAGCTAGTGGGAAGCAGCCACATAGCACAGGGAGATCAGCTCGGTGCTTTGTGACCACCTAGAGGGGTGGGATAGGGAGGGTGGGAGGGAGACGCAAGAGGGAGGAGATATGGGGATATATGTATATGTGTAGCTGATTCCCTTTGTTATAAAGCAGAAACTAACACACCATTGTAAAGCAATTATACTCCAATAAGGATGTTAAAAAAAAAAAAAGAAGATCCCTCTGGTGCAGGCAGGCAAGAGTGTTTGCAGGAAGAATAGACTGAAACCTCCTTTCTCTTAGAAAAAGGAGTTATAAGGATCTGAATGAGATCAGAGCCACATGAATGGTTAGAAGGGAGGGAGCACTGTGGGGGAGAATTAATTGACACAATTGATGGCTCATTAGATGGAGTAGGGGAGGAGGCAAAGGAAGGAGTGTTGCTGGAGAAGACATAAGGTCATCCCCAGGTGACCAGGGTGGTGAACAGAAATAGAGAAGGCAGGAGGGGGAAGAGCTTTTAGTCATGGTAGTGAGAACAGACTCTGGCATTTTGCATTTCACTTTCTAATATTCCAAGAACATTAACATTTACTGTCTAGATATGTGTGTGTGTGTGTGCGCACGCATGTGCACACCCACGTGCACGTGCCCACTTTATCCTGGGTTGTTTGTACGCCAAATATGTCTCTCTTCAATTTGATATTCAAGCTGGATATAAACAAAAAAGCTAATATAGTAGCTGTATTTTCATCACTAAACCAAACTACCCATTCATCAGAATAGCTATGAGCAACCCCTTTGTCAGTTGTGAATAATCACATTTAATAACCAACATCCAATCACATATGCCCTGCTATAAACGTGGTTCAGTGGTAAAACCAGAGCTTCTGGTCAAAAAGTCTTTGTATTCCTGCCCTAGGTTGGCCCAAACTGTACCACATGCACAATGTGCTTTTCCTGTTAGGCCAAGTGAAAAATACAAGCCCCGAGAAGTTGTGCAAGACTCTTAGCTTGTTAAGTATCTGGGCTTGCAGCAAGATCAAGATACCTGGGACATTGGGGGAGGCAAGCTGGAGAAAGAACTGTTATAGGAAAAAATGGGGCATGAGATGAGGGTCACATCCCAGGTCTTGAGAGAGTCCCTGGGATCGGCTGCCAAGTGAGGGTCCTTGGCTTCAAGCAGGAAAGAATTCAAGAGTGAGCCATAGTAAAGTGAAAGAAGATTTATTTAGAGAGATACACACCTCCATAGACAGAGTGTGGGCTGTCTCAGAAGGCAAGAGGCGGCCCCAGGGCATGGCGTCATCTCTTTGGAAAGTGAGAGAGCCCTGAGGTATGGGGGTGGTTAGCTTTTACATGCTGGGTAATATCATAGGGTAACAAGTGGGAGGATTATTCTATCTTGGAGAAGGGGTGAGGATTTCCAGGAGTTGGGGCACCATTCACTTTTTGGACTTTTTGGTCAGCCTCAGAACTGTCATGGTGACTGTGGGTGTGTCATTTAGCATACTAATGTATTCCAATGAGCATATAATGAGTCTCAAGGCCAACCAGCAGTGGAATCTTCCGCCATCTTGGGCCCAGTAGGTTCTAACCAGTTTTTGTCATATTCTGTTCTTCTTAATGTTTGTCTCATTCATTTTTTTAACATCTTTATTGGAGTATAATTGCTTTACAGTGGTGTGTTAGTTTCTGCCTTATAACAAAGTGAATCATTTATACATATATGTATGTTCCCATATCTCTTCCCACTTGCATCTCCCTCCCTCCCACACTCCCTATCCCACCCTCTAGGTGGTCACAAAGCACCGAGCTGATCTCCCTGTGCTATGTGGCTGCTTCCCACTAGCTATCTAGTTCACGTTTGGTAGTATATATATGTCCATGCCACTCTCTCACTTTATCACAGCTTACCCTTCCCCCTCCCCATGTCCTCAAGTCCGTGCTCTAGTAGGTCTGTGTCTTTATTCCCATCTTACCCCTAGGTTCTTCATGACCTTTTTTTTTCTTAGATTCTATATATATATGTGTTAGCATGTTTTTCTCTTTCTGACTTACTTCACTCTGTATGACAGACTCTAGGTCCATCCACCTCACTACAAATAGCTCAATTTTGTTTCTTTTTATGGCTCAGTAATATTCCATTGTATATATGTGCCACATCTTCTTTATCCATTCATCCGATGATGGACACTTAGGTTGCTTCCATCTCCTGGCTATTGTAAATAGAGCTGCAATGAACATTGTGGTACATGACTCTTTTCGAATTATGGTTTTCTCAGGGTATATGCCCAGTAGTGGGATTGCTGGGTCATATGGTAGTTCTATTTTTAGTTTTTTAAGGAACCTCCATACTGTTCTCCATAGTGGCTGTATCAATTTACATTCCCACCAGCAGTGCAAGAGTGTTCCCTTTTCTCCACACCCTCTCCAGTATTTATTGTTTGCAGATTTTCTGATGATGGCCATTCAGACTGGTGTGAGGTGATACCTCAATGTAGTTTTGATTTGCATTTCTCTAATGATTAATGATGTTGAGCATTTTTTCATGTGTTTGTTGGCAATCTGTATATCTTCTTTGGAGAAATATCTATTTAGGTCTTCTGCCCATTTTTGAATTGGGTTGTTTGTTTTTTTGTTATTGAGCTGCATGAGCTGCTTGTAAATCTTGGAGATTAATCCTTTGTCCGTTGCTTCATTTGCAAATATTTTCTCCAATTCTGAGGGTTGTCTTTTGGTCTTGTTTATGGTTTCCTTTGCTGTGCAAAAGCTTTTAAGTTTCATTAGGCCCCATTTGTTTATTTTTGTTTTTATTTCCATTTCTCTAGGAGATGGGTCAAAAAGGATCTTGCTGTGATTCATGTCATAGAGTGTTCTGCCTATGTTTTCCTCTAGGGGTTTGATAGTGTCTGGCCTTACATTTAGGTCTTTAATCCATTTTGAGATTATTTTTGTGTATGGTGTTAGGGAGTATTCTAATTTCATTATTTTACATGTAGCTGTCCACTTTTCCCAGCACCACTTATTTAAGAGGCTGTCTTTTCTTCATTGTATATTTTTGCATCCTTTATCAAAAACAAGGTGAGCATATGTGTGTGGGTTTATCTCTGGACTTTCTATCCTGTTCCATTGATCTATCTTTCTGTTTTTGTGCCAGTACCATACTATCTTGATTACTGTAGCTTTGTAGTATAGTCTGAAGTCAGGGAGCCTGATTCCTCCAGCTCCGTTTTTCATTCTCAAGATTGTTTTGGCTATTCGGGGTCTTTTGTGTTTCCATACAAATTGTGAAATTTTTTGTTCTAGTTCTGTGAAAAATGCCTGTGGTAGTTTGATAGGGATTGCATTGAATCTGTAGATTGCTTTGGGTAGTATAGTCATTTTCACAATGTTGATTCTTCCAATCCAAGAACATGGTATATCTCTCCATCTGTTGGTATCATCTTTAATTTCTTTCATCAGTGTCTTAGAGTTTTCTGCATACAGGTCTTTTGTCTCCTTAGGTAGTTTTATGACTAGATATTCTATTCTTTTTGTTGCAGTAATAAATGGGAGTATGTCCTTAATTTCTCTTTCAGATTTTTCATCATTAATTTATAGGAGTGCAAGAGACTTGTGTGTATTAATTTGTATCAAAAAGCCCCTGGTTACGGAGAGTTCTGTTCTCCCCTTCATGAGACCCTTCCTCCATTACCACCCCTTGCCCCCTTCGTGTATCCTTCTTTGTTTAGAGAGGAGGCAACACTTCCAGCGTCCCCTCTCCTTTCTCAAAATGCTGTTCTGGGTGCTAGGGATACAGTGACAAGCCAGACAATTCCCTGCCTTCATGAAGCTTACATTGTTATGCAAGGAAACATGCAATACACAGACAAGCAAACAAATCTGATAATTTCCAGTATGAAATGGCATGAAGCAGTTAAAGTTGGTAATATAGCCAAGAATGACTATAGGATAAAAACAGTGGAGTGTCAATCTGGCAAGGGTGCAGGGAATGTCCTGGGCTTTCTGGGCAACTTGGAAAATCAGGGCAATCAGCTCTGAAACCATTTTTGCCATTTCTAATTCCAGTGAGAAATAAAGGGAGCAGGAGGAAGGTAAAATGACAAGGCTATTAATATATGAGAGGCTGCCAAGCCATTATCATTTATTTCAAGTGGTGGTAAAAGCAGATGACTCATCCTTCAGCACTGCAGGACTTTGCAACAGTCTCGATGGTTTACTGGCTTGCCTATTTTCCCAAGCCTGATGTTCAGGGGACAGGGCTTCTGAGCACGAATAGCCCTGAGGAGCTATATTTCTTCACCCCAGCTCTAAGTAAGATTTTCCCGACTATCAAAGTTCCCAAGGAAACAAACAAATGCTTCAGCAACAATTGGGAGTAGGGTGGTTTCCTGGTGGGGATGGAGCTAGGCACTTAGATGGAAGAGTCTGTGGTTCCCTTGCCCTTCCTCAGCAGACACACTTCCTTGCCTTTTTGTAGGTTAGGGAGTCTCTTGTTGGAATTCCCAGGAGGAGCACATTTTCCCTGGTGCTCTGGACAAATGTAGCTTATTTAATGAAAGGCATTTCTCCTCCCAAACCTGTGGAAAACCGATTAACAATTTCATAATGCCTGCTGGGCCCGGCTGCCAATCATTTGTAACAGTTGGGATTGTTGGGCTTGGTCAAGTGCTCTGGGAGCCTCCTTGGATGGAAGCTTCACCATTGAATCTACAATGCAAAGCAACCTGTTCTACAAAAGATTTGTTCCAACAGATTGAGAGGTGAATTCACCAAGGAAGTATGTACTTTCAATGTAAAAAGGCCTTTGTAAAGAGCAGGTGTTCTCTCTTTTCTGATGCATCACCTATAACATCATTGGTTGGGCCTCGGTTCTAAAATTATTAGGGCTAGTGCTCTTGTATATAATAGAAAGCGCTCTGAGGTGGGCTAGATAAATTTGAGGCTTCCTATTTCTATGGGCAATTTTAACAGGAAAAAATAATATGTTTTTATCTCTAAGAGTCTAGTATGATGGACTACAAGAGGAATCAGGATTTGGAAGGAACTATAAATGATTTGATGAAACTGGTCCTAACTTCCTCTTGAAATAGGAATATCTGTTATAGTCTCCCTCACAAGTGGGGCATTCAACTTTAGACTGAACCAGGGATGGGGAGCCCAGTACTCACAGGGCAGCCTGTGTCACTTTTAGACTAGTTCTATAGCAAAGAAGTCCTTTGATATGATAAGTAAAGAATTTCCTGAAAGAAGGTAGAGGGGCCAATCAGACTCTCCTTTCTTTTCAACCCTAAGTTGTCCAGGACAGAACATTTAAACTTGAAATTAGAGAGCCTGTCCCTACTACTGTTTTGCCCTGCCCACATGGGCAGGCATGGTTTGATCTCCCCCTCTATAGGTATCCACTCTGTGGCATTCAGTAATCATTTTCACACACACTAAAACTAAGTAGGTGACACATTATCCTAACACTTATGATACTATTTGGACCAAAGATTAGCCAATAGTTTAGAGACATCACACTCATCTGAATGTCCCAGAGTCAACACTAAGGCTTCTGCCAATTTTTCATAGGCAAGCCCTTAGGACTTTACTCAGAGCCTGTTTACACTTAGTGTACATACAGTTCCAAATACTTTAGCTGCAAGTAATGAAAATCTTTACTTAGATTGACTCAGACAACAAAAACATTTATTAAAGGAAGTCCAGAGGTATGTGAGTTACTAGATTGCTTAATTCAGTAAGCAATTAAGTTATTGTATTGCTTAATTCAATTGTGTGGTCTTTGAGGACCATCTCAAAGACAACACAATGCTGTCTATGTTTGCTCTTTTCTTTCGAGGAAGAACTTGAACTAGAATAAGAGCTGGGCCTAAAGTCAACTGACAATTAACCCAGAGTTCTGTCCACTCCCTATGCTCTCTTAGGACTGAAGATATTCCAATAGCCTTCTGTGTGAGGCTATATTGGGAAAAAACAATGGAAGTTGAAGAAAGCTATCTCAGGGGAGCACTTGATGTCCAATTGACTATAAAGTCCCACAACTCTAAGAAGGATCTAATTCCATGATAAGGTTGAGGGTATATCAGAATTGAAAAGGGTCAACAAGGTTTGAGAGGACATGATATGTTTAGGATGCTTCTATTACGAGTGGTGAGAACATTGGATACTTAGAGGGATAGTGTAGGAAGTGAAGTTGGCATGTTATCTCTAGGGCCATGGTGGTAAGACTAGGTTTTCTCTAATAGGGGCCATTGAATGATTTAAGCAGAGGAGTTTGACATGGTCAGATTTATGTTTTTGAAAGACTTGTATGGCCGTGATGGCAAACACAGATTTGGGGAGGTGATGGATGAGACCAGAGGTAGCTGTATCCCTTAAGATGCTGTTGCAATATTACAGGACAGAAATACTGAGAACATGGCCTAGGTCAGGGCAGAGGAGTTGTAGAGAAAGGGTTGAAAGTCCTTCAGGTATTAGTCTTAGCCTGGTAATTGGTGATAGATTGGATGTGGGTGGTGAGGAAGGGTTCAGCCTATGAGGACCTTCAAATTTCAGGCGTTGCCCCATAATGCCTCTAGTTTGGGATATGTTGACTCTGAGGTGTCTGTGGGAAATTTCCAGGAGGCAGTTGAATATATGAGGCTTGCGTTTAGGATAGAAGTCTAGGTTAGAGATTGACTTATTAATATTATGAGTGATATTATATAGCTCTGTGTTTTACAAGCATCTTCATCATCATGATTTTATTTTATCGTTAACCCAATTCTATGAGGTAGACATTATTTTTTCTACTTCCCAGCTGAGGCAACTGAGTCCCACAGAAATTAAATGACTTGCCTAATATCACACAGTCAGGAACTAATAGAGCTGGGGCTAGAATTCAGGTCCCCTAATGCCAAATTCTACATGTTTCCCACTGTTCTTCAAAATGGCAAAGTAAGCTACACAGAGATGGTGGGAGAAGCCATGAGAATTGCTGAGGTCCCTCATAAAGCTTATGGAGAGCAAGAAGAGTGTTTGGCAGATGAAATTCTGGAGTTTTCATGGAAGTAGACATGAACTGACTGCAGCTGGGCATGCAGAATTCTGATCAATGGGATGTTATGATTCCACTTGCCTTTAGACCTTGCTCTTAGTCCTGGGGATGCTGCAACTTTGCCTTTCCCAGGTTTCGTCCCATACCTACTCTATCTCCCTCCTCCCTGTGCTTCTACTGAAGTCACTCATTTGTATTTTGTATGTTGGCTCTGTTAACTGTGCCTTGAGGTTCTGAACCTTGGCTGCATCCCTAGATTGTTGACTCACAGCACCCACCCCAGGTCTCCCTGTTTGGGTCTTGGACTCTGTCCATGCTTTCAGGCTGGCTGGGCTTCAGGTTCTGGGTGCCAAAGCCCAGGGAACATTACTGGGGAGGAATGAATTCAGACATGCTTCTTCATTCCCTTTCAGGCCTACTGTCTTGCCCAGTAGGTCACAAAGGAATGGTTTCAATTTGCTCGATTGGCAAACAAACCCCAGTGAAGGTTCACATGGTGTATTAGACAGAAACAAGGGCTTTGTAAACTAGAGGGCAATCCTGCAGATGGTCCTTGTGAAGAGGCAGTGAGGAAAATCCAAAAGGCAAGAGTCAACTTGGGGGTGAGTTAGAGGAACGAGGGTGCTAAGGAAGACAATGGAAGCTCTGGTTCCTGTCTTCAGTGAAACTGTAGGCAATTTATTCCCATCCTCAGATCAGGAGAAAACAAGCAGCAGAACTGTGCTAAGAACAATCATATTTCTTATATCACATTTTCCAGCCTGGGTAGTGAGGAATCTGCATGAAGGTGTCTAAATGAAGTTCACCACTTTAAGCATCAAGGTTTTCGAAAAGGACTATTTTAAGCTATGTATTAGGAGGTAAAAACACATCTTCTAAGTATGGCACTTTTTTCTATCTTAGCAAAACGAAGCACACCAGACATAAGTAACCTCTTCCTACTGACTCCAATCTGTCAACTACCACTTCTCATGATTGTCAGTGAACCTGCTTCTTGCATGAAATCACTTTTCTTTGCTATTTATCATTTGCTTTGATGTTGGAACTTAGATACATACATTTCATAGAACTTTATGTAAACTAAAGTTTCTGGGCTCTGACTGAAATCCTGAACCCCCAATCCCAATAAAAGTGTGGAACTTGGGCTTCATAATCATGATTTCATTTGCTCTGAGGCTTTCCTTTTCCCCTCTTCTTAGTTGTATTCTCATTAACCACGGCTTATTCATTCTTTTAGCAAATATTTTCTGAGCACCTACCGTATGTCAGAGATTCTTTTAGAGGCTGGGGGTACAGAAGTAAGCGAAGCAGAAGAAGTCCCTGGCCTCATGAAGCTTGCATTTCATGGGAGGAGACACTTTAAAAAATAAGTACAAGATATGTTAGAAGATGGAAAATGCTATGCAGTACAGAGATCTTTGGGTTTAAATGAAAAAATACATTTTAACCTAGATTCTGGGTGTGGAAGAAGCAAGGGAAATGTGTGTGGTCATGACTGCTAGCTGTACACTGGAATTTAGTTTCCTTTTCGTCTTCTTTCTTCTTCCTTTTCTTCTTCCAATGTTATAATAATAACATTGTGGCTGGGCACATAACTGACCAGCTAGACTACATTTCTAAGAATCTCCTGCAGCTCGATGCTGTCATGTGACTACATTATACTCACCTTGAGACCACGCTGTGCTGCCTCCTTGTCCTCTTCCCTTCTTTCCATCAACTGGACCCCTTTATGATGACCATGCACATTTAATTAGGTAAATTATACCAATGTCCCAATGAATAACCAAGTAACAACTGGGAAGGAACCTGGGTTCCTAAATGACTTCAAGGGGAGAACCATTTGACAACCAGGTCCTTCACATCAGGACTATTAAGTGATAAAGAAATAAACTGCTTTGTTATCTCAGCCATTCTAATGGTGGTTCTCTGTTACAACAACTCAGCTTTATCTTAACTAAAGTAGAATTGTGTCTTGAAATAGGGTGCTATTATAACAAAAGCCTAGCAGGTAGGTGGTGGGGACAAAGATATTGATACTACCAATTTGAAAATGGGTAACTCCTTCCATGCCATGACAAAGCAGAGTAAAACTGTCACTTAAACTAACTTTGAATGCAGTCTAATGCTTACTGAGACTATAGTGCTAGAAAAAGTGATTGGGAAGTGTCAGAATGTTTATGTTGGCTGCTCCTTGATGCTTTTAGGAAAGTAATAAAAAGGGTTGATCTCAGGTGAGAATTTTCCCAATTTGCAATATGAAATAGAAGGAAATAAAGATAGTCCAAAGATGTGTCTCTAGTAGTAAAGGCAAAAACTTAAGAAAGTCCAAATGGCTAGAGAGAGATCACTGGCATTCTCAGAGTTCCAATGGAACTTTTCAGCCAATCAGAAGAAGGTATCCTGTTCTATTGATCTATGTGTCTGCTTTTGTGCTAAAACGATACTGTTTTGATTACCGTAGCCTTGTAGTATACTCTGAAGTCAGGGAGTGTGAATCCTTCAGCTCTGTTCTTTCTCAAGATTGTTTTGGCATTTTTTATTGTTGTGTAGTATTCCATTTTATCAATATATTAAATTTTTAAAAATTGTGCTCTTATTAGATGTTTTCAATTTGGGTGCTTATTATGAATAAACCTATAAAATTCCTGTATATATAGATATATGCATGTATTTCTGTTGGTTATACTCTAAAAACTAGAATTGCAGGATTAAAGGGTATGCATATATTTAGCTTTAGTAGATACAGCTAAACAGTCTTCCAAAATGGCTACACCAATTTTACATTCCTGCCAACAGTGTATGAAAATTTGCCATTGTTCCACATCCTTGCCAATGTTTCCTATAGTTAGTATTTTTCATTTTGATCACTCGACTGGGAGTATAGTAGTATCTAATTGTGCTTTTATTTTGCATTTCTATGATGATATTGAGCATCTTTTCATGTCTTTCCTAACGATTTGGATATCCTCTTTTTCTTTAATTTCTTTTATCTAGTTTTCACTTGGGGTTTCCACATTTCTCTTGTTGAGTTTTTTTTTTACATCTTTATTGGAGTATAATTGCTTTACACTGGTGTGTTAGTTTCTGCTTTACAAGAAAGTGTATCAGCTATACATATACATATATCCCCATATCCCCTCCCTCTTGTGTCTCCCTCCCATTCTCCCTATCCCACACCTTTAGGTGGTCTCAGAGTACCGAGTTGATCTCCTGTGCTATGCAGCTGCTTCCCACTAGCTATTGATTTTACATTTGGTAGTGTATATATGTCCGTGCCACTCTCTCACTTTGTCCCAGCTTACCCTTCCCCCTCCCAATGTCCTCAAGTCCATTCTCTACATCTGTGTCTTTATTCCTATCCTGCCCCTAGGTTTTTCAGAACCTTTTTTTTTTAATTCCATATATAAGTGTTAGCATACAGTAGCTGTCTTTCCCCTCCTGACTTACTTCACTCTGCATGACAGACTCTAGGTCCATCCACCTCACTACAAATAACTCAATTTTCTTTCTTTTTTTATAGCTGAGTAATATTCCATTGTATATATGTGCCACATCTTCTTTATCTGTTCATCTCTCAGTGGACACTGAGGTTGCTTCCATGTCCTGGCTATTGTAAATAGACCTGCAATGAATATTGTGGTACATGACTATTTCGGAATTATGTTATTCTCAGGGTATATGCCCAGTAGTGGGATTGCTGGGTCATATGGTAGTTCTATTTGTAGGTTTTTAAGGAACCTCCATACTGTTCTCCATAGTGGCTGTATCAATTTACATTCCCACCAACAGTGCAGGAGGGTTGGTTGCCTTTTCTCCACACCCTCTCCAGCATTTGTTCTTTATAGATTTTTTGATGATGGCCATCCTCACTGGTATGAGGTGATACTTCATTGTAGTTTTGATTTGCATTTCTCTAATGTTTAGTGATCTTGAGCATTGTTTCATGTGTTTGTTGGCAATCTGTATATCTTCTTTGGAGAAATGTCTATTTAGGTCTTCTGCCTATTTTTGAATTGGGTTGTTTGTTTTTTTTGATATTGAGCTGCATGAGCTGTTTGTAAATTTTGGAGATGAATCCCTTATCAGTTGCTTCATTTGCAAATATTTTCTCCAATTCTGAGGGTTATCTTTTCGTCTTGTATATAGTTTCCTTTGCTGTGCAAAAGCTTTGAAGTTTCATTAGATCCCATTTGTTTATTTTTGTTTTTATTTCCATTTCTCTAGGAGGTGGGTCAAAAAGGATCTTGCTGTGATTTATGTCATAGAGTGTTCTGCCTATGTTTTCCTCCAAGAGTTTGATAGTGTCTGGCCTTACATTTAGGTCTTTAATCCATTTTGAGATTATTTTTGTGTATGGTGTTAGGAAGTATTCTAATTTCATTATTTTACATGTAACTGTCCACTTTTCCCAGCACCACTTATTGAAGAGGCTGTCTTTTCTTCATTGTATATTTTTGCATCCTTTATCGAAAACAAGGTGAGCATATGTGTGTGGGTCTATCTCTGGGCTTTCTATCCTGTTCCATTGATCTATATTTCTGGTTTTTTGCCAGTACCATACTCTCTTGATTACTGTAGCTTTGGAGTATAGCCTGCAGTCTGGGAGCCTGATTCCTCCAGGTCCGTTTTTCTTTCTCAAGATTGCTTTGGCTATTTGGGTCTTTATGTTTTCATAGAAATTGTGAAATTGTTTGTTCTAGCTCTGTGAAAAATGCCATTGGTATCTTGATAGGGATTGCATTGAATCTGTAGATTGCTCTGGGTAGTTTAGTCACTTTCACAAAGTTGATTCTTCCAATCCAAGAACATGGAATATCTCTCCATCTGTTGGTATCATCTTTAATTTCTTTCAACCATGTCCTATCGTTTTCTGCATACAGGTCTTTTGTCTCCCTAGGTAGGTTTATTCCCAGGTATTTTATTCTTTTTGTTGCAATGGTAAATGGGAGTGTTTCCTTAATTTCTCTTTCACATTTTTCATCATTAGTGTATAGGAGTGCAAGAGATTTCTGTGCATTAATTTTGTATCCTGCTGCTTTACCAAATTCATTGATTAGCTTTAGAAGTTTTCTGGTAGCATCTTTAGGATTCTCTATGTAGAGTATTATGTCATCTTCAAACAGTGACAGCTTTATTTCTTCTTTTCCAATTTGGATTCATTTTATTTCTTTTTCTTCTCTGATTGCTGTGGCTAAAACTTCTAAAACAATGTTGAATAATAGTGATGAGAGTGGGCAACCTTGTCTTGTTCCTGATCTTAGTGGAAATGGTTTCAGTTTTTCACCATTGAGGACGATGTTGGCTGTGGGTTTGTCATATATGGCCTTTATTAGGTTGAGAAAAGTTCCCTCTGTACCTAATTTCTGGAGGGTTTTTATCATAAATGGGTGTTGAATTTTGTTGAAAGCTTTTCCTGCATCTATTAAGATGATCGTATGTTTTTTAGTATTCAATTTGTTAATATGGTGTATCACATTGATTTACGTATATTGAAGAATCCTTGCATTCCTGGGATAAACCCACTTGATCATGGTGTATGATCCTTTTAATGTGCTGTTGGATTCTGTTTGCTAGTATTTTGTTGAGGATTTTTGCATCTATGTTGATCAGTGATATTGGCCTGTAGTTTTCTTTCTTTGTGACATCTTTGTCTGGTTTTGGTATCAGGGTGATGGTGGCCTCATAGAACGATTTTGTGAGTGTTCCTCCTTCTGCTATATTTTGGAAGAGTTTGAGAAGAACAGGTGTTAGCTGTTCTCTAAATGTTTGATAGCATTCGCCTGTGAAGCATATGGTCCTGGGCTTTTGTTTGTTGGAAGATTTTTAATCACAGTTTCAATTTCAGTGCTTGTGATTGGTCTATTTATATTTTCTATTTCTTCCTGGTTCAGTCTTGGAACGTTGTTCTTTTCTAAGAATTTGTCCATTTCTTCCAGGTTGTCCATTTTACTGGCCTATAGTTGCTTGTAGTAATCTCTCATGATCGTTTGTATTTCTGCAGTGTCAGTTGTTACTTCTCCTTTTTCATTTCTAATTCTATTGATTTGAGTCTTCTCCCTTTTTTTCCTGATGAGTCTGGTTAATGGTTTATCAATTTTGTTTATCTTCTCAAATAACTAGCTTTTCGTTTTACTGATTTTTGCTATTGTTTCCTATATTTCTTTTTCATTTATTTCTGATCTGATCTTTATGATTTCTTTCCTACTGCTAAATTTGGGGCATTTTTGTTCTTCTTTCTCTAATTGCTTTAGGTGTAAAGTTAGGCTGTTTATTTGAGAAGTTTCTTGTTTCTTAAGGTAGGATTGTATTGCTATAAACTTCCCTCTTAGAACTGCTTTTGCTGCATCCCATAGGTTTTGGGTCATCGTGTTTTCATTGTCATTTTTTTCTAGGTATTTTTTGATTTCCTCTTTGATTTCTTCAAAGTGTATCGTTTAACGTCTATGTGTTTTTATTTTTTACAGATCTTTTCCTGTAATTGATATCTAGTCTCATAGCGTTGTTGTCAGAAAAGATACTTCATACAACTTCAGTTTTCCTAAATTTACCAAGGCTTGATTTGTGACCCAATGTATGATCTCTCCTGGAGATTGTTCGATGAGCACTTGTGAAGAAAGTGTATTCTGTTGTTTTTGGATGGAATGTCCTATACATATCAATTCAGTCCATCTTGTTTAATGTATCATTTAAAGCTTGTGTTTCCTTATTTACTTTCATTTTGGATGACCTGTCCATTGGTGAAAGTGGGGTGCTAAAGTCCCCTACAATGATTGTGTTACTGTCGATTTCCCCTCTTATGGCTATTAGCATTTGCCTTAACTATTGAGGTGCTCCTATGTTGGGTGCATAAATATTTTAAATTGTTATATCTTCTTCTTGGATTGATCCGTTGATCATTATGTACTGTTCTTCTTTGTCTCTTGTAATAGTCTTTAGTTGAAAGTCTATTTTTTCTGATATGAGAGTTGCTACTCCAGCTTTCTTTTGACTTCCATTTGAGTGTAATATATAATTCCATCCCCTCACTTTCAGTCTGTATGTGCCCCTAGTTCTGAAGTGGGTCTCTTGTAAACAGCATATATATGGGTCTTGTTTTTGTATCCATTCAGCCAGTCTGTGTCTTTTGGTGGGAGCATTTAATCCATTTACATTTAAGGTAATTATCGATATGTATGTTCCTATTCCCATTTTCTTAATTGTTTTGGGTTTGTTATTGTAGGTCTTTTCCTTCTCTTGTTTTTCTTGCCTAGAGAAGTTTCTTTCACATTTGTTGTAAAGCTGGTTTGGTGGTGCTGAATTCTCTTAGCTTTTGCTGTCTGTAAAGCTTTTAATTTCTGCATCGAATCTGAATGAGATCCTTACTGGGTAGAGTAATCTTTGTTGTAGGTTTTTGCTTTTCATCACTTTCAATATGTCCTGCTACTCCCTTCTGGCTTGCAGAGTTTCTGCTGAAAAATCAGCTGTTAACCTTATGGGGATTCCCTTGTATGTTATTTGTTGTTTTTCCATTGCTGCTTTTAAAATTTTTTCTTTGTATTTAATTTTTTATAGTTTGATTAATATGTGTCTTGGCGTGTTTCTCCTTGGATTTATCCTGTATGGAACTCTGTGCTTCCTGGACTTGATTAACTATTTCCTTTCCCATGTTAGGGAAGTTTCCAACTATAATCTCTTCAAATATTTTCTCAGTCCCTTTCTTTTTCTCTTCTTCTTGTACCCCTATAATTTGAATGTTGGTGCATTTAATGTTGTCCCAGAGGTCTCAGTGACTGTCCTCAGTTCTTTTCATTCTTTTTTCTTTATTCTGCTCTGCAGTAGTTATTTCCACTATTTTATCTTCCAGGTCACTTATTTGTTCTTCTGCCTCAGTTATTCTGCTGTTGATCCCTTCTAGAGAATTTTAAATTTCATTTATTTTGTTGTTCATCATTGCTTGTTTGCTGTTTAGTTCTTCTAGGTCCTTGTTAAATGTTTCTTGTATTTTCTCCATTCTATTTCCAAGATTTTGCTCATATTTACTATCATGACTCTGAATTCTTTTTCAGGTAGACTGCCTATTTCCTCTTCATTTGTGTGGTGTGGTGGATTTTTGCTTTGCTCCTTCATCTGCTGTGTGTTTCTCTGTCTTCTCATTTTGCTTAACTTACTGTGTTTGGGGTCTCCTTTTCACAGTCTGCAAGGTTGTAGTTCCCATTGTTTTTGGTGTCTGTCCCCAATGGCTAAGGTTGGTTCAGTGGGTTGTGTAGGCTTCGTCGTGGAGGGTATTGGTGCCTGTGTTCTGGTGGATGAGGCTGGATCTTGTCTTTCTGGTGGGCAGCTCCACATCCAGTGATGTGTTTTGGGGTGTCTGTGACCTTATTTATGATTTTAGGCAGCCTTTCTGGTAGTGGGTGAGGTTGTGTTCCTGTGTTGCTAGTTGTTTGGCATAAGATGTCCAGCACTGTAGCTTGCTGGTCGTTGAGTGGAGCTGGGTCTTGGCATTGATATGGAGATCTCTGGGAGATTTTTGCTGTTTGATATTACGTGGAGCTGGGAGGTGTCTGGTGGGCCAATGTCTTGCACTCCGCTCTCCCACTTCAGAGGCACAGGCCTGACACCCAGCCAGAGCACCAATGTCCTGTCATCCATACAGGTCAGAATAAAAGGGAGAAAAAAAGAAAGAAAGGAAGAAAAAATAATAAAATAAAACAATGTTATTAAAATAATTATTAAATATTAAAAAAAATTAAAAGTAATTAAAAAAGGAACAAAGAAAGAAAGAAGAGAGGAACCAAACCAAAAAACAAATCCACCAATGATAAGAAGTGCTAAAGTCTATACTAAAACAACAACAACAAAAAGAAATATGGGCAGACAGAACTCTAGGACAAATGGTAAAATCCAAGCTATACAGACAAAATTACAAGCAGAAGTATACACATACACACTCACAAAAAGAGAAAAAGGAAAAAAAAAATATATCATTGCTTTGAAAGTCCTCTGCCTCAATTTCGGATGATTCATTGTCTCTTCATGTATTCCACATATGCCGGGTACATCAAGTTGATTGTGGAGATTTAGTCCGCTGCTCCTGAGGCTGCTAGGAGAGATTTCCCTTTCTCTTCTTTGTTCGCACAGCACCCGGGGTTTGGATTTGGATTTGGATTTGGCCCCATCTCTGCATGTAGGTTGCCCTTTGGTGTCTGTTCTTCACCCAGACAGGAGGGGGTTAAAGTAGTATCTGATTAGGGGGCTCTGTCTCACTCAGGCAGATGGAGGGAGGGGGACGGAATGCAGGGCAAGCCTTCGGCGGCAGAGGCCAGCGTGACGTTGCAGCAGCCTGAGGCACACCATGTGTTCTCTGGGGGTAGTTGTCCCTGGACCACGGGACCCTGGCAGTGGCGGGCTGCACAGGCTCCCGGGAGGGGAGGTGTGGGTAGTGACCTGTGCTTGCACACAGGCTTGTTGGTGGCGGCGGCAGCAGTCTTAGCGTCTCATGCCCGTCTCTGGGGTCCGCGCTGTTAGCCGTGGCTCGCGCCGGTCTCTGGAGCTCCTTTAAGCAGCGCTCTGAATCCCCTCTCCTCGCGCACCAGGAAACAAAGAGGGAAGAAAAAGTCTCTTGCCTCTTCGGCTGGTCCAGACTTTTCCCCAGACTCCCTCTCGGCTAGCCGTGGTGCACTAACCCCTGCAGGGTGTGTTCACACTGCCAACCCCAGTCCTCTCCCTGTGCTCCGACCGAAGCCCGATCCTCAGCTCCCAGTCCCGCCTGCCCCGGCGGGTGAGCAGACAAGCCTCTCGGGCTTGTGAGTGCCGGTCGGCCCTGATCCTCTGTGCGGGAATCTCTCCCCACTTTGCCCTCCACACCCCTGTTGTTGCACTCTCCTTCGTGGCTCCGAAGCTCCCCCCTCCACCACCTGCAGTCTCCACCCGCGAAGGGGCTTCTAGTGTGTGGAAACCTTTCCTCCTTCACGGCTCCCTCCCACTGGTGCAGGTCCCATCCCTATTATTTTGTATCTGTTTTTTCTTTTTTCTTTTGCCCTACCCAGGTACGTGGGGGGTTTCTTGCCTTTTGGGAGGTCTGAGGTCTTCTGCCAGCATTCAGTAGGTGTTCTGTAGGAGTTGTTCCCTGTGTAGATGTATTTCTGGTGTATCTGTGGGGAGGAAGGTGATCTCCGCATCTTACTCTTCCGCCATCTTGAAGGTCTCTCTCTTGTTGATTTTTAAAATCTCTTTATATATTCTTTATTTGAGCCCTTTGTTAGATACATTGTGAATATCTCCTCCCATTCTACAGGATTTTTATAGCCTTTGTTATAAATTTTTTCATATGCAAATACTATGAAGATGTGCTCCTATATTGTCTTCTGGAAGGTTTAGTATTTTATCTTTCACATTTTGTTCTGTAATCCTTCTAGAATTGATTCATGTATGTAGTATGAGGTAGGGAGTCAATTCATATTTTTCCAAATGGATATCAAATTGATCTAGTATTACAGTGGCACCTCTGTCACAAATGAAGTGACACTTTGTGTGGGTTTGTTTCTGTTTTATCTGTTACAATTGTCTTTATTATTATAGTTTTAAAATAGGTCTGATATCTATGGTAGTGTAAGTCCTCCTGCTTTGTTCTTCTTCAAGATTGCCTTGGTTATTTTTGGACCTTTGATTTTCCATATAAATGTTATAATCATATTATCCATTTACACCATACACACATACACATTCAAACCTGCTGGAAGTTTGATTGGGAATTATGTTGAAACTATGCCTCAATTTTGAGAGCATTGGCATCACTATAATATCGAGTTTTCCAATCTATGAACATAATTACATGTTCTTTTTTTCAGTACCTGGAACACCTGGCCTGGAGGCCACAGTGGAACATTCCTGAGCACCCTTAAGGCAACACCTGGGGACCTCTTGGAAATAACTGGGAAGCCTGTGGAGAATCTTTGACTTGGGGCAATAAATTCAATGGGATTTCATATAGGGTGCATTGTTCTTATTATTAAGATCCACATCTCTTTTTCATTGATGTTGAATGCTTAAAAATAATTTTAACAATTATATACAAACAAATATATTATGCAAATTTCCTTTTAACACTGCTGGGAAACAGGAATACTAATTAATATTTGGGTATTTTGTCTGTCTATCTGCAGACACACTCATGTATGAAGGTGAGTGCACAAAACTAATTTGCAAGTGTATCTTGTATATGCATAACTGCTTATCTATATGTTGCATGTAAATTGAAATTATTTTTTTTTATTGAGATGTTATTGACATATAACATTATATTAGTTTCAAGTGTACAACATAATGATTTGACTTGCATGTTTTTGAGAGAATCTTATTGGTAAAGAAACTACAATCACCCAAATTCCCATCAGCTTATAAACAAATAAACAAAATGTGCTATCCCATACAATGAAATATTATTCAGTCACAAAAAGCAATGAAGTACTGATATATGCTACCACATGAATGAAACTTGAAAACATTATGTTAAGTGAAAGAAGCCAGTCACAAAAAGTCACATATTGTATGATTCCATTTATATTTTAAAAATTTGGAAAAGTTAAATCTATAGAGGCAGAAAGTAGATAGCAGTTTCCTAGGGCTGGAGAGGATGAAGGAATTGGGGAGGGAGTGATAGCTAAAGGGTATGGGGTTTCTCTTTGAAGTGATAGAAATGTTCTAATGGATTGTAGTGATGATTGCACAACTCTGTGAATATACTGAAAAACATTGAATTATAAACTTTATGAATGAATGTATGATACGCAAATTATATCTCATTAACGTTGTTACACACACACACACACATACACAAATCACAACCTTGATCTGCCAAATTTCTTGATTGTTTAAGCTCTAAATCTGCTCCCATAAAATATATATTCTCCAAAATTTTATAACCTGGAGACTTTGGATAATGGGTGCATGTAGTAGTTGGATGAGGTTGTGGGTTGTCTTCCTTGTGGAAACTATGTTTTTTATGTGCAAAGACAGGCACATACAAATATTGAGGTGGACTGTAATGAAGATTGTCAATTGTCTATCAAATCCCACTTTCTCTTTCTTCCATATAATAGAATTATAAGATAATACATGGCTGTTCATGTTACCTACATTTTCCAACACTCTCTGCAATTTGGTGTGAACAATAAAATATGGGTCTTAAGAGAGTTGATGCTCTCTTCCCCATTCTTGCTGGCTGAAATTCTTTTTGGTGGCTACTGAATTTGAATCATGTAGAAGATGATGTGTCCTGAAGGATAAAGTGGATGGGAGAAAATGACTTGGAGGGAAAGAAAATGGGTCCAGAATGATCTTGAGATGCAGATCTGGATCTTTCACATTGTCTGTTATGTGAAAGAGAAATATATATGACATATATGTGATATATATCATATGTATTCTTTAATCCACTCTATTAAATTAATTAAACAAGGAGGCCATTAGACTGAGGTGGCTCTAATGCTATGGTGGCCTATGTAACCAAACCAAAATCTAAGCCTATGAGTGCCTCATGGTTACAAAAGTCTTGCCTCTAGCTCCTCTAGGTGGACCACTCCTAACTACTTCTGATTTGGCACTGCCTGACTTGAATTAATTTTTGCTCAGATAAACTCAAAAATTTTAATATGCCTCAGTTTAGTTTTTAACAGCTCTATTATTAGTTCAGTTTTAGTAGCTTAAGTTTACAGCAACTAATACAAGAATTATGTAAGGGTCTTTATGATTTGTGTTCCCTCTCTACAAGAAATCTGAAATTTGGAAGCTCATACTTAACCAAGGTCAAGGAAGAAGTCACCAATTCCTCAAGATTTGTGGTCACTACCTTGCTACCTGGCCTCAGTTAGAAAAAAGCACCTATGTGTGGCATTTCCTGTCATGCCAATACTTGGCAGTTGACCTTCAAGGTAGTCACTCCTACAGAAGAGCCCTAGGGAGAGAGAACAACACTAGGAAGAAAGGATTCAGACCTGGCTCTGAGATTGTGGCACTTCCTGAAAACCTGAAAGATATCTTCCAGGCTTCCAACTCTCTTGAATCCCACTAGGTTGCTAAAGTATTTGTATCCTCCACATCTATGCTCAGGATGGTGAAGACTTTGAAGTAGGGAGAGCATACTCTTTCACTCATACGAAAATAATTCTTTGATGGTAGGGAGGCCCAGAGATGAAGGCTGTCTCTAAATTCTCTGGACTGCTTTATTTTTTTCCAGGAAAATCAGGCTTTATTTCAAGAAAGTTTAGGGAGCTAGAAAAGAAACTAAACAAATACACGATGAATTTTCTTAGGGGAAAAGGAGATCACCTTATGAGGGTTTGTTCAGTATTTTTAAAACGTTGCTCTGAAGGCTGGAACAGACTTGAACTTGAGTTAGTAGCTCACAGAGGGAATTCTAGAATGCCACTGTTTATATACAGGGCTCAGAATCCAAATGCACTGATGTATCATCAGGAAAACACTAATGCCCAGAGAGGATAAGGGACTTTCCTAGGGTCCCCAGCAAGTCAGTGGTAGATTTGGGATGAGAAATAATATTGACTACTTCCTTGTCTAATCATTGCCTTAGCCTGGATCCAAACAGAAAGTCTAGCTTTCTGGAAATTGTTATGTCTATGGATTTTGCAAATTTTCCCTCCACCAAATCTTGCTGCTTAGGTAGCTAAGAAGTGTTGCCGAGCAAAGACCATGGAACTGCCTTTAATCAGTGGGGCTTGTGCTGAGGGGGCACACATGAGAATGGATTTTGCTTCATTCGGCTAACCTGCTTCAAAATTGCTGGTCATCCTTTTTCTACAAAAGCACCTTAAAAGCACTGTGCCTTGTGTCTCTCACTACTCTTGTCCCCTCCTCCAGCCCCATTGGTATTGAGCCTGTACACCTGGGAGGTGTGAGCTGGCACTGTATTTGAAATACAGAGAGCATTTCTTTATCTGTCTCTAATGACCCGCAGCAGGAACCTAGCAAAATCTGAAGGCTGGAACCTCTCACCAACTATTACTCTCTAAGGGCACATATGACAAAGATCATGCATGTACTCAGCAATGTCTGGTGAGCAGTTCTGAATAGTTTTACCTGTGACTGAGACCTGGTAGACAGATTGTTTAGCAATCAATCAGACTATTTATTTGCAATTAATAGTATAGCTTGTGTATTCCCAGCTATAGGCAAGAGGATCCATGTAGTGGTTCAAGATGGGTTTGAGGAGCTAAGTATTGGAGAGAAGTAAGCCCAAAGGCCCAGGAAATTCCATATATAGGCAGATAGATGAAGCAGGTCTAGAAGTTCCATGGCCATCACAACTACTTGAAGGATTTGTTTAAAATGCATATTCCTGGGCCCTGCCTTGTAAATTTTGATACATTAGGTCTGGGGAAGTTGATTCTGTTGCTGGTGGCTTGAGGGAGGATTACATGTTGGTAATTGGTCTCAATTACCCAGAGACTCACTTGAGCCAAGATCAGGTGGGCTGGAAGATTCTTCTTTCAATCTTCAAATGTATTCAGTTACTATAGTTGGCCAAGCACTAGTCCTTGGTCAGTGTGCTACCTGAACCTGTGAACAATAGCCTCTGATACTCTTCAGACCTTCTCAGTTTCCAAGATATCTCCTGGCCACACATTCATATGATCCTCATGTTAACTCAGGAGTAGAGCTGGCATGATTGCATGAGTATCCCATTTTACAAATGTGGAAATTGGGACTCAGTGAAGGAAAGTGACTTGCCTAAGGCTTCATAGCTAGAGTTGGCAAGCTGTCATTCAAACCTTAATATTCAGAATCTAGCTCAGGGATTGTCCTGCTCCAACCTGTTCAACCAAGAGGCATTGAGTTTCTCATTTTGTTCCACAGTAACAGGTGTTTCAGACGTGTTGCCATTTTTTCCAATCCCTCAAGTATGTGAAAAGTGATTTTGAAAAGTTAGACTCAGGGTGCTCTTGGCAGCGACAACTGTGGAGCAAAGGCCAAATCTCAGGAAAATGCTCCTTTGTCACTAGATTGCCAATACCCCTCTCATTAACTGAGGCCCAATTCAGAGCTCTGTCATCCTTCTCCATGAGATGTCTTAGTCCCTAGCAAGGCTGCCCTCCCTGAACAGGGCACCATTTCCCATACCTCTCTTTCCTTCTCTCGCTCAGAGCCTACTGTCCTGGACTGGGCTCCTTACCCCAGAATCACCAAGTCTAATGGTGCACACTAGTTTACTGAGTTCAGGAGAAATGAGGAGGCTTGGCTTAAAGTCCAGACTAGTCCTTAAGGAGGGCCTTTTTTCCATCCTGCAGAACCAGGGACCCTGCCTCCCAATCATCTTTTGCAAACTTACAATCCAACTCTATATTTTAAGGTTTTGGATCCCCAGAGCAGGATCCAGACCCCCTAAGTTCCTTCTCCCAGATTTGAGGGATTAAATGCTCTTCTGTCCATTCCCATGCATGATATCTAATTTCCTTATGGGAAAAGCCTTTGGAGCTTGTTTGGAGCCACTGGGGTAGTTGCACAGAAGCTCAACTAACGTCACAACCATCAGGTTTGAGGAGACAGTTTGCCAACTGACTTTTCTCACATTCCTCTCTCCAAGAAGATCCTCATCTCAGTCCGAAGATTATTTCCGTATTCAATAAATTTTTAATAAGAGTCTGATATGTTCCAAGCACTATAGCAAGCTCTAGAAATACAGCAGTGAACATAACAGACCCAAATCCCTACTATTGTGAACCTACATTCAAACAAGGGGGTATAGCCAATGACTGAAACATATAATGTGTAGAGTATACACTACATTTGAAGGTGATGAGCGCTAAGGTAAAAAGATAAAAAAGAAGGAGGGTAAGGTGTATGGTGAGTACTAGGTGTGTGTGGTTGTGTGTGTGTGTATGTGTGTGGTGTGTGTGTGTGTGTGTGTGTGTGTGCAATGTTAAATAGATGGTCAGTGAAGGCCTCATTGAGAAGTTAACATTTGATAAAGACCCAGAAGAGATGAGGAATGAGCCGTGTTGTACACATGTGGAAAAACAGCATGTCAGATAGAGGGAAGCATGAGTACAGAGTCCCTAAATTCTAGGAAAAGAAAGCAAGGAGGACAAGTGTGGCAAAAGTGGACTGAGAGAGGTCAAGAGTATTAAGAGTTGAAGTCAGAGAGGTTGAAGTAGGGAAGGGAAAGGATATCATTAGATACTTGGGGTCTTTAGAAGGATTTTAGATTTTACCATGAGAGGAAATTGATACCCATTATATGACAGGAGAAATTCATGATCTGGCTCAGGTATTTTTAAAATCTGCTTCACTGGAGTATTTTTTTTTTTTTTTTTTTTTGCGGTACGCGGGCCTCTCACCGCGGTGGCCCCTCCCGCCATGGAGCACAGGCTCCAGACGCGCAGGCCCAGCGGCCACAGCTCACGGGCCCAGCCACTCTGCAGCACGCAGGATCATCCCGGACCGGGGCACGAACCCGCGTCCCCCGCATCGGCAGGCGGACCCCCAACCACTGCGCCACCAGGGGAGCCCTGGAGTATTATTTTTAACATACATAAAATGTACCCAGTTTGGGCTTCCCTTGTTATAGCAACATTTATTAAAAAGACTTTCTTCTTCATTTAATTGACTAGACGCCTTAGTATAGTGTCAATTGTATGTGCAAGGATCTATTTATAGACACTTCTGTTCTAATGATTTTTATGTCTAATTGTTATGTTACTACTGCACTTGCTGCAACTTTATTTTATTTTTTAAACTATTTTATTGAGGTATGATTGATGCATAAAAACCTGTACAAATTTAATACATACAACTCGATGAGTTTGAAGATAAGTATATACCCATGAAACCATTACCATTATAAAGGCAATAAACATATCCATCCCCTCCTAAAGTTTCCTCCTGCCCCCTTTACTATTTTTTGGGGGGTAGTAAAAACTCTTAACATAAAATCTACCCTCTTAGCAAATTTTAAGTATATAATACAGTATTATTAGCTATAGGCATTATGGTGTATAGTAGTAGATCTCCGGAACTTACTTACCTTGCATTACTAAAAATTTGTGGCCTTTAACCATCACCTCCCCATTTTCTCCTCTCTCTAGGTCCTGGAAACCATCATTCTATTCTCTGCTTCTATGAATTTGACTATTTTAGATTTCACATACAAGTGAGATCATACAGTGTCTGTTTTTCTGTGTCTGGCTTATTTCACTTGTCATAATGCCCTCCAGGTCCATCCATATTGTCACAAATGGCAGGATTTCCTTCTTTTTTAAGGCCAAGTAATATTCTACTGGCTGGATATACAACATTTTCTTTATCCATTCATCCATCAATGGACATTTAGGTTGTTTCCATATCTTAGCCATAGTGAATAATGCTGCAGTGAACATGGGAGTGCAGATCTCTATGAGATACTGATTTCAGTTCTTTTGGATATATAACCAGAAATGAGATTGCCGGATCACATGGTAGTTCTATTTTTAATTTTTGAGAAACATCCAAACTGTTTTCTATAATGGCTGTGCCAAAATTAGATTCCTACCAACATTGTACCAGGGTTCCCTTTTCTCCACATCCTCACCAACACTTGTTATCACAGATTAGAAGAATTAATATTGTTAACATATCTATACTACCCAAAGCAATTCAATTCAATCCCTATCAAAATTCCAATGATATTTTTCACAGAAGTATAAAAATGATCCTAAAATTCATATGGAACCACAAAAGACTCCAGAGAGCCAAAGCAATCTTGAGCAAGAAGAACAAAACTGGAGACATCACACGCCCTGGTTTCAAATTATACTATAAAGCCATAGTAATCAAAACTAGAAAGGTACTGCATAAAAACAGAGATATACACCAATGGAACAGAATGGAGAGCCCAGAAATAAATCCTTGCATACATGGTCAACTGATCTTTGACAAGGGCACCAAGAATATACAATGGGGAAAAGATAGTCTCTTCAATAAATGATACTGAGAAAACATGTCAGATAATAAAATTGAACCCTTATCTTATACCATACACAAAAGTCAAGTCAAAATGGATTAAAGACTTAAACATAAGACCAGAAACCATAAAATTCCTAGAAGAAAATATAGGGGAAAATCAGCTTGACGTTGGTTTTGGCAATGATTTTTTGGATAAGACACCAAAAAGAAAAGTAAACAAGTGGGATTACATCAAAATAAAAAGCTTCTGTCCAGCAAAGGAAACAATCAACAGAATGAAAAGGCAATGTACGAAATGGAAGAAAATATCTGCAAGCCATATATCTGATAATAGTTTAATATCAAAAAAAATAAGGAACTCATAAAACTCAATAGCCAAAAAAACAACCCGGCTAACTTGATTTTGAAATGGCCAAAGGACCTGAATAGACATTTCTCCAAAAAAGACATACAAATGACCAACGAGTATATAAACAGGTGTTCGACATCACTAATCATCAAGGACATGCAAATCAAAACCACCTCATATTCATAGAAGACCTCCACATGCACTCCTGGGGTACTACACTTCATGTAGATCCCTCATCCATAGTACCCTGCCACACAAATTCCAGTCACTTCAGATACCCTTACCTCTGTATTCCTTCTTCTCAATCCATGGGAATGCCATGCTTTGCCTGGACTCTAGGTCACTGTACTGTGATGGGGAAACTTTCCCCAGGGTGAAAGTTAGGTGACTCTGAGGCTTACCTTGTGAGTTTACTTTGTCTTAGTTATCTGTCATGTGCTTCCTGTTCTCTAATGCCTGAAAACAGTTGCCTCATATATTTTGTACAGTTTCATGGTTGTTAACAACTAGAAAGGTTGTCTACTACCAGTTACTCCATCACAGCCGAAAGCTATGACTTACTTTTTTTAAAAAACACTCTGACTACTGTAATAAGAATGGATTATAAAAGGGTAGAGTGGCATCAGGGAGACAAGTCAGGAGGATAGAATATCAGTATAAGAAAGAGATGATGGTGGCTTGGACCAGGGTGGTAGCAATGTAGATGTTAAGGAATCATTGGAATTTAGATGTATTTTAAAACTATTTCCAACAACATTTCTTGATGGATTATATATGAAGTGTGACAAAAATTGAGGAGTCAAGTAGTTCCAAGTTGCTTGAGCAACTTGGAGTATGAAATTCCTGTCAATTGAAATAAGGAAGTCTGTGGATAAAGCAAATTGTTGGAGTTAATCAACAGTTTAGACATGTTGAATTTGAGATGTCTGTTAAACCTCCAAGTGAATATTATGGGTATGTAGTTTGTAAGGGAAGAGTGAACTGGAGATATAGATATGGGAGTTAGTGGTATATATCAATAGAAGGTACTTAAAGCCATGAGACTGGCAGTGAGTGCAGATAGAGAGAAGTGGTTCAGAGACTGTTTCCAGAGTTATTCCAACAAAAAAAGTTCATGCTGAAGAGGAAGAATAGGAAAAGGAGACTAAGAAGGAGCCACCAATGTGGTAGTAGGAAAACCAAGTTTATGTGGTAACTCAGAAACTGAGAAAAGTATGTCAAGGAGGAGGGTGTGATTAACAGTAACAAATGCTGCTGATGGGTCTTATAAGATAAATACTGAGAGCTAATCAGTAGATTTAACCACATAGAGGTCATTGGTGACCTTATCAAGAGCAGTTCCTATGGGTGTATGTGTGTGCTGTGGTGAGGAGGTAGCAGGGGAAGTAGGTCAAGAGAATGTTTTGTTGGTCTGGGAAAAATAACAGCATGTTTATATACTTATGGGAAAGAATAAGTAGAGAGTGAATAATTGATAATGGACAAGAGAGAGAAATTAATCCAGTATGCAAGTAGAAAGATAGACATCAGGTAGAATTGTGGACAGTTAATTTAGACTAAAAGGTGTTGGTACAGTTAGTTGTAGGGAGTAGATATGGTGAGGGTAGCATATGAAAGTTCTTTTCTGATTGCTTCTATTTTTTTGAGTGAAGTAGGAATTATGGTTGGGACTGAGAGTGAAGCCACAAACCAGTAGGATTGCAGGCTACAAGTGAACCAGAGAGTTGAGGCTCATATTGACACCCAAGTTCCCTATAAGCTTGCATTTGCATTAGCACCAGCCCAGAGATCCCAAGGAGAAAAAGAAGGGGATTTCAGGGCATCAGGGACTGTGCCAGGATCTGAGGATCTAACTTCTCCAGTTCTAGAGGGCCTCTGCAGATAACTTATCACACTTTCAGAAGGTGGAGGGCAGTGTTACATGAGTGCTATAATGTCTGCCTTCTTTGATGAAACAGCTGTTGTATAATTTGCAGAGGTAGAAACTTGCCAGACAGAAGCACACTTGAACGACTGGTAATGGCCTCAGGGCTGGGGACAGAATGGCCTAATCTTGGCCTAGCATCTCTTCAGCAAGCACCAGCTTTGCCCTGTGGTATATCTGGGTGAGCTTGAAGAAAGGCAGTAACAGAGTACATGTACACTCATTGGACTTCTCCAGGACTCTATAAACATGTGGCAAAACACAGGCCTGGTAGGCTCCATTGGTCCCAGAGCTGAGGGAGAAACAACTACCAAAATCAAACCTCAAACAGGAAGATACTCAGCCCATTGCTGAGGATGGAAGTGGAGCAAGGCTGGAGTCATTTTGTCACCATTTTGGTAGCAAAACAGGGCTTTTAAATGTAATTTTTAAATGTTTTATTTTTTCCTGTTAAAAAAGTTGTGCTTGTTGTATAACATTTATTGTATATCAGTACAGAGAAAATAAAATCATCACAATACCACCACTCAAAGAAAAACACAGTTGCATATTGGGCTAATTTCCTTTCAGGCATTTTCTTATGTATACATACAAATGTTTATGCAAAACTGAGATCAGACTGTATATGTAAACTTACTGTCTAAGTTTTTCACTTGACATTATGTGGTGACTGATTAGAAAATCAGCACATTGCAATTATATAAGTTTTGAAAAATATACGAATATAAAAGGTGAAAATAACAACTACTCTAATCTCCCCATCCAAGGATAACCTCTGTGGGCGGCCAGTTTTAAGTGCCTGGACCTTCTTGTGTCTGGTTTATTGTTAGATAATCAAATTCAGTAGTGTTCAGCCCTTTTCCTGTTTCACAACACCAAGGGAATATAAAGCACTCCCCTGCATGGTTTAAAAGGTGTTCTCTCTAATCTGGTTCTATCCCCTTGTTTTACAGACAAAAATCTGAAACACAGAAAAGTTAGCTTTTTGCTTATGAGAACTTAATCTACCACCCAAGTTTCCTATTCCCTGAAATTGCCACATCTGGCTGCTTCCTCCTCTGTAAACTAGACAATCTCCATTGTCGTCCCCCGCCCCGTACCGCCAAGGCCAATGCCCAGTGACTTGAAGAGAGTTTAAGGAAGTCGAATCAGCCTGGAGTGGCAGAATGAAGGGCAGCTTTTAGGGAACGTGGGAGGTAACAGAGTAAGTCTGCTTATTTGATTGGAAAGGAGGCCCTGAGGTCTTTCAGTGAGGAGAGAAGATGGCTCATTCATTCAATTATTCATTTGTTCATTTATAGTGGGAGGAAAACAATTGTTATTTTAAGAGCTGGCTGCAGTTTGAGTGTGTTGGCCCTGGAGGAAAGTGGAATTTTATTAGGAAAAAATCCTTTGGTTATAAAATCATGTTATTAGGGCCATGCAGCCATGAGGGGCAGAGCCAGTGGGCAAAGTGAAGGTAGAAGAGGCAAGATCAACAAGAATTAAATTCCTCAGCATAATAAAGTAACAGGTGTTTTCCCCTTTCCTCTAGTGAGCCAGGAAGAATGGAGTTTGGAAATAAGTAGTGTTGGGGAACATTGTAGGCAGGAGAAAGAATTTAGACAAGTAGCAGACAGGGCCATAAGGGTGAGGTGACAGAGATACTGTGATACGGTACGCTGTACATTCCCCAGGGCTGCAGGACAGTTAGGCCTCATATTTAAATCTAGTTTGTTATTGTACTGGGCTATAATCTCTCTCTGTTACTCTCCTCCCACCAAGATTTCTTCTTCTTTTTCTTTTCTTGCATCATCAAATCATCATCATCATCTTCATCATCATCATCATCATCATGTTTATTGAGCATGTGCTACATGCAGGCACTGTGTTTTTAAATGTGCATTACATCATTTAATCCTCACAACAACTCCATAAAGTAGAGGTTATTAATATTGTCATCTTTCAGATGCAGAACATCTATGCTTTCAGAAGCATAAAGTGGCAAAATAGCTGGTGCAAAGTAAACCATCTAGTAAAGGGTTCAGTTAGGGCATATGTCCAGGTATGTTCTCTAAAACAGTAATCTTCACACTTTTGTGATTGCCCATCCTATCAGTTTAACCTTTTCGGTCATCTATCCCCCATATATGAATATTTATTTATAGCTTACATACATGTACCACTGGACAATCTCTATATTATAAGTATATTATACATCTATATTATAAAACATATTTAAATCTAGAATTTTAAGAAGGATAATATAAATATTAACTTAAAAATACCTGTAAATATCTTATAAATCCTGATGGTTTTACCCTGCAATTTGCTAATTTCTCAAGGAATAATATACATTTAATGCAAGGTTCATCATCAACGATAATGATGAAATATCACATTTCATATTGTCTTGATAATTTCAACTTTTTGCCAATTCTTTTGTCACATATGACTAGCTTGTCATGTAGCTTACAAACGGTTTGTTCCCAGATTAGTTTAAGTGTCAGAGGTGTCATTTTCTTGTCATTCATTTATGCTTGTATCATTAGTGTTATCTTCAATCTGCTGTTTATTTGCAGAAAAATTTTTAAAGCACTTATCTACCTTGTGAGGGTGAGCTGAGTTAAAACTGAATGATAGCTTTTTGATTTTAGTCATCCTAGTGCATGTGATATAGTATATCATTGTGGTTTTGATTTGCATTTCCCTAATACCTAGTGATGTTGAGCATTTTTTCATATGCTTTTTAACTTCTTATATATCATCTTGGAGACACGTCTACTCAGATCCTTAGCTCATTTTAGGTCATTTGTCTTTTTTGTTTTAAGAGTTCTTTTTTTTTTTTTTTTGCAGTACATGGGCCTCTCAGTGCTGTGGCCTCTCCCATTGCAGAGCACAGGCTCCGGACGTACAGGCTCAGCGGCCATGGCTCACAGGCCCAGCTGCTCCGCGGTATGTGGGATCTTCACGGACCGGGGCAAGAACCCATGTCCCCTGCATCGGCAGGCGGACTCTCAACCACTGCACCACCAGAGAAGACCAAGAGTTCTTTTTATATTCTGGATACAAGTCCTATAACATATATATACTTTGCAAATATTTTCTCTCATTCTCTGTGTTGGAGAGGATGTGAGGAAATTAGAATCCTCATGCATTGCTGATGGGATTGTAAAATGGTGTGGCCACTTTGGAAAACAGTTTTACAGTTAATCAAAGGCTAAACATAGTTTTCATATAACCCAGCAATTCCACCACTAGGTATTTACCCAAGAGAAATGAAAACACACGTCTACATAGGAACTTGTACAAGAATATATATAACGGTGTTACTCATAATGGCCAAACAGTGGAAACAACCCAAACGTCCATCAACAGATGAATGTATAAACAAAATGTGGCCTATTCATAATATCTAATATTATTGGCTATAAAAAGGAATGAAGTATTGATACATGCTACAATGTAGATGAACCTTGAAAGCATTATAATAAGTGAAAGAAGCCAGACACAAAAGGACATATATTATATCATTTGGTTTATATGAAATACCCCAAATAGGCAAATCCATAGAGACAGAAAGTAGTTTAGTGGTTGTCCACAGTTGAGGGGAGAGTTGAGGGGAAATGAGGAGTGACAGTTAATGGGCATGGAATCTCTATCTGGGGTCATGAAAATGTTTTGGAATTTGTGGTGATGGTAGCACAACTCTGATAAACACAAAATGGATTAAAGACCTAAATGTAAGACCAGACACTGTAAAAATCTTAGAGGAAAACGTGGGAAGAACACTCTTTGACATAAATCACAGCAAGATCTTTTGTGACCCACCTCCTAGAGTAATGGAAATAAAAACAAAAATAAACAAATGGGACATAATGAAACTTAAAAGCTTTTGCACAGCAAAGGGAACGATAAACAAGACGAAAAGACAACCCTCAGAATGGGAGAAAATATTTGCAAATGAATCAACGGACAAAGGATTAATCTCCAAAATATATAAACAGTTCATGCAGCTCAATATTAAAAAAAAAAACAATCAAAAAATGGATGGGGCTTCCCTGGTGGCGCAGTGGTTGAGAGTCCACCTGCCGATGCAAGGGACACGGGTTCGTGCCCCGGTCCGGGAAGATCTCACATGCCGTGGAGCGGCTAGGCCCATGAGCCATGGCCACTGAGCCTGCATGTCCAGAGCCTGTGCTCCACAACATGAGAGGCCACAGCAGTGAGAGGCCCGCATACCGCAAAAAAAAAAGAAAAAAAAAATGGGTGGAAGACCTAAATAGATATTTCTCTAAAGAAGACATACAGATGGGCAAGAGGCACATGAAAAAATGCTCAATATCACTTATTATCAGAGAAATGTAAATCAAAACTACAATGAGGTATCACCTCATATTGGTTAGAATGGGCACATCAGAAAATCTACAAACAATAAATTCTGTAGAGGGTGTGGAGGAAAGGGAACCCTAATGCACTGTTGGTGGGAATGTAAATTGATACAGCTACTATGGAAAACAGTATGGAGGTTCCTTAAAAAACTAAAATGAAAACTACCATATGACCCAGCAATCCCAGTCCTAGGTATATACCCAGAGAAAACCGTAATTCAAAAAGACACATGCATGCCAAGTTTCATTGCAGCACTATTCACAATAGTGAGGTCACGGAAGCAACCTAAATGTCCATTGACAGATGAATGGATAAAGAAGATGTGGTACATATATACAATGGAATATTACTCAGCCATAAAAAGAAACGAAATTGGGTCATTTGTAGAGACGTGGATGCATCTAGAGACTGTCATACAGAGTGAAGTAAGTCAGAAAGAGAAATACAAATATTGTGAATTAATACATATATGTGGAACCTAGAAAAATGGTACAGATGAACCGGTTTGCAGGACAGAAATAGAGACACAGATGTAGAGATCAAACGTATGGGCACCAAGTGGGGAAAGCAGGGGGATGAATTGGGAGATTGAGATTGACATATATACACTAATATGTATAAAATAGATAACTCCACTTTGCTGTGTAGTAGAAACTAACACAGCATTGTAAAACAACTATACACCAATTTAAAAAGAGAAGAAAAAGCTATCATTTAAAAAAAATAGTTGATATCTCTAAATTCATTTAACTTAGCACCCATGACCTGCTCAAAATGCTGATATACAGTTATGAGGGCCCTGCTGTAAATGCTGGGACATTGCATCTTTCCTCTTAGCCCAGGGTACCTCTCCCACAACAGAAGCTCAGGACTGTCTGCCACATGAATGAAAAAACTGAGAGGAGGACAACAGGTCAACATGAATACTTCATAATGGGAAGACAAATTTCTGTCTCAATTTTTAATTTTTATTTTTGGCTGCACAGTGTGGCTTGTGGGATCTTAGTCCCACAACCAGGGATAGAACCCGGAACCTCTGCAGTGAAAGCACGGAGTCCTAACCACTGGACTAGCAGGGAATTCCCTGTCTCACTTTTTAAATTTAAAGACATAGAAACAAGTTGTAGTGTCTTCTTTCTCACAACACAATGGATCACTCCCATGTACCTCATATTAGATACCACTGTCCTAAACCACCATGCTCCAGAAGTGCACTGAATTTTCTTCCAGTAAAAGACAGCTAGTTACACACAATAGCCTGACCAACTTATCAGAAGCCCAGCTCTGCCATTACTCAAATTCTAGAAAAGAAGTAGCAGTTGAACATACAGCCTGGAGAAGGGATAATTAATAGGGTAAAGCTATGAGAAATTGGAACCAAGTGTGATCCAAAGCAAGAGCGGAAGTATTCAACCAAGACAGAAGGGTGGTCACTTTCTCTAACATAATGAATGAAACAGGTAGTCTTGTAGGTTTGATATACAAAGAATAGGGAAATTTCCTTCTGTTGATTTCCATTTTGTGTATGTGTGTGAACTAGGAAGTGAGTTCCTATGCTGAGAGTGAGGGGAAGTTAGAGGAGAAGTTAGAGGTTTGAGGATAGTAGATAAGGTTTGATATAGCTATTGTGGATAAAATGGGAGGGTAAGTTGACCAGAGGCATGTGGTAGAATTGCCAGGTGGTCAGTGTTGGAGGATTGTTTGAAGTTGATAATCGTGCAACTTTCGCCAGCATTATTCAGCTGCTATTGATTCCTTCTAGGGTATTTTTCATTTCAGTTATCATATTGTTCATCTCTGTCTATTTGTTCTTTAATTCTTCTAGGTCCTTGTTAAACATTTCTTGCATCTTCTCGATCTTTGCCTCCGTTCTTTTTCCGAGGTCCTGGATCATCTTCCCTATCATTATTCTGAATTCTTTTTGTGGAAGGTTTCCTATCTCTACTTCATTTAGTTGTTTTTCTGGGGTTTTATCTTGTTCCTTCATCTGGTACATAGTCCTCTGCCTTCTCATCTTGTCTATCTTTCTGTGAATATGGTTTTTGTTACACAGGCTGCAGGATTGTAGTTCTCCTTGCTTCTGCTGTCTGCCCCCTGGTGGATAAGGCTATCTAAGAGGCTTGTGCAAGCTTCCTGATGGGAGGGACTGGTGGTGGGTATAGCTGACTGTTTCTCTGGTGGGCAGAGCTCAGTAAAACTTTAATCCACTTGTCTGCTGAAGGGTGGGGCTGGTTTCTCTCCCTGTTGGTTGTTTGGCCTGAGGTGATCCAGCACTGGAGGCTACAGGCTCTTTGGTGGGGCTAATGGTGGACTCCAGGAGGGTTCATGCCAAGGAGTACTTCCCAGAACTTCTGCTTCCAGTGCCCTTGTCTCCGCGGTGAACCACAGCCAACCCCCACCTCTGCAGGAGACCCTCCAACACTAGTAGATAGGTCTGGTTCAGTCTCCTATGGGGTCATTGCTCCTTTCCCCTGGGTCCTCATGTGCACACTACTTCGTGTGTGCCCTCCAAGAATGGTGTCTCTGTTACCCCCAGTCCTGTCGAAGTCCTGCAGTCAAATCCTGCTAGCCTTCAAAGTCTGATTCTCTGGGAATTCCTCCTCCCATTGCTGGAACCCCAGGTTGGGAAGCCTGAAACGGGGCTCAGAACCTTTACTCCAGTGGGTGGACTTCTGTGGTATAAGTGTTCTCCAGTTTGTGAGTCACCGATCCAGCAGTTATGGGATTTGATTTTATTGTGATTGCGCCCCTCCTACCGTCTCATTGCAGCTTCTTCTTTGTCTTTGGATGTGAGGTATCTTTTCTGGTGAGTTCCAGAGTCTTCCTGTCAATGATCGTTCAGCAGTTAGTTGTGATTCCGGTGCTCTAACATGGCACTGCTGATCAAAGAAATAATTTCACTGAAAAAAAACCCCAAAAAAGTGTAACGATAAATAATCTCATGCTCATGTAATTCACTGTTCTACCATATACCTCATTACTTAGAAGTATCTGGCATAACGATAGTAAAAGTGTATAATGTTGGGATAAAACAACCTGAAATGATGGAGCTCTGCTTTACAGGATGTGGTATGCGCTTTGAATCAGAGACCAGTTATCTCAATCTTCTCAGGCTAGCATAATAAAATACCATAGACTGGGTGGCTTAAACAACAGAAATGTATTTTTTCACAGTTCTTGAGGCTGGGAAGTCCAAGATCAAGTTTCCAGCAGGATTTGGTTCCTGGTGAGATCTCTTTTCCTGGCTTGCAGATGACCACCTTCTCACTGTGTCCTCACATAGTGGAGAGAGAGATATCTAATGTCTCTTCCTGTTTTATAAGGATAACAGTTTTAGCAGATCAAGGATTCACTCTTATGACCTCATTTAATCTTAGGCACCTCCTTAAAGGTCTTATATCCAATACAGTCACATGAAGGGTTATTGCTCCAACAGATTGATTTTGAAGGAATATGTAATTCAGTCAATAGCACCAGTTAGTGTTTTGTTTACTATCATCCACAACTCAAAGCATTTCTATTTTGGGAATCTTGGCTTCCAAAAGAGCAGTGCTTTCATAAGAGAATGCAACAATAGTTCCATTGAATACAAGGTAAGACAACTACCGAACATTTTGGACTCTTCATTCTATTGAACCAAGAGCCAAAGAAAGGGATGATTTATTATACAGCTGTGGTGATTGATCCTTATTACCAAAGGGGAGTTGGATTGCTGCTATACAATGAAAATAGTGAGCACTGTGTCTGGACCCAAGGGATTCTCCGGTGCTTTAAAAAAGTACTTTCATATCAAAAAGTAAAATTCAATGGAAAATCGTAGAAACCAAAAGAGGGCAGGACCATTAAGGTTTCAGATCCTTTGGGGATGTAGGTTTGGGTTACCCTACCAGATAGAGAACCCTAACCAACTGAGGTTATAGCTGAGGGAAAAGTAAATACGAAATGAGAAGTGGAAAAAAGAAGGTAAAAATGTCATATATGGTCTCATGATGAGATGCAGAAACAGACTCTTTCAGCTTGTATTCAGTTTTCTTCCTTTCTCTTCTCCTTCTCCTTCCTTATACAAAAGCTTGTTCAAATATATTGTGACTGAGTTCAAGGAGAGATTAATATATATCAGAGACTGATCATGTGGTTTCTTCCCAGAAGTAGATACAGTAATTTTTGTGGACTTTGTATCTCCTCACTTTGAAGGCAAGGTGAGAACTTCTTTTATACAAAGGATGGTTGCATTTTGTCAGGCAGACACATAGGTGTTTTGTTGTTGCATACCATCTAGAGATTGTAGACTTGTAACCTGTTGCAGGAACTGATGAGCCTTTGGATTTGTGCCTTTTGGGACAAATGTATTTTCATTTGTAAGGGCGTTAAATAGCATTATTTTCAATAGGAGAAAAAAAATAGATGTGTGTGTGAGATGAAAGGTAGATATTGAAAAGTCAAAATGACAAACATTAATTCACTTATCCTGGCTGCCCTGACTCTAAATCTAAGGCTAGATAGAGATGGGAAGAAGCAGTGACTCTGCAGAATCCCCTTGGCTGGAGGTAGTGGCAACAGAGCTAGCACCACCTGTTTCCTGAGCCAGCAGTTGCCTCTATGGTTCTAGTACGAGCATTCCATGCCTTACATCAGTGGTGCAAGCTGCAGTTTGTGCCCCTATATGGTAGGGAATCACATGGCTGCCTTCTCCAGCTCAACTGGGGCCTTGATCTTACCCAGGAGGTTTCCATGTCTGGGTCACCATCACTCCCCCAAGAGTATGTGGGTTACCCAATTCCCTTTTAGCTCATTCTTTTTGTGCTTATATAAGTCTGAGTGAGATTTTTTTGCCTGCAACTAAGAACCTTGAGTGATACACTTCTATTCTCTGTCACTCTATTCTCTAACTCTGTTTGCTACTCAGCAGGTCACAAGGAGATGCTATGGGCTCAGAAGGCTAACAGAAGGGTTAATTTGCTTTTTTATCACAGTCTTCAGTCCCATTCCTACATCAGGATATGAGTTTGCTTGTCTCTTACAGCCCTCAGAGCTACACATGTGCAGCCAACCCATCTGAGTGGCATCCAAGCCACAAGATCTAGGACCCACTCCTCCATCTAAATCCCATCACAGGCTCCTTAAAGATGATTTGTCTGAACTTCATAATCTTATTGTATACCTTGGGTGAAGCTTAAAGCTTATGTAGTAAATGGATGCAACGAAAGCAGTTCTAAGAGAGAAGTTTATAGCAATACAATCTTACCTCAAGAAACAAGAAAAATCTTAAATAAACAACCTAACCTTACACCTAAAGCAACTAGAGAAAGAGGAACAAACAAAATCCAAAGTTAATAGAAGGAAAAAATACATTTATTGATATATGTGTAATTATCCAGGAGTGGTGTATCTTGATAAATATCCCATGTGCACTTGAAAAGAATGCATATTCTGCTATTTTTGAGTGGAGTGTTAAAAAAGATCTGAAGTCAATAGTCTAAGCTTCCACCTTAGGTAACTAGAAAAAGAAGAGCAAATTAAATCCAAAGTAGAGGAAAAGAAATAATTTAAAAACTTAGAGTCAAAGGCAATTGAATTGAAAACAGGATAGTGATAGAGAAAAGTAACAACACTGAAAGATAGTTATTTGAAAAGACTAATACAGTTGATAAATCTCTAGGCAGGCTAACCAAGAAAAAAGAAAGAAGACAAATTAATAACATCTGAAATGAAAGAGAGGCCATCATTACTTATAGATAGCATGGGCATTAAAAGGGTAATAAAAGAGTAATATTAAGAAAAACTCTATACCCACAAATTTGATAAATTAGATAAAATGGACTAATCACTTGAAAAAAAATCTACAAATATTCACATGAGGAGAAATAGATAACTTGAATAGGTCTCAATCTATTAAGAAATTCAATCAATAAATAATAACCTTCCAAAATAGAAAGCACCAGGCCCGTATTGTTTAATTTTTGAATTCTGCCAAACATTTAAGGGAAAAAATGATGCCAATTCTCTACAATTTCTTCCAGAAAATAGAATCAGAGGGAATACTTTCTAACTTTCTAATACTTTTTATGGTATTCAGATAAGGCCAGCATTATCTGAATACCATAATCAGAAAAAGACATTACAAGAAAGGAAAACTACTGACCAATATTTCTCATTAATATAGACATAAAAATCCTCAACTTCTTTTTCAAACCAAATATACTGTGTAAAAAGAATGATACACCATGACCATGTGGGATTTGTCCCAAGTACGTAAAGCTCATTCAATACTCAAATTTCATTTAATGTAATTTATCATATCAACAGACTAACGAAGAGGAAGAAAAAAATATTTTACAAAATCCAACACCCATTCATATTTAAACATTCTTAGCAAACTAGAAATACAGATATTTCAACTTGATAAAAAAAATCTACAAAATCCCTGCAGCTAGCATACTTAATGATAAGAAATGAGAAGCTTTTTCCTAAGATAAGGAAAAAGGCAAGCATGCACTTTCTTAACACTCTTATTCAGGAATTTCACTTGAAGTTCTAGTTAATGCAATAACACAAGAAAAAGAAGTAAAAGATATACATATTGGGAAGGAAGAAATAACAGTATCTTTATTCACAGATGACATAATTGTTTATGTAGAAAATCTTGAAGAATCAACAAAAAAAGACCCCAGAACTGCTAAATTATAAGGTTTCAGTATCCAAGGTTAATATAAAAAATTCAATTGCTTTTTTTTTTTTGGTACGCGGACCTCTCGCTGTTGTGGCCTCTCCTGTTGTGGAGCACAAGCTGTGGACACGCAGGCTCAGTGGCCATGGCTCACGGGCCCAGCCGCTCCGCGGCATGTGGGATCTTCCCGGACCGGGGCATGAACCCGTGTCCCTTGCATCGGCAGGTGGACTCTCAACCACTCTGCCACCAGGGAAGCCCTCAATTGGTTTCTTATATACTAGCAATGAACAGCTGGAATTTGAAATTCAAAACATTCCACCATTTACATTAGAACCAAAAACATGAAATAATTAAGCAAAATATGTACAACATCTATATGAGGATAGCTACAATTTTCTGATATAAGAAATCAAAGAAGATCTAAATAAATGGATAGATATTCTATGTTCATGGATAAAAAAAATCAGTATTGTTATGATGACAGTTCTTCCCACATTGAGATATAGATTCAATGCAATCCCAACCCAAATCCAGCAAGTTATTTTTTAGATAGGGACAAACTGGTTCTAAAGTTTATATGGAAAAGCAAAAGACCCGTGGTAGCCAACACAACATTAAAAAACAAAAAAGTCAATGGACTGACACTATTTGACTTCAAGACTCACTATAAAGCTATGGTAATCAAATCAGTGTAATATTAGTGGAAGTACTGGCAAATAGGTTAATGGAACAGAATAGAGAACCCATAAATAGATCCACAGAAATATAGATCATTTACAAATGAGCAAAAGCAAATCAATGGAGAAATGATAGTCTTTTCAGCAAATGATGCTGGAACAACTGGGCATCCACATGCAGAAAACAAAACAAAACAAAAAACCCAAATCTAGACACAGACCTTACTCCTTTCACAAAAATAAACTCAAAACTGAATCATAGACCTAAACTATAAAAATTCTAGAAAATATCTAATAGCTAAATGAACTTGGATTTTGTGATGATTTTCTACATACAGCATCAAAACCACAATCTACAAAAGAGAAAAAATAAGCTGACTATATTTCATTAAAATTATAAACTTCTGCTCTGCTAAAAATGTTAACAGAATGTAAATAGAAGCCACAGACTGGGAGAAAATATTTACAAAACACATTTGTGATAAAGGACTGTTATCTAAAATACATTTAAAATTCTTACAACTGAACAGTAAGAACACAAACAACCTAATTTTAAAAATGTATGAAAGATCTGGCCAGACCTTTCACCAAAGAAGAGATACAGGTGACACATGTGTACATGAAAAGGGGCTCATCATATGTCATGAAGGAATTGCAAGTTAAAACAAAACTGAGATATCATTATTCACCTATTAGAATGGCCAAAATTCATAACACTAACAACACCGAATGCAGGCAAGGATGGGGAGCAATAAGACTCTCACTCATTGCTTATAGGAATGCAAAATGGTACAGCCAATTTGGAAGACAGTATGGCAGTTTCTTACAAATCTGAATATAGTCTTATCATGCAGTCCAGCAATTGTGCTCATAAGCATTTACCCAAATGAGATGAAAACTTATGTCTACACAAAAACCTGTAAACAAATGTTTATAGCAGCTTTATTCACAATTGCCAACACTTGGAAGAAATGAAGATATCCTTCAATAGGTAAATGGTTAAACAAACTATAGAACCTTTATATAATGAAATATTGCTCAGTGATAAAAAGAAATGAGCTATCAAGAAATAAAAAGACATGAAGGAACCTTAAATGCACATTGCTAAGTGAAATAAAGCCAGTCTGGGCTGTCTATCATTACAATTATATGACATTTTGAGAAAAACAAAACTATAGAGCCAGTAAAAAGATCAGTGGTTGCCAGGGGTTTAGGAGTAAGCAGGGATGAATAGGTGGAGCAAAGGGGATTTTCAGGGTAGTAAAACTATTCTGTGGTGATGGATACTAGACATTATGCATTTGTCAAAACCCATAGAACTGTACAATACAATAAGTGAATCCCAGTGTAAACTATGGGCTTGAATTAATAAAATGTGTTAATATTAGTTTATCAGTTGTAAGAAATGCACCACACTAATGCAAAATGTCAAAACTGTGGGGAGAGGAAAGGGAGCATATAGGAATTTGATTTTCCTCTCAATTTTCTGTAAACCTAAAACTGCCCTAAAAAAATAAAGTCCATTATTTTTAAAAGTGCTAAATTTTTGAACAGAAACATCAGCAAAAAAAAAAAAAGACATGCAAACATCAAATAAGCTCATGAAAAGATGCTCAGCAGCATTAGTCATCAGATCCATAATGAGATACCCCTGCATAACCATTCCAATGGCTAAAAGTTAAAAGATTACCAATATCTAGTTTTGTTATAGGTGTGGAGCAACCAGAACTCTCATATGTTGTTAATGGGAATGCAAAATTGTGTAACCACTTTGGAAAATAGATTGGTAGTTTTCTATAAAGTTAAACATAAATTTACCTTAAAAATCTAACAACTTCATTCTCAGATATTTACCCAAGATAAATAAAATATATGCCCACACAAAAACTCATAAATGACCATTCACCACACCTTTCATCATAAAAATTAAAAATTAGAAATAATTCAAAGAGCCATTTATTGATGAATGGATAAATTAAATGTGACATACCCCTACAATGAAATATTGCTCAACAATAAAATGAAGAAATTATTGATGCACATAGCAGCATGGATACAAAAGACTACCTACTGTATAGCTCAATTTATATAAAATTCTAAAAAGGAAAACTATAGTGATAGATCAATGAGTTCATGGGGCTGTAGAGGGAGAAATGATTTGCTGCATAAGTGCACATGATGTGATGGAAATATTCTATATCTTAACTGTGGGGGCTTAGACAGCTGTATATGTTTTTCAAAACTAATCAAGCCATGTACTTAAAATAGATGAACTGTGAGTGTAAATTATATGTCAATAAAACTGATACACTAAAACAACTTATAAAAGTTATAGTAATTTAGAAAGTGATATTAGCACAAGGATAGACAAATAGATAAATGTAACATATTTCCAGAATTTATTTTTGAAAATGCTGTCATACAGAAAAAGGTTTTTCAGTATGAGTCTGGCTACATTGGATGTTTATGTGGAAAAATATAAAATTTGACCCCTAACTAAAAAAACAATCCCAGATATATTGGAAATTTAAATGAGAATAGTAAAACAATAAAGCTGCTAAAAGAACACATAGTACAACATCTTTATGATCTTGGAGTAGGGGGAGAATTTCATACCATCCTTTATGGTAAAAGATCTGTAAAGTATACCACATTAATAATAAGGGTTTCTATCCATCAGAAGAGATTATTAAGAGAATACAAAGGCAAGCCACAGGTTCCTGCTGTGGGCGAAACTGTTCAGAACTGTCTGCCAGACATTGCTGAGTCATCTTCATGGCCTTTGTTATATGCCCCTTCAGAGGGGCACAATTGGTGAGAGGTTATAGCCTTTGGGCTTTTCTTTTCTTTTTTTTTTTTTTGGTACGCGGACCTCTCACTGTTGTGGCCTCTCCTGTTGCGGAGCACAAGCTGTGGACACGCAGGCTCAGTGGCCATGGCTCACGGGCCCAGCCGCTCCGCGGCATGTGGAATCTTCCCGGACCGGGGCACGAACCCGTGTCCCCTGCATCGGCAGACTCTCAACCACTGCGCCACCAGGGAAACCCTGGACTTTTCTAAACTTGTGTTGGGTATGGGGGCCCCCAGAGGCCTACAAACAAAGAAATGTTCTCTTTCAAGTATAGTGCCAACTCATACCTCCCACATGTGAAGGGTCAGGGTCTAAGGTTTGGGAGGCAGTGTGGGAAAGGGAACAGTGAAAAGTACAACATTTTTATTGTGAACTTTATCTAGGGAGAGTTAGCTAAATTCCTATTCTGTGATGTGTCCCTTCAGACTATGTGCCCTAGTCCATGGCACATAGGATAAGTGATCCTCACTGCACCCTATCCAGATTCCTGACCCACAGAATTAATGACCATAATAAATTGGTTTTTGTTTTATGCTCCTATGTTTGGGGTGGTTTGTTACACAGCAGTTGATAACTGGAATATTCATATCCAGAATATATAAATAATCCAAAAATTATTAGAAAAAAAACCCCAGAAAACTCAAGGGAAAAATGGACAAGAGAATTCAAAAAAGCACTCTCCAAAGGAGGATATCAAAATGGCCAACATGCACATGAAAAGGTGCTAAGTTTATTAGACATCAGGGAAATGCAAATTAAACCACAATGAGATGCCACTTCTTACCCACCAGAATGGCTAAAAATAAAAATACAGACAACAAATGTATGTATAACTAAGAGAACTCTCATAAACTGCTGGTGGGAATTTAAGTTCATTCAAGCACTTTAGAAAAATTAGCAATAATTTCTCCAGTTAAAATATGCATATCCTGTGAGTAGCAATGTCACTCCTAGTCTTATAACTAACAGATACCTTAAAACGTGTACACAAATGTTCAGAGAAATACTATTCATTAAAGCCAAGGACTGAAACCATTCCACATGTCCATCAAGAATAGATTGGATAGATTAAATTGTGTTGTATTAATAAGATGGAACACTGTGCAGCAATTAAAATGAACTGGACCTGCATGCAACGACATAGATGGATGTCAAAAACATAAACTTTAGTAAGAAAACCAAATGTAAATAACACATGCTGTATGGTTCTATTTATAGATAGTTCAAAAAAACAGGAAAAGTTATCTGTAGCATTATAAGATACAATAGCTATTTCTTTTGGAGTGGAAGGGGGAAGTAGTGATTGTGAGGGAACATGAGGGGATTCTGGGGTCTTGAAATGCTTGACTTCTTAATCTAAGAGGTTGTTACAAAGGTGTATTCACTCTGTAATAACTAATTTGAGCAATGTGTCTGGACTTTTCTATAAATATGTTATATTTCAGTAAAAGGAAAAGTAAAAAGAAGACAAAGTTTTGAGTTGGCAGATGAAATGAGGTGCAAATAGAAAGAAGGTACCGGTAGGGGGAACCAGGCCACCTGGCTAATAGGACTGCTGTGAGAGAGACCCTGTTGAATGAGATTCCTCTCATCAGATAAGGAGTTCTCACATTAGTGAAGGTTTCCTGGCTGGCAAAAAAAGAGAGAAAATTGTGCACAATAAACAAATAAATATTAATAAAATAATAAAAACAGATGAGTACATATATTTAAAAACCTCTTGGGAATGGTGTGGTTTATTTGTTCCTGCTGAAGGAGAGAGGGAAAAGGTGGAAGATTGTTTGTTGTGCCATATTTATACCCCATTGACCCCCAAAGAGATATAATACAGTTTAACTTATATGACACGAGTAGGTATATTCTGAAGCAGAAGGGATGCCAGGAATTCTATTATTAGGTCATTAACAGGCTAGTCAGAGGAAGTAAGTACCTAGAACTCCCAGAATCTAGGGCACCAGATGGAGATTGGGGGCAGTTACTGAACTTGCAGGTCTCTTGGTGTGCATCATTGGTCCCACATGTGACTCATAGTATCAAGCACCAATTGAGACAAGTTATGTAAAAAAGCTTCACTTTTCTTTTACCCATTCAATAAATATTTTATGTGTGCCTACTACATGGCGATATAGAGAAAGAGCCCAACAAGTACAAACACAAAACAATCTGAGATAGCAGAGGGCACTAAGCAGTCTGCTCTAAGAACACAGCTGAAGTCATGGAACACAGTGTGGGGCAAAGTGCCAATAGGAAGGACTATGGAACAAAGATAAATAAGTAGAAAGCGGCACCCTTGGCTGAACTTCCACAGATCATTCAAGCAAGTGCAAGTAAATGTGGCTGAAACAAAGGGTATCAAAGGAGAAATGACAGGAGATGTGACTGGAAACAGGGCTGGGACTTGACCATCAAGACCATGGTGTCAGAAAATGTGCAGTATCTGGGGTTTTACCCTGCTTGCTAGTTTATAAGTCTGCTTGCCACAGTCACAATGATGAATCCTGGGTCACAGACCAAGGAAATTATTACTCGTGAATAAAGCATGAACTTCAATGCGTTATCAGTTCTTCTCACCCATCCCCCACTGATTTCATGGAGCAATCCAGGTGGATACTGCACAAGAATTACGTTAGTGTCATAGCTGAGGAACGCCAAGGTTATAGAACTTGAATCTTTTATAATAAACTGTAAGCAAACCTACCTGGCCTTGCCTTGTAGTTAGACATTATCTTTATTATAATAGAAGGTAAGCAAATTTACCCTTTCCTCTGGAGTAAGACACCGTCTCTATCTTCCAAGGCTGTTCACTAAACAAATACCCTTGAAAAGAAAGTCAGGAACAAAAGGGCAGTTGGTGCCTCACCTTCCAAGATGTTCAGAGACACAAGCACCCATGTAGAATTTTCTCTCAAGATGAGGGTATGAATCTCAGGGGCTTCAAGGTTATTCTGAAGACAGAGGGCAAGGGATGGGTTCAGAGGATTTAACCATGGGGGAGATTTTGATTTCTTTGTTTAGCATTTTTTTTTTGGTAAATAGACCTTATTTCTAGAAGAGTTTTAAATTCACAGAAAAATTGAGAAGATAGTACAGAGAGTTCCCACATAACCTTTCAAATAATTTCACCTATTAGTAACATTTTACATTAGTATGGTGCATTTGTTATGATTAATGAACGAATATTGGTAGAATATTATAAACTAATGTCCATAGTTTATTCAGATTTCCTTAATTTTTATCTAATGTCCTTTTTTAAATTGGAGTATAGTTGATTTATAATATTGTGTTACTTTCAGGTGTACAAACATAGCGATTCAGTATTTTTGCGTATTATATTCCATTATAGATTATTACAAGATAATGGTTATAATTCCCTGTGCTATATAGTATATCCTTGTTGCTTATCTATTTTACATATAGCAGTTTATATCTGTTAATACTGTACCTCTAATTTGTGCCTCCCACATTCCCTCTCCCATTCGGTAACCACAAATTTGTTTTCTATATCTGTATGTTTCTGTCTTGCATATATATTCATTTGTATTATTTTTTAGATTCCAAATATGAGTAATATATAGTATTTGTCTTTCTCTGTCTGGATTATTTCACTAAGTATAATATTCTCTAGTTCATCCATGTTGCTGCAAATAGCAGTATTGCATTCTTTTTATGGCTGAGTAATATTCCATTGTATATATGTGCCACATCTTCTTCATTCATCTCTTGATGGACACTTAGGTTGCTTCCATGTCTTAACTATTTTAAATACTGCTGCTATGAACATTGGGGTACATGTACCTTTTCAAATTAGAGTTTTTGTCTTTTCTGGGTATATGCCCAGGAGTAGGATTCCTGGATCATATGGTAGCTCCATTTTTAGTTTTTTAAGGAACCTCCATAGTGTTCTCCATAGTGACTGCACCAAATTACATTCCCACCAACAGTGTGGGAGGGTTCCCTTTTCTCCACACCCTCTCCAGCATTATTTGTAGAGTTTTTGATGATAGCCCTTCTGACAGGTATGAGGTGGTACCTCATTGTAGTTTTACTTTGCATTTCTCTGATGATTAATGATGTTGAGTGTCTTTTTATTGCCTGTTGGCCATCTGTATTTCTTCATTGGAAAAATGTCTATTCAGGTCTTCTGTCCACTTTTTAATTAGGTTGTTTGTTTTTTTGATACTGAGTTTTAAGAGCTGATTATTTATTTTAGATATAGCACCCTTGTTGGTTGCATCATTTTCAAATATTTTCTCCCATTCCATAGATTGTGTTTTTGTTTTGTCAATGATTTCCTTTGCTGTGCAAAAACTTTTAAGTTTAATTAGGTCCCATTTGTTTGTTTTTGCTTCTATTTCTTTTTCCTAAGGAGACTAATCCAAAAAAATGTTACTACAATCTATGTTAGAGTGTTCCACTTATGTTCTCTTCTAGGACTTTTATGGTTTCAGGTGTTACATTTAGGCCTTTAAACCATTTTGTGTTTATTTCTGTATATATTCTGTGAGGGAATGTTCTAATTTCATTCTTTTACATGTAGGTGTCCAGTTTCCCCAGCACCATTTCCTGAGTAGACTGTTTTTTCTCCATTGTATATTCTTGCTCCTTTTCATAGATTAATTGACCATAGGTGTTTGAGTTTATTTCTGGGCTTTCTATTCTGTTCCATTGATTGATGTGTCTGTTTTTGTGCCAATACCACTCAGTTTTTATTTCTGTACCTTTGTAGTATAGTCTGAAGACTAGGAGGGTTATTGCTCCAGCTTTGTTCTTTTGTCTCAGGATTGCTTTGGCAGTTTGAGGTCTTTTGTGGTTCCACATAAATATTAGATTTGTTCTAGTTTTGTGAAAAATATCCTAGGTATTTTGATAGGGATTGCAATAAATCTGTAGGTTGCTTTGGGTAGTATGTTCCCTTTAATAATATTAATTCTTCCAATCCAAGAGCACAGGCTAACTTTCCATTTCTTTGAATCAGCTTCAGTTTCCTTCATCAATGTTTTATAGTTTTCAGAGTATAAGTATTTCTCCTCCTTATTTAAGATTATTCCTAGGTATTTTATTAATTTATTTTGTTGTGATTTTAAGCAGAATTATTTGCTTAACTTCCTCTTTTGGATATTTCATTATTAGTGTAGAGAAATGCAACAGGTTTCTGTATATTAATCTTGTATTCTGCAAACTTGCTGAATTCATTTATTAGTTCTGATAGTTTTGGGCTGGAGACTTTATGGTATCATATAGAGTATCATGTCATCTGCAAATAGTGAGTTTTATTTCTTTACTTCTAAGTTACATAACTTTTATTTCTTTTTCTCATCTGATTGCTCTGGCTAGGACTTCCAATACTATGTTAAAAAGAAGTGGTAAAAGTGCGCATCCTTGTCTTGTTCCTAATTTAGCAGGAAGGCTTTTAGCTTTTCACCATTGAGTATTATGTTGGCTGTGGATTTGTTGTAAATGGCCTTTATTATGTTGAGATATGTTCCCACAATACCCACTTTGGTGAGAGCTTTTATCAAGAATGGATGTTGAAGTTTGTCAAACGGTTTTCCTGCATCTATTGAGATGACCATGTGATTTTTGTCTTTCCTTTTGTAATGTGGTGTATCACATTGATTTTTGTATGTTGAATCATCCTTGTGAAACTGGAATAAATACAACTTGATCATGCTGTATGATCCTTTTTATGTATTGTTGGATCTGGTTTGCTAGTATTTTGTTAATGACTTTTGCATCTGTATTCATCAAAAATTTTCTTTTTTCATAATGTTTTTGTCTGGTTTTGATATCAGGGTAATGGTGGCCTTGTAGAATGAATTTCAGAGTGTACGCTTCTTTTCAATTTTTTGGAATAATTTGAGAAGAATAAGTGTTAGTCCTTCTTTATATGTTTGGTAGAATTCCCCTGTGAAACCATCTGGTCCTGAACTTTTGTTTGCTGGGAGTGTTTTCTTATCACAGATTTAATTTCACTTCTAGTGATCAGTCAATTAAAATTGTCTGTTTCTTCTTGACACAGTCTTGGCAGGCTGTAGGTTTCTAGAAACTTCTCTATTTCTTCTAGTTTGTCCAGTTTTTTAGCATCTTATGAATTTTTTTTTGTATTTCTGTGGTATCGGTTGTTATTTTTCCTCTTTCATTTCATATTTTGTTTATTTGGGTCCTCTCTCTTTTCTTCTTGGTAAGCCTGGCCAAAGGTTGATCAATTTTATTTATCTTTTCAAAAAACTAGCTCTTGGTGTCATCACTCTTTACTATTGCCTTTTTGATCTCTATTTTATTTCCTGTCTGATGTTTATTATTTCCCTCCTTCTGCTGACTTTGGACTCTGTTTGTTCTTATTTTTCTAAGTCTTTTAGGTGGTAGATTAGGATTTTATTTGAGATTTTTCTTGTTTCTTGAGGAAGGCCTATATTGCTATGAACTTCCCTCTTAGAATTGCTTTTGCTGCACCCCATAGATTTTTGGAAGGTTGTGCTTTCATTTTCATTTGTCTTGAGGTATTTTCTGATTTCCTCTTTGATTTCATCATTGACCCATTGGTTTTTAAAGTAGCATGTTGTTTAGTCTTCATATGTTTATTCTTTTTCTGTTTTTCTATTTGTACTTGATTTCTAGTTTCATACCATTGTGATCAGAAAAAAAAAGCTTGATATAATTTCTATCCTCTTAAACTTGTTGAAGTTTGTTTTGTGACATAGTATGTAATCTATTCTGGATAACGTTCTATGTGCACTTGAAAAGAATGTGTATTCTGCTTTTCTTGGATGGAATGCCCCATAGACATCAAGTCCAACTGGTCTACTGTGTAATTTTAGACCTCTGTTACCTTAGTGATTTTCTGTCTGACTGATCTGTCCATTGATGTCAGTGAGGTGTTAAAGTCCCCTACTATTATTGTATTCCTGTCAATTTCTCTGTTAGTATGTCTGTTAGTTATGCATGTCTGTTAGTATTTGCTTTGTATATTTACGTGCTCCTTTGTTGGGTACATATATGTTAACAAGTGTAATATCCACTTCTTGTATTGGTCCCTTTATCATTATATAATGCCCTTCTTTGTCTTTCATTATAGCCTTTGTTTTAAAGTCTTTTGTCTGATATGAATATTGCTACCCCCACTTTCTGGTTGTTTCTTTTTGCATGAAATATCCTTTTCCATACTGTCACTTTCAGTTTGTGTGTGTCTTTCACCCTGGTGAAAAAACAGCATATTGAAGGGTTTTTAAATTTTTTTTTAATCCAACCAACCACCATATGTCTTTGATTGGAGCATTTAGTCTATTGAAATTTAAAGTAATTATTCTTAGGTATGTACTTATTGCCATTTTATTACTTCTTTGCCAGTTGTTTTTATAGTTCTTCTCTGTTCATTTCTTCTTCCTTTTGTTCCCTCCATTGTGGTTTGATGACTTTCTTTTGTAATATGCTTGAGCTACTTTCTTTTTGGTTTTTTGTGTATCTGTTATACGTTTTTGATTTGTGGTTACAATAGAGTTCATATATGTTGACCCATAAGTATATCTACTTGCTTTAAACCAATAATAATTTAAGTTCAAACACATTCTAAAAGACCTACATTTTTTATTCTCTTCCCCCCTATTTTTTGTTTTTGATGTCATGTTTTATATTTTCATGCTTATACATTTACTGTTTATTATAGTTATAGTTGCTTTTCGAGGTTTTGTTTTTGTTGTTGTTATTTTGTTTTATTTTTTAATCTATGTGCAGGCTTATTTAAGTGACCTTCTATCTTTACTATATATTTGCCTTTCCTATTTGGATTTTTCTTTCTGTATAGATTCTTACTTCTTTTCCATTTAGAGAAGACCCTTCAACATTTCTTTTTGTATTGCTGAATTCTTTTAATTTTTGCTTGACTGAGAAATTATTTATCTCTCCTTCTATTCTAAATAATAATCTTGCTGGATAGAGTATCCTAGGTTGCAGATCTTTCCCTTTTAGGACTTTGAAAATATGATGCCACTCACTTCTGGCCTGCAAAGTTTCTGTAGAGAAATCAGCTGATAACCTTATGTGGATTCCCTTGTATATGACTCTGTTTTTTTCTTGCTGTCTTTAGAATTCTCTTTTCATTTTTAAATTTTACATTTTAATTATGATATGTCTTTGTTTGGGTTCATCTTGTTTTGGACTCTTTGTGCTTCCTGTACCTGGATATCTGTTTCCTTCCTTAGGTTTGGGAACTTTTCAGCCATAATTTTGTCAAATACATTATCGATTCCCTTCACTCTCTCTTCTACTCTGGAACACCTATAATGCAAATGTTGACATGTTTTATGTTATCCCATAGATCTCATATGTTGCTTTTATTTTTTAAAATTTGTTTTTCTGCCTGCTGTTCTGATTTTCATTATTCTATCTTCCAGATCAATTATTTGTTCTTCTGTGTCATTTAATCTGCTATTCATTGCTTCTAGAGTGCTTTTTATCTCAGAAATTGAATTTTCTATTTTTGATTGGGTCATCTTTATAATTTCTTGCTCCTTGTTAAAATGATCTATGCTTAGATCAATTCACTTTCTTAATTCATTTAGCCTTTTTATTACTAATGTTTTGAATTTGTTGTCTGGTAGACTGATTATCTCCGTTTCATTATTTATTTTTTTAAGGGTGTTCTCTTGCTCTTTCAGTTGAGAGTAGTTCCTTTGCCTTTTCATTTTACTTAACTTTCTCTGTCTCTATGAATTTAGGTGAAATGGCTATCTATTGTGGTCTTGAAGGGGTGTTTTAATGTGGGAATGTCCCTATGTAGACTGCATGTGCCCAATGTCTTTGACGTAAGGGCTGGATTTGATGTGGATGCCAGCCACATCTTTCCTCAGGGTGTGTTGGCCACTATCACCTTGTTAGGGGATGTGGTTGGTTTTGGAGGACCTAAAGCCTACCCAGGGTGTAAGGCAGGACTTCCTTTCTGCTCAATGGCAGTCACTGTCCTTCCAGGGGTGGAGTCTACTCTCAACTTGCTGGAAAGTAACCCTGAGGGTCAGGCTTGAGCTGGTTCTGCTCCTTTAAGTGCATGATTTTTCTTCTCTCCACACTAGGGTCTTTGCCCCAAAGGAGGGGAGTGCTGAAGTATGTGGGACATGTGCATTTACAGAGGTCCAAAGTGCTGCCTGTGCATGCATCTGTGGCTCTGCTCAGATGCAGCCCAAGGTCACATCATTTCCCCTGTTGTGGTCATCCCAGATATAGTGCAAGGTTGTGGCATGAAGTGGGTGGGGCTGGAGCATTTGCTCAGCTGGGGTTGAAGGAATTGAAGTGTCTGGGCTGCCATCAAGTCTGGGCTGCTTCTGTGGTGCTGTTTGAGTAAGTACCAACAATGACAGTTGCCGCCCCACCTGGACCACACCCCATGCCCCCGAGTCTCCTCTGCATCTTAGATCCAGTCTTCTCTCAGGACCTGTCTGCCCCAGATCCAGTGCCAAGCTGTGGTGTGGAGTGGGCAGGGCTGGGGTGTTTGCTCATATCAGATTGGGGAGCACAGGGATGTGGCAGCCGCTAGGGCAGAGCCCTCTCTGGCCTGTCTGGTGGCAAGCCAGCACCTGCGCACTCCTCATGAGTGGAGTCTGGGCTTCTCCAGCCTTTCATCTGTTCCAGCAGTTCTTCAAACAGCCAAGGCAGGCTTGTCTCCTCTGCTTACAGCCCCAGGGCTGGGGCACCCAGTCTGTGGCTTGACCCTCTTACTCCCCAGGGCAAGTGTTCATCCATAAGATTTCTCTTTTCCTCTTTGTCCACTCCCAGGGCCATGGGTCTCAACCCAATGCTTTCCTTCCCATCCTACTCAATTACATGGGAATCTTTCTTGCAGCCTTGGTTTTATAGGAAATATTCTGCCAGTTTCCAGTTAGTTTCCCATGAGAATTGTCCCACATGTAGATGTATTTTTGATGTGTTTTTTGGGAGATGGTGAGCTCTACCTCCTCTTACTCTGCCATTGTGATCCCCCTCTCCCTAATGTCTTTTTCTGTTAGGGAATCACATCCAGGATACCACGTTATATTTAGTGTCATATCTCTTTAGGATACTTCTCCCTGTGATCGTTTTTCAGACTTTCCTTGTTTTTGATGACCCTGAAAGTTTTAAGAAGTAATGGTTATGTGTTTTGTATCATTTTTTCTATTGGGATGTATCTGATGTTTTCCCAGTGGTTAGATTGAGTTATGTATTTTGGGCAGAAGACTGCAGAGGTAAAGTGTCATAGTCAACACATCATATCAATGGTACATATTATCAATATGACATTGATATTGACTTCCATCACCTGATTGAGATAGTGGTTGTCAGATTTCTCCACTATGAAGTTATTCTTGTTTCCTTTCTTCCATAATTTAAAAGGAAGTCACTATGCATAACCTAGACTTAAGGAATGGGAATTTAGGCTCTCTCTCCCTGAGGTCAAAGTATCTACATAAATTATTTGGAATTCTTTGGCAAGGGGTATTTGTTTATTTGTCCCATTTATTTACTTATTCAATCTTTTTTATATCAATATGGACTCATGGAAATTTACTTTATATTTTAGGTGTTAATCCAATACTAACTTATTTTGTTATTCAAATTATTTCAGCTTTGGCCATTGGGAGCTCTTCAATTGGCTACTTTGTCCCTTTGACATAGCTCTGTCAATGTAGATTTTTAAAAAATCACTTTCTGGCACTACAAGATGCTCTGTCTTATCTTGTATATTTCCTAGTTCAGTCCCAGAATCATTTTTCCAAGGAGCCTTGGTTAATTTGCTAGAGAATGTTTTTAGAAACCAAAATCTGACTGCTAGGTGGACTCTTGCTACTGGAGATTTACTTCTTCTAGGTCCTGTCAGCTGCTAGAACATGAAGCATGTTAGTACATGTGTGTACTAACCTGTATATATACATATATCTATAAATACTTAATATATGAAATCATCTGAATCTATTTTCAGCTAAACATGAGTTCAAATTAATGTCTTCAACTATAAATCATTACCACAAGAATCATTCTAGCCTATTCACTTCTATAACCTCCCATCCAATCAGTGAGAAACTTGGCTATCCCATCTGTCTTTCATTTACTTAATTGTTAAATTCCAGTATACATGTATAACAGTATCAGAATTTCTAACCTGTACCCCCAGGGGAAACAGCTTTATCAACTAAAGTACAGCACTTATGTGCAGTTTCTTTTGCCTTTGCTCTTACAGATTCCACTCATTTCCAAAGTCATTTAGGGCCATGCCTTATCCCCGATCCCCTTCACTAAGATTGTTTTATGCAATTATAAAACAACTAGACTATCTTGTCACAGTATGCATTCCTTCCTGGATCACTCAACTACTTAAATGATTTTTTAACTTTGCATACATTAATCTTTACCCTTTGTTCTGAAAACTTCTCTGGGCTTTCACAAAGGCATGTATCTAGCATCAAAGTATTATACAGAATATTTTGACCACCCTAAAAATTGCCTGTGTTTCAGCTAGTCAACTCTCTTTCTATTCCCTAAACCCCCAACAACCACTGATCATTTTACTGCCTCTATAGTTTTGCCTTTTCCAGAATTTCCCATAATGTGGGTCATACATTTTTGTGCTGTTTCATACAGGTGTTTTCCACTTAGCAATATGTATGAAAGCTACATCCAGGCCTTTTTATAGCTCAGTAGCTAATTCCTTTTTATAGTTAAATAATATTCCAATGAATGTAATACAGTTTGTTCATCTATTTACCTACTGAGGGGCATCTTGGTTTTTTCCAGTTTCTGGCTATTATGAATAAAGTTCCTATACATTCATGTGCATGGTTTTGTGTCAACATAAGTTTTCAGATCAGTTGGGGAAATATCTAGGGGCATAAATTCTAAGTCATATATATTTAGCTTTGTAAGAGTATGTTAGCTTTTTAGGAAACTGCCGAACTGTCTTCCAAAGTGACTGTACCATAAGCAATGAATGAAAATTATGGTTGCTCTGTAACCTTGTAAGCAGAGGTGAAGTGTTGTTCAGATATTTTATTTTTAATTGGGATATATGTATTCTTATTTCTAAGTGTTAAGTGTTCTTTTTAATATCTTGGACACAAGTCCTTTGTCAATGTGTTTTTGAAAATATTTTCTCCCAGCCTGTGGCTTGTATTATGTAGAGAACAAATGTATGGACATCAAGGGGGAAAGAAGGGGTGGGATGAATTGGGAGATTGGGATTGACATATATACACTATTGATACCATGTATAAAATAGATAATTAATGAGGACCTACTGTATAGCACAGGGAACTCTACTCAATGCTCTGTGGTGACTTAAATGAGAAGGAAATCCAAAAAAGAGGGGATATATGAATACATATAGCTGATTTACTTTGCTGTACAGTAGAAACTAGCACAATATTGTAAAGCAACTATACTCCAATAAATTTTTTTTTAAAAAAGAAGTGAAATAGGGCTTCCCTGGTGGCACAGTGGTTGAGAGTCTGCCTGCTGATGCAGGGGACACGGGTTCGTGCCCCGGTACGGGAGGATCCCACATGCCGCAGAGCGGCTGGGCCCGTTAACCATGGCTGCTGAGCCTGCGTGTCTGGAACCTGTGCTCCACAACGGGAGAGGCCACAGCAGTGAGAGGCCCACGTACCGCAATGAAAAATAAATAAATAAATAAAAAGAAGTGAAATAAAAACAGTTGAGTTTAAAAAAACAGAGCAGTATATTTTCATTTCAATCAAGTTCAACTTACCAGTTTTTTCTGTCACAGATCATGTTTTTGGTAATGAATCTAAAAATTCATTGCCAAAGCAAAGGTCACTTCAAGATTTATCATAAAATTACAAGAATGAAGACAGTGTGGTACTTGTTCAAGTATCAGATATATCATCAATGGAGTCCAAAGGATATCACAGAAACAGACCATAAATGTGTGGATATATACTTTATGAAAAAAGTAGCCTTGGTGAACAGTGAGAAATGGTTCATTCAACAAATCCTATTGGGGCAAATGAGAAGCCATATGGAAAAAAAAGAATTTGAACTTTACCTTACAACTCATACAAAAATCAATTCCAATATTGATCATAAGTCTAAATGAGAAAAGCAAATCAATAAAACTTCTGGAAGGTGCTCTATATGAATATTTTTATGGCTGTAGGGTAGATAATAATTAAACAAAAGTAACATAAAGCACTAATAATAAATGAATGATTGATAAATAGGACTTTTTAATTAAGAACTTTAAAATTATTTTTAAAAACATTAAAACAATGAAAAGGCAAGCCATACTGCTATGGTCTGAATGTTTGTGTCCCCCAAAATTCATGTGTTGAAATCCTATCCCCCAAAGGTGATAGTAGTTGGGGCCTTTAGGAGGTGATTAGGTCATGAGGGTGGAACTTTCATGAATGGTATTAGTGCTCTTATAAAAGAGATCCCACAGAACTCCCTAGCCCCTTCCACCATGGGAGTATATAAGAGAAGTGTGTGACCTGGAACAAGGCCATCACCTGACCATACTGGCACACTGATCTCAGATTCTGAGCCTCCAGAACTGTGATCAATAAATTTCTACTCTCTATGAACCACTCATACTGGGGTATTTTGTTATGGCAGCCCAAAGAGAGTAAGATACAAATTGTGGTAGAAGAAATTTGTAACACACAAAATGAACTAAAGCCTCCCATCTAGATTTATAAATAACTCTTACAAATCAATAATTACAACAGGAGTGGGATGGGAAGGGTGGGAGGGAGGGGGACGCAAGAGGAAAGAGATATGGGAACATATGTATATGTATAACTGATTCACTTTGTTGTGGAGCAGAAACTAGCACACCATTGTAAAGCAATTATACTCCAATAAAGATGTAAAAAAAAATGAGCAGGAGACTTGAACAGAAACTTCACAAAAGAAGATATACAAACAGCCAACAAGCGCATAAGACAGTGATCAACCTATTTGTTAAACATAGGAATGCAAATTTATCACCATAAGGTACTATATAACATACCCACTACAACCACAACATACACACCATGATGGATACAATTTAAATAATTGTATAAACTAACTCTTGATAAGAATGTAAAGTGACAGGAATACTCAAACATCACTGGTGGGTGTGTAAATTCTTATAACCACTTGAGAAAACAATAGGTCATTATTCATTATATTTGAAGAAATGATTACAATATATCCCAGCAATTTCTGTGGGACATTTACATGAATTTTCATAGTAGAATTATTCATAATAGCCTGAAATTGGAAGAACTCTAAATGTCCACCATTAATAAAATGGATTTTTTAATTATGGATTATTTATAAAATGGAATGCTATCTGTAGCAATGAGAATGAACAAATGAATACTAAATCACCAACATGGATGAGTCTCAAAAACATAAGGTTGCATTACAGAAAGAAACCATACACAAAAAAATATATATATATATATATATATATATATATATATATATATATATATACTGTATGATTCCATTTATATAACCTCAAAAAGAAGCTAAACTAAAATATTTCTCAACAAGAAAAAGGAACAAACTGCTTACACCTGCAACAATATTGCTGAATCACAAAAATTTGTGATTTTTCTTTGTGATGGAAAAGAAGCCAAATATAAAACATTATAAATTGTATTATTCCACCTAAATCAAATTCTACACAAGGAAAAACTAAGCTATAGTACCAAAAAGTAGATAAGTAGCTGCCTGCGTCCAGAGGTGGTAGCAGGTTGACTGCAAGGGACAGGAGGAAAATTCTTAAGGTAACAGAAATGTTCTATATCTTGATTATGATAGCAGTTATGAGGGTATATACATTTGTCAAAACTTGTTGAACTGTGCACATAAAATGGATGAATTTTATAAATTTTATTAAACTTTATAAATCTTATTATGAAGTATTTCTTAATAAATTTGACTTTTAAATAAAATAGACATAACAAATTTATGGTGATAGAAATCAGAATAGAGGTTATTGCCTAGGGTTAGTGGCTGCTGGAAGATAAGGGAGACTTCTGGGGTATTGATAATATTCTACATCTAGATCTGTGTAGTAACTAAAGGGCTGTGTTCACTTTGTGAAAATGCATCAAATTATACACTTCTTATTTGTGCCTTTACATGTATATTTCAATCAAAAATTTACATTAATTGCCAATGAAAATATTTGCAAGGATGTGAAGCAAAATTAATTCTCATAACTGCTGGTACAAATATAAATCATTATAACCACTTTGGAAAACAGTCTGACATTATCTACTAAATATGAATATCTATAAGCAATTAATATCTTAGGCATATACCTAGGAATTATGTGAACATATGTTCACCAAAATTCATGTACAAGAAAGCTCATGGTAGTATTATTTAGAATAGCCCCAAGTTACTAACAACTAGATGCCCATCAACTAACTGTAGGATGGATGAATTATTTGAGGAGTAGTCATATAATGGAATACTGTACACCAATGGAATAAAGAAACTAACAATATGGATGAATCTCACAAATATAATATTGAATGAAAGCAGCCAGACTAAAAAAAGAAGAGTGTATATTTCATGACTTTAAATATATAAAGGTCAAAAATCTAGGTTGTCCAAATTCTGCCTCTGTTTACAAAGTAGAAAATCACAAGAGAACATTACACCCATTCAAACAATGGGAAGAAGCCAGATATTCTGTAAAATCATAACTTTTCTCAAACCATTGCACGGCAGTCAAGACAATTAAATTCTAAAGGATGACAATTCCTTTCAAAGAGAGACAAGACAGTCAAGAGGAGGAGACTAAGGAGGCATTACAACTGAATGTAATGTGATATCCTGAATGGGATCCTGGAACAGAAAAAGGAAATTAGGTAGAAACTATGAAAATGTTTGTTTATTATTTGTGATAAATATATTATAATATAAAATGTTAATAATAAAGGAAAATAGGTGCTGAGTATATGGGAACTCTCTGTACTATCTTCACAACATTTCTGTGAAATGAAAACTTTTCTTAAAAAAAAGTTAATTTAAAACATTAAATGTTAGCAAGAAGATTTAGAAAGAGAATCAGAATTCAAAGTAAGATCAATATGATTATGAGTTTCTTCTGTTATTTTTTCCTTCTGTATCTCCAAGTCTGGACTCAAATGCAGCCCAAATTCAATAACCACACGTGAGGTGAGGTCAGAAAGATCTCTAAGAACATGTCTCTATTTCTGGTCCAAAGAATAAGAATTAGGGCCCCTATGGGATACAGAGAGTGGTCCAAATCCCCTTATCTTTCTGCTGGCCCTGCACCTAGGAAATTCCCAGCCTTGAAGCTATAACTCAGTAGTGGCAGCATCAGCAGAAGCTGCAAAGGCATCTAAAACTGGAGAGGAAAATCCTTCTCTCTGACAAGAGAACTTTGGTATAGAATACATGAGAGAAATCCCCTCTCATATATTCTATGGAGAGATATTTTTCCCTCTCCATACTCCTGCCACTTGGCCATCAAGGCAGATCCATTCAAGGAAAGTGCACAGTAGAGTGGCTAGACTAAGACCCACTTTTTGGCTAAAGGACCAGCAGGAGGTCCCCTGTGTAACAGAGAGTATGATGAAGATTGCTGGGAGAAGGAAATATGCAGAAGGGATACCATTGATTTGTGTATCAAGCACTGGGTTCAGCCAAGTACTGGGCTCAACCTGAGATGCTTATGTAGGAATCTTACAAAAAACAAGATACTAAAGACTAGGAGAACTGCAATAGTGGTAGACCATTGCCCAGGTCTTAGTCATGGTCACGGGTGGTCACAAAAACTGTGAATCCCAATATCATTGCCTGTACATATGGAACATTCACCAACATATATCCTAAGTCATAAAACAAATAATTATGAAAAATACAAATCATCCAGAGTATATTCTCTGAATATAATGTAATCAAACTAGAAATTAAACAATAAAAAAGGAACAAAAGGAAAATCTCAAACCATTTGGGAGTTAAATAGTACCTTCTTAAACAATCCTCTCAAACAGTGGGTCAAAGAGAATGCCTCAAGGAAATAAAAACTGGACTAAACTGAATTAAAATTAAAATGCAACTAATTAGAAGTAGGGGGATGCAACTAAAGTAGTGTTTCAAGGGAAAATTCTAGCATTTAATATTTAGACTAAAAAAGAAAAAAGGTCTCAATGTAATAGTCTAAGCTTCTACCTTAATTAACTGGAAAAAAAGAAAAAAATAACTCAAATCAGAAAGAAAATGAATTTAAAAATAATAACAGAAATAAATGAAATTGAAATGAGAAAACAAATAGAGAAAATCAAGGACACCAAAAGGTAATTTTTGGAAAAAATTTAAAAATTTGATAAAACTATAGACAAGCAAAGTAAAAAAGCATGACACAATAATATCAGAAATTAAGCAAGGGATATCATTACAGATATGGCAGAAATAAGAAGGAAAACAGGAAACAATAAGAACAAATGTATTCACATAAATTCAAGAACTTAGATAAAATTGAACAATTTCTCAAAAATCAGAAACTACCAAAACACCCCAAATGAAATGAATAATCAGAATAGAACTAAAACTGCCAAAGAAATTGATGCCATAGTAAACATTTTTGAAATAGAAATCTGTAGATTCAGATGGTTTAACTGGAGATTGCTCCCAAATAGTCAAAAAAAGAATTAACACCATTTCTAAAAATCTCTTCAAGAAAATAGAAGCAGAAGGAACATTTCCCAACTCATTTTATGAGGTTAGTATTACCTTTAATATGAAAACTGTGTGACAACAGTACTAAAAAAGAAAACTATAGGTCAATACACTTCATGAACATAAGATGCAATAATCTCCAACAAAATATTAGCAAATACAATCCAGTAATGTATAAAAAGAATAATATATCATGACCAAGCTGAGTTTATCTGAGGAATGCAAGGTTGGCTCAATACTTCACAATCAATGAAATACCACTATAAACAGACTAATTTTATGATCATCTCAATTGAAGGAAAAAAGCATCTGACAGAATACAACTTGGTTTGTGAGAAAAAAGATCTCAGAAAACAAGAAATAAATAGGAACTTAACATGATACAGTACATATACAAAATCTACAGCTAATATCAACGTTTATAGGGAAAGACTGAATGTCTTCTAAGGTCAAGAAATAGGCAAGGATGTCCACTCTTCCCACTTATATTGAAGACTTTAGTGGAATTCTTACCATTGGAATGAAAATAGAAAATAAATAACAAGCAAACAGAGTGGAAGGAAATATATAGCACTATCCCTATTCTCAGAGACATAATTGTCTACCAATAAAATCCCAAGGAAACTATAAAAAGTATCTTAGAATTAATAAATGAGTTTATCAAGGTTGCAGGATACAAAGTCAATGCACAAAAACTAATCATTTTCCATATAATGACAAAATATGAAAACAAAAATATTTTTAAATACCATTTCAATAGCTCCCCCAAAAGACTTAAATATAAAGCAAATAAAACATATATAAAACCTATATTTTGAAAACTACAAAATGCTGATAAAAGAAACTGAAGAACACCTAAATAAACAGACATACTTTGTTCATGGACTTGAAGACTCAACGTAATAAAGAGCTCAATTTTCACCAAATTGATATATAGATTCAAATCAGTGCCAATCAAAATCTCAGCAGTATGGATTGGAAGAATCAACATTGTGAAAATGACTATACTACCCAAAGCAATCTACAGATTCAATGTAATCCCTAACAAACTACCAATGGCATTTTTCAAAGAACTAAAACAAAAAATGTCACAATTTGTATGGAAACACAAAAGACCCCAAATAGCTAAAGAAATCTTGAAAAAGAAAAACGGAGCTGGAGGAATCAGGCTCCCTGAGTTCAGATTATAATATAAAACTACAGTAATCAAGACAGTATGGTACTGGCACAAAAACAGAAATATAGATCAATGGAACACGATAGAAAGCCCAGAGATAAACCCACGCACATATGCTAACCTTATTTTTGATAAAGGAAGCAAGACTATACAACACAGAAAAGACAGCCTCTTCAATAAGCGGTGCTGGGAGAACTGGACAGCTACATGTAAAAGAATGAAGTGAGAACACTCCCTAAAACCATACACAAAAATAAACTCAAAATGGATTAAAAACCTAAATGTAAGGCCAGACACTATAAAACTCTTAAAGGAAAACATAGGCAGAACACTCTATGACATAAATCACAGCAAGATCGTTTTTGACCCACCTCCTAGAGAAATGGAAATAAAAACAAAAATAAACAAATGGGACCTAATGAAACTTCAAAGCTTTTGCACAGCAAAGGAAACCATAAACAAGACGAAAAGAGAACCCTCAGAATGGGACAATAAATTTGCAAATGAAGCAACTGACAAAGGATTAATCTCCAAGATTTAGAGCAGCTCATGCAGCTCAATATCAAAAAAACAAACAACTCAATTCAAAGATGGGCAGAAGACCTAAATAGATATTTCTCCAAAGAAGACATCCAGGTGGCCAACAGGCACATGAGAAGATGTTCCACATCACTAACTATTAACGAAATGCAAATCAAAACTACAATGAAGTATCACCTCACACCAGTCAGGATGGCCATCATCAAAAAATCTATAAATAATAAATGCTGGGGCTTCCCTCGTAGTGCAGTGGTTGAGAGCCTGCCTGCTAATGCAGGACACAGGTTTGTGCCCCAGTCTGGGAAGATCCCACATGCCACGGAGTGGTTGAGCCCATGAGCCATGGCCGCTGAGCCTGTGCATCTGGAGCCTGTGCTCTGCAATGGGAGAGGCCACAACAGTGAGAGGCCCGTGTACCACAAAAAAATAAATAAATAAAAATAAATGCTGGAGAGGGTGTGGAGAAAAGGGAACCTTCCTGCACAGTTGGTGGGAATGTAAATTGATACAGCCACTATGGAGAACAGTATGGAGGGTCCTTAAAAAACTAAAAATAGAACTACCATATGACCCAGTGATCCCACTACTGGGCATATACCCTGAGAAAAACATAATTCAAAGAGTTATGTACCAAAATGTTCATTGCAGCTCTATTTACAATAGCCAGGACATGGAAACAACCTAAGTGTCCACTGAGAGATGAATGGATAAAGAAGATGTGGCACATATATACAATGGAATATTACTCAGCCATAAAAAAGAAACAAAACTGAGTTATTTGTAGTGAGGTGGATGGGCCTAGAGTCTGTCATACAGAGTGAAGTAAGTCAGGAAGAGAAAGACAACTACCGTATGCTAACATATATATATGGAATCTAAAAAAAAAAAAAAAAGGTTCTGAAGAACCTAGAGACAGGACAGGAATAAAGATGCAGATGTAGGGAATGGACTTGAGGACACTGGGAGGGGGAAGGGTAAGCTGGGACGAAGTGAGAGAGTGGCATGGACTAATATATACTACCAAATGTAAAATAGATAGCTAGTGGGAAGCAGCCACATAGAACAGGGAGATCAGCTTGGTGCTTTGTGACCACCTTGAGGGGTGGGATAGTGAGGGTGGGAGGGAGACACAAGAGGGGGGAGGTATGGCGATATATGTATATGTATAGCTGATTTCCTTTGTTATAAAGCAGAAACTAACACACCATTGTAAAACAATTATACTCCAATAAAAATGTTTAAAAAATAATCTCAGCAGTAATTCTTGCTGGTATAGACAAGAGGGTTCAAAAATTTTATGTAAGTGCAAAGGAACTAGAATAGCTAAAGAAATTTTGAAAAAGTAGAATAATGTTGGAAGAATCTCATTCAAATCAGTCTAGCTGATTTAAAAATTTCCTATGAGGCTATAGTAATAAGTGCAATGTGATATTGGCTAAGAAATAGACACATAGATTAAGGGAACTAAATAGAGAGTCCAGAATAGACCAACACAAATATGAACTATGGAGACTTTATAAAGGATTAAAACAATTTAATTGAGAAATTTGGTCTTTTCAATAATTTGTATTGGAACAATTAGACGACCTTATGTTAAAAATGAATATCTAAACCTCATAATTTATGCAAATATGTAACAAATCTAATGGGTAAGTGAAAAATACAAAACTTTAAAAAAAAAAAGGAGAAAATCTTCACAACCTGAAGTTAGGCAAAGAGGTCTTAAACGCAACACCCAAAGCATGATTCATAAAATTTTAAAAATGATAAATTGGATTTCTTCAAAATTAAAAACTTTTTTTCTGAGAAACACAGAATAAAAAGTCAAGCTGGAAGTATTTGCAAATTATATATCCAGTAAAAGACTCATATCCAGAAAATATAAACAGCCCTCAAAACTCAAATATTAGAAAATAAAGAACCCAATTTAGAAAATGGGCCAATGCTGTCAGTAGATGCATCAGCAAAGTGGAAATATGGATGGAAAATAAGCACATGAAAAGTTGTTCTATATCATTAGCTATAAGAGAAATGAAAACTAAAACCATGATGAGATATCATAACACATATTTGAGAAAGACTAAAATTTTTAAAAATGATATTACTAAGTGCTACCAAGGATGAAGAACAACTTGAACTCTCATACACAGTGGTAGGAATATAAAATGACACAGCTCTGTGGAAAATGATTTGGTAATTTTTTTATAGAGATACACTTACCATATGACTCAGTGAAGCCACTCCAGGGAGAAATAAAAACTTATGTTCATACAAAAACCTACATATGAATGTTTATAAGAGCTCCATTCATATTTGCCCAAATCTAGAAACAACCCCAGTGTCCTTCCATAGGTGAATGGATAAACAAACTGTGGTGCAGCCATATAATGGACTACCACTGAGCAATAAAAACGAATGAACTATTGATACACACAACTTGAATGAGCCTCAAAGGAATTCTCCTGAGTGAAATTGCCTCAGAAAGTTACATACTCTGTTCTTCCATTTATATGAGATTTATGAAAACACAGAAGTACAGTGATGGAGGACAGTTGAGTGGTTGTCAAAGTTAGATGTGGGAGGAGGGTAAGACTATAAAGGACCAGCATAAGGGAGTTTGTGTTTGTGTGTGTGTGTGTGTGTGTGTGTGTGTGTGTGTGTGTGTGTGTGTTTGAGGGCAGTTATGGGACTATTTTGAATCCTGATTGTAGTGTGGTTACATGAATCTATACAGGAGCTTTACCTGTACACTGAAATAAGATAATTTTACTGTTTAATAATTTTAAAATATTAAAATAAGAAATTAAAAACCTGGTGTGGCTACATCAATATCAGAATAAATTGATTTCATTAGAAGAAAATATTATCATGGATAAACTGGAACATTACATAAGAATTCATCAAGAAGACATAACAAACCTAAATGTGTATGCACCTAAAAGCACAGCTTCAAAACACATGAAATAAAAATTGATAGAACTAAAAGGACAAATAGTCAAATCTACAGTTGTATTTGGAGACTGTGACACTCATCTATGAGTAAATGTTAGAAAAAGTGGACAGAAAACATGCAAGGATATTGAAGGACTCAAATAGCACTATCAACCAACTTCATCTAATTGGCATTTGGAGAACACTTCACACAACAACAGAAGAATATATATTATTTTCAAGTACACATGGAATATTCACCAAGATAGACCATAAAACAACCTTTAACAAATGTAAAATAATTTATATCATGCAAAGTATATTCTCTACTCATAATGGAATTACAGAATACAACAAGGGATATCTGCAAATTCTCCAAACATTTGGAGATTAAACACATTTTGCCTAGCTCATGTTTCACAATAAATTCTTGAGGGAAATTAGAAAGTATTTTGAAGGGAATTTAAATAAAATTACAACATATTAGAGATTGTGGGACTCAGCTGATGCAGTATGTAGAGAGAAATTTATGTCATTAAATGCTTAAATTAGAAAGCAAGACAGAGCTCAACTCAATAATCTAAGTTTCCACTGTAGGAAACTATAAAAAGAAAAGTAAATTAAACCCTAGGCAACAGAAGGGTGGGAACTATATAGGTAAAAGCAGAAATCAGTGAAATTGACATTAGGAAAATAGTAATTAATATCAATGGTCACAAAAACTGTTTCTTTGAACAGATCAGAGAAACTGAAATACTCAATGATATTTAAAAAGTTGTTGAGAAACAATGGCTTTGGACACTGTTAAAGTATAAGAAACTGTAGATATAGACCAAGGGATATATGTTACATGAGTTTTCAGAAAGCATAAAAATGACAGAACACATATTCTAAATCATAAATAAATGTCTTGTAATGTAGTAGTAATGTGTAATTGTTTAAAAGTTTGGAATAACCAGCAAATCATGTAGATCTACAGCAAATGCATGTAAAGGGACAAGGTGATAATGTGCAAAAATAAGGAATAGTTACTGTTTTGCAAGGGGAAAATTCTGGTTATATATAAAACAAAGTTGGTTTAAAAAAGTGTTGGTAAAGATACTGGTATTTATTATTTCTATTTTATTCTTTTTTGGAGAATATGAACCTATATTTTTAAAAGGAAAAATAAAAATATTATAAGATTATTCCATTGCAAATAAATTATGTGCACTTTTTTGTAACTGAAAATCTGCACAAACATCTTTGGAACAAAATCATTTGGTAAAAAACAGGGATTAATGAGTTTCAAAAAGAACAAAGGACAAATGATACAGTGGTAAGAAAATTCCTGAGGCACAAGAATATGGAATCATATCAATATCAGAGAAACCATTCATGGCTTTATTAGGACAGTGTGTGAATGACAGTGTTAAAATGGAGAAATTGTCAAAGCGCAAAGGAAGTATGAAAGATATTGCTAACAACCAAGCTTGTATTATCTATGGCAGAGAAGTTTTAATAAAAATTAAAAATCACAGTTCTTTTTACATGGTGTTCAGTTTCTGAAAGATAAGCATTATTAACTTAGAAGCTATGTGCTGAATAATAGTCCATTAAAGAAAATGTGGGTCGTTGTTATAAAAATATTACTTCATTGTTAGGAAAATCAGTGTTTTTAAAAAGTGCACTTTCACTAAGAATTAATGACATTCATGACTGAAAAACATATTTTAAACAACAATTTATTATGAGGTGTTACAAGAGAACATAAACAAGTTTTGACAAGGGAATATAAACAACACTCAAAATAATGACAGTAGTCATGATAATTCCTCCTGCCAGTATTGCCTACATACAATCCTTCCTATAAATATTGGATCCAATATCATGTTATTGAGAATATGACTTAAATATAATTTCCCCTTTTAAAGTTTGTCATTAGTTTTTCTGAAAGGATGGTTTTAAAGATAAGATAGATTCTTACCTGTGAGGGATTGTATTTGAAACTCTGAAAGAAGTTGGATGACAAAACATAGCCTACTAATTGGATTTCACAGGGTTTTTTTGTTTATTTACAGTTACATAATCAGTAAGCATACCAGGGGCTGAATAGAATCCATCAAGAAGTTAATCAATATTACAAACAAAACATCTAGATAATGAGTGTTTATTTTTGGTAATCTAATTCACATTTTTAAATATATAAAGTATTTTGTTATTATAATGGTAATTCTTATGTGCCTTAGATGGCTTAGAAATATTGAAAGCACAAATAAGAGAATTTAAAAATCACTTATATTTCTACCAGCAAAAGAAAATATTGCTGTTATTTCACTGTATATACTTAGTTTTTTGTACATATGTCTATATTAACATATATATGTGTACCACAGCGTTTCAATTTGGTTTTAAATTGAATAAGTTGAAATACTGGGACACTGTCATATGTAGACAATTTAGGTTATAAATTTGGACTATAGGACTTCTGATTCTAGCCATGATGGAGTAAAAGGGACCAAATTTACACATCTACCTCAAACAACTAAAAAAAAATAGACCACACACATGAAACAATGATTTTCAATTTATTGGACATAAGGCAAAGAACAGTGTTCTCTAAGAGATGAAAAACAAGTGAGATGAGCCCTAAGATTGTTCAAGCTTACTGCCCAGAGAAAGATTGTAGGCCACAGTGTATAATGGAGAGCCTGGCCATCTTCTTGAGTTGAGATGGAGCTGGGAGTCTAGGGGATGCTAGGTGGCAAGAGCTTGCAGGACAAAATTCCAGAGAGGAGAGAGCTCCACAGAGAGAAATCTCCAGAGATCATGCAGATCTGGCAATTATTCCTATTCCCATTAGTCAGAGTGGAAAACCTCATAGTTCATCAGGCTCAGTTAGAATACACAGAGTGGTTTTGCCTTAGAAGAGAGGAACTATTAGTCATAATCTAAGCACCTTTTTTATCTCACTTAACAAAGTTTAAAAGTAAGACACAAAAAGACCAGTAACTTGTTTCCAAGTAACTTAATTGTGTCCCTGAAAAAATTTAAGAATATTTATTTATAGAAACACAAAAATATCTAGGATTTAAGAAAGTAAAATTCACAACGTCTGACATCCAGTCAAAATTGCCAGCCGGGATTTCCCTGGTGGTCCAGTGGTTAAGACTTTGCCCTCTAATGCAGGGGGTGTGGGTTTGATCCCTGGTCAGGAAACTAGATCCTACACGCCTCAGGGCCAAAAAACCAAAACATAAAACAGGAGCAATATTATAACAAATTCAATAAAGACTTTAAAAATGGTCCACATCAAAAAAAAAAATCTTAAAAACAAAAATAGAAAGCAAAATTGCCAACCATTCAAAGAAGCAGGAAAGCAGGAACAGTAATGAGGAGAAAAATAAATTAAAACTGACCCAGAAATCAGGCAGATGATAGAGTTAGTAGACAAGGACTTTAAAACAGTGTTATATATAACTGTGTTCCATATGTTCAAATGATAAGACAAAATGTTAAACATGCTAAATAGGGACATGAAAGACATAAAAAAGAGCCTAAATAAATTTTGAGATATGAAGGCTACAATGTCTGAATTGAAAAGATACACTGGTTTGGACTAATGGCACACATGACATGTAAGAAGAAAAGATTAGTGAACTTGAGGATATAGCAATAAAACTTTCCAGAAAAAACACACCGTGAGAAAACAATACTGAAAACAATGAATAGAGCATTAGCAAGTTGTGAGACAACTTCAAGTGACCTATGCACATATATTTGGAAACCCCAAAGGGGAGGAAAAAGGGGAGATAGAAAAAATATTTGAATGACAAATCTCCAAACTGGATAAAAATTATAAACCCACAGATCCAAAAAAGAATGACAAGAACAAGAAATGTAAAAAACAAGACTATACCAAAGCCCACAATATTCAAGTTACTTAAAATCAGTGATGAAGAGAAAATCTTAAAAGTACCAAGAGAAAAGAAGGCACTTTACTACAGAGGAACAAACATAAGGATAAGAGTAGATTTCTTGTCAAAAACAATGATTGGGTTTGTTTTTGTTGTTGTTGTTGAGTTGTATGAGCTGTTTGTGTATTTTGGAAATTAAGCCCTTGTTGGTCGCATCATTTGCAAATATTTTCTCCCAGTCTGTAGGTTATCTTTTTGTTTTGTTTATGGTTTCCTTTGTTGTACAAAAGCTTGTAAGTTTGATTATGTCTCATTTGTTTATTTTTGCTTTTATTTTTATTGCTTTGGGAGACTGAGCTAAGAAAACATTGGTAAGATTTATGTAAGAGAATGTTTTGCCTATGTTCTCTTCTAGGAGTTTTATGGTGTCATGTCTTATATTCAAGTCTTTAAGCTATTTTGAGTTTATTTTTGCTTATGGTGTGAGGGTGTATTCTAACTTCATTTATTTACCTGCAGCTGTCCAACTTTCCCAACACCACTTGCTGAAGATACTGTCTTTTCCCCATTGTATATTCTTGCCTCCTTTGTCAACAATTAATTGACGGTAGATGTGTGGGTTTATTTCTGGGCTCTCTATTCTTTTTTCCATTGATCTGTATGTCTGTTTTTGTGCCAATACCATGCTGTTTTGATTACTGTAGCTTTGTAGTATTGTCTGAAGTCTGGGAGGTTTATGTCTCCTGCTTTGTTCTTTTACCTCAGGATTGCTTTGGCAATTCTGGGTCTTTTATGGTTCCATATAAATTTTAGGATTATTTGTTTTAGTTCTTTGAAAAATGTCATGGGTAATTTGATAAGAATCACATTAAATCTATAGATTTCTTTGGGTAGTATGGCCATTTTAACAATATTAATTCTTGAGGGAGGCTTTGGGTTTTGACCTCTTAGGTAAGCTCATAAATCTGTGCCATGTGTTCATGGCCCGTTTCAAATAAGATGCTCCATTAAAATCCTGCTGCAAATATCAGGGTGGTTTCTAACTTCAGGGTTATATCCAAGAACTGGTCGATTACATGTCAAGTTAGATTCTACTTATAAACTCATTTAGAAAGCTTGTTGAAGATACCTGGGCGGGGGACAGAAGTAATGCCAGATGTCTAAACATCACTGTCCAATGTGAACACTTATGCCAAAGGGACACTGTAAGTGGGCAGTGGGTTGAGACAGCCTGGGTACTTCTGCCAGGAGTGGAAATGCTTTATGTCAGGGGGAGGGCAAGAGATATGGGCTGTTTCATTGGGAGTGGGCACAGATTTCAGAAGAGGCAGCAGTGATGAGCTGGTAAGTCAGTCAGGTTCCAGAGTTGGACTGGAGGGCACATAGGGGAAGATCAGGGGATGGGTGCTGTCATGTGGGAAGGTGCTGGGACTAGACAGACATCTGGCACCTCAGCTCTCAGGGGACACTGGAACTCAGGCAGGAGGACCCTATGTTAATAAAGCCCACAAAAAATACCCAAATCCTGTTTGATTGATTTTGTCACCTTCCTTCTTTAGGACTGCTTTTAGTACCTTGGGCATAGGGTCCTTCTTTTGGTCACCTGAGAGACTTTATAGAGTACTGAGAAGAGAAATGATTTAGAGTCAGAAGGTTAGTATCAGGCTGGGGTTGAGTGGGAAAAGCACAGGCTCCAGACGAATTTAGACTAGGGATCCAGTCCCTGCCCTGTCACTTATTAACCATGCAATCATGGGAAAATTACCAAGCCCTATGGCCTCAGGTTTTTCATCTGTGAAGCAAGTGGGTTTGATGAGCCCTGTCTTGTAGGACTGCTGGAATGTATGTAATGTTTGTAAAGCACCTCACACAGTGCCTGGTTCAATCTTTAATGATTAGCTGTTATGGTAGTTGCCCCATATCTGCCATTTTGCTTTCTGCAGTTTCAGTTACCTGAGATCAACCAGGGTCTGAAAATATTAAATACAAAATTCGAGAAATAAACAATTCATAAGTTTTAAATCATGCCATCCCACTCCGTCCTGTCCAGGACATGAATCATCCCTTTGTTCAGAATATCCACGCTATATATGCTACTCACCCATTAGTATAGGAAAAAAACGTAGTATATGTAAAGTTCAGTACTCTCCACAGTGTCAGGCACCCACAGGGTGTCTTGGAACATAATCCCTGGCAGATAAGAGGGGACTACTGTATTTCTATTATTAATTTGACCCCAGGTACTCCTACCCTCTACTCTAGAAGTTGTTGCTGTTGTTATCCAGTACATCTTAGAGAATACTCAATGCAATAGGACATGTAATACCAAAATCAGCCAACCATGCTGCTTTGTAAATAAAACTCAGTAAATTTTTCCTTCTTAGAGGATATATTTTTAAATTTAGGTGTAGGGAAGTCTTCCCCAGCTGGATGCAACTCAAAGCTCCTAGAATTTGAGCCAAAGACCAACTCTGTCCCTACCTCCCAGCTGCTCTTCCATCCAAATCGCTATTTTCATTAATTCCCCCCCCCAAATCTATACATGGCTCAGAACTGGCCAAATTACATTAAAGGTAATCTAATTAAAATGCCTTCTAACAGAGTCATCACTGGCTCTCCCAGGCCAGGGAAAAGGGTGCCTGCACAGTGACTTCTGGGCATCATACAAAAGATATTCACCCCTATTTCTCAGGAAACCCTTGCAGATGATATTTATAAAACAGCTATGTCTTGTGTTCAACTGCACTGGGACAAGAATACAGGACAAATTCCTTACTTGCCCCAGGAAGTGATTTCTCTCTGGTTTATCCACTATCCAAAAGGAACTTCCAAGAGCAGTTTTTCTATCTAGGTTTTTCTCTCACTCCTAAGATACACCGTCTGGGAGTCTGGCCACTGCCACCACCCAGCTTCATTATCATCACCTCCCACAGAAGGAACCCCTGCTTCCCAAAGCCCCAAACTGCCCTGGTTTGGGGCACTTACACTTGAGTGCTCACTCCTGGAGCCCCACCGCCTTGTCCCATTTTCCCTTGTTCTGTGGGACTTAGGGGACATCTCTACATCTTCCTCATGTGATTGCTGCTCCTAGACCATCACTCTAGGTGTGGGTGTGTCCTGCTTTTCCTAGTGTCCCCACTACTAACACAGGGCCTTCCAGAGAGCAGAGGCTCCATGAAGGTCTGTGGAATAAATGAGCCAGTGAGCAGAGATTTCATTTATTACTATTTAATTTCTTCTACATTTTTGAATAAGCTAAGAAAATCCAAGTACATATCTTAATTTTACAGAATAGACTAAAAATGATGAGAATTGTAAAATAAACCACTTAATTTTTTTCTCTATTTTACTAAGCTTTTTCACATTTCCAAGGAAATTCCTATTCTAATGCCATCTTATCTTGTTACAGACTACAAATAAAATGGAAGGTTTCCCAATTCGTTTTACAAAATAGCAAAACTCTTTCTCCTAAACCGGACAAGAAACAATAAATGTGTGACCAATGTCATTCATAAACTTAGATTCTGAGGCTAGCAGACTTTCTAGTTAAGCAACAACATTTTAAAATACCAAAAATAAAAGAAGATAAAGTTCTATAAAGTTCTAAGTCACCCAATGGAACAGAAACAGAAAGACGTTATTCACTATGATTCCCTCATCCCAAGTCTGGCCCTGTACTACTTAGATTGTTGACTGCCCTCTTAAAACACAAAGTGAAGAATCTGCCTTAGACTTCACTCAGGGTTGAACAAGCTGCTGGACATGGCACTAGAACTTGCACTAGCCATGGAAGTAGTATTATCTGTGGTGGCAATTCTAGACTGGGCTCTCTCTTCCTGATCTCTCAAAGCCTCTTCATACCACAGAGGGAAGGATCTAGGGTCACTTCCATTGATCTTGGCCAAAAACTCCAGGAAACTCATCTTGCTGGTCTCCGCGTGGGCCCGGGGACCCCAAAGAAATTCATAGCATGCAGGATCGCTGTTAGGCACCTGCCGGTACTCCAGGTAGCCCTCCTGCACCCACACTTTGGTGAGCAGCTCCCTGGGCTCCCCATAGACAAAGTGCTCCCTCCCGACATACACCCCCATCGCACTCAGCACTTCCCACACCTCCTCCTCAGGGACACAGTCGCCCTTCATAAAGATTATACTCAGGATAAATATCAGAAGGCCATTCTTGGGCATGCTCTGCCCATCGCTCAGCATCCCATCATAGGTGAGGCCCAGAGTGGTGACCAGGACATAGGAATGGTCGCTGGGGTCCACTTCCTTCACATCAATACCAAAGACCAGCTGCATGCACTCCGAGGCTTCACTGAAGATCACAGGGAAGTGGTCCTTGTAGTCTTCGGTGATGATATTCAGCATTTCTGTCTCTGTGACCATCTCCTTGGTGCGATACTTGAGGAGCAGAAACGCTATCAGATCACCCACCTTGTCATTAATCGCATTTCTTGGAAAGGACTCAGCATCTGGCAGGGCCTGCGAGGTGCTCGGACCCTCCTCTTTTTGGCTGCTGGAGCCATTGTCGGATTGGCTCAATGGAGTAGAGACAACAGCAGTGGGGGACGGGGAGGGGGAGGCACTCAAAAGGCTCTGTGAAGGACTCAGGGTGTCAGAAAGAGTAAAAAGCTCCTCTGGGGAGCTCAAGCTCAGAGAACAGCTAAAGGAAAAGGAGGAGCAGGTGGAGGAAGATGAGGAATCATCCTCTTCCTCAGCCGTGGGAACACTTTGAGCCTGATGGTCTTCCTCAAGCATGTAGCGCCGTCGCTTTGGAGCACGAGGCATGACGACTGGTGTCAGGAAGCCGACTGGAGGGTGGGCAGGGGTGACAGGCGGGGACCTCGTACCTGGGGGAGAGAGGGAGTGTGAGTGACCTCGGCGGAGAAAGGTACCCTGGGCAGCTCTGACAAAGGCCACTTACAGGTCTCGTCTTAAGGGCTGCCCTCGGGCCTCACAGGGGCGCTCCTCCTGGGTGGCCTGTCCCCTGCCAACCTGAAGAAGGAAGTGAGGGGGCTCCTCATGGTGCAGCCAGCACGGCCCCAGGTGCTGGGGCTGACAGGGCGGTGGGGTGACTTGGGTGTTGTGGGGTCCCCTCTGTTCTGGGAGGGGGAGTCCCTGGGTACACACTCAGGGCATGCACCTCCCCTTGGCTCCTGGCGCTGCCTGGGCCTCCTCTGCTCTGTGCCCTGAGGACACGGTCCTCAGACCTGGGCCTTCGCCTCCTGGTTCCTGGAGCCCCTGTAAGAGGAATGGAGGGCACACCTCTTGTGTACACTGTGGCACAGCTCTGGGCCCCGGTGCTGGTAGGAGGATTGGGCCGGACTCTGTGAGGTCCCCCCAGTTCTGAGTTCTGGGGTGGGTGGTCCCCTCGGGGTCGCTCGTCGTGCTCACTGTTCCCCTTAAGGGCCTGGACCCTCCCCTTTGCAGGCCGGAGGGGAAACTCAGAACAGGACCCCGAATCTGAACAGAAAGCAGTGAGGGGGCCCCACAGGTGGCCGCACCTGCCCAGGGCCTCCCGAGGGTCCTAGGATGGGGAGATGCTGGGTCCTCACCTCCTCCTCACATCCTGCCTGGCCTCCCAGCGCTGACCACAGGGGCAGGTTTCTGTCGAGGCCCCTGTTCCAGGGCTGGGGGTCTGCTCAGTCCTCCCTCGGGGTCCTGGGAGTCCACCCTCTGCGGACCTGAAGGCTCACCCCTCACACCAAACACCTGACCTCCTGAGGACCCCGACCCAGAGGTCAGGAAACATCTCATCTGCTGACCGCGCTCTGGCGCCTCCAAGGCCCCCGTGGAAGGGCAAAGGATCCCTCCCTGTGTTGGGGTCTAACGTCCTCAGTCCTTCCTTCCTCGCGTGCAGGCTGGACTCTGGGCAGGACCTGGGATTGTCCCGTCTGCCAGTGTGAGTCCCTGCTCCTTATACCAGGTCTCCAGTCTCTCAAAGACCCTGACGTCAGGATGTCAGGACAGGCCTACCGTGCTCATCCCGCCCTGGGGCCTCCCACGGCCACCTGCAAGGGCGGTGATCTGGTGGGTCCCTTTTGTCCTCCCTCAGGGTCCCCTCAGTCCTGCCTAAGGGCCCTAACCTTAGTCCACCAGGGACCTGACATTTTACCCTCTGTGCTCATGAGACCCCGTCCCTTATCCCAGGTCCCCAGCTTCTCTGAGACCTGGATGTCAGGAAGTGCTGCACATGCTCATCCTGCCCTATGGCCTCCCAGGGCCAGCTCTGTTCTGGAGTCCAGGCTCCCCTCAGTCCTCCCTCAGGGCCCTCACCTTGACTCCACGCAGGACCTGGGATTCTATCCCGTGCCCACCAGACACCCCGCCCCTTACACCCCCTCCCCAGCCTCTCTGAGACCCTGCACCTTATACCCGCTCCCCAGCCTCTCTAAGACCCAGATGTCAGGAATTGCTGCACGTGCTCATCCCAACCTGTGGCCTTCCAGGGACAACTCTGTTCTGGGGTTCAGGGTCCCCACTGTCCTCCCTCAGGGTCCTCACCTTGACACCCGGCAGGACATGGGATCCCCCCTTTGCCCGCCTGAGGCCCTGCCCCTTACCCCAGGTCCCCAGTCTCTCTGAGACTTGGATGTCAGGAAGTCAGGATAGGCCTAGGGTGCTCATCCAACCCCAGGGCCTCCCAGGGCCACCTGCAGGGACAGGGATGTGTGAAATCTCCTCTGACTGGAGTCCAGGGTGCCCCCAGTCTTCCCTTAGGGTCCTCACCTTGACTCTTAGCAGGTTCTGGGCCCTACTCTTTGCCCACCAGAGGCTGCACCCCTTATACCAGGTCCCCAGTCGCTCTGAGACCCAAAGGTTAAAAAATGCTACATGTGGTCATCCCGCCCCAGGGCCTCCCAGGTCCCCCTCTAATTGGACTCCAGGGTCCCCTCAGTCCTCCCTCAGCGTCCTCACTTTGACTCCCGGCAGGACCCGGGATCCTCACGTCTGCCCACCTGAGGCCCCACCCCTTCCACCACGTCCCCAGTCTCTTGGAGACCCGGATGCGGAAATCAGGACCTGCTGTGTGGTGGCCATCCAGCTGCGGGGCCCCAGGGCTGACTGAGGGGGAGAAGTCTGTGGGGACTCCTCAGATTGGGGTCCAGGGTCCCCTCAGTCCTCCCTCAGGGCCCTCACCTTGACCACTGGTAGGACCTGGGATTCTCCCCTCTGCCCACCTGAAGCCCCACCCCTTGTACCAGGTCCCCAGTCTCTCTGAGACCCGGATGTCAGGAAATGCTACTTGTGGTCATCCCGCCCCAGGGCCTCCAAGGGCCCCCTCTGATTGGAGTCCAGTGTCCCCTCAGTCCTCCCTCAGTGTCCTCACTTTGAATACTGACAGTCCATGGGCCCTCTCTTCTGCTTACCTGAGTCCAGCCCCTTCAGGTCAATGCCTTTCCCTCCTTGAGACCATCTCCCCCAGCAGAAGTCAGAGGCCACCATATCAGGCTACAGCTTTTTGGGGCCTCCCTACTTTTATAGCAGGGGCAGAGTAGGGCTAACTACTGTTCTGAGGTTGAAGGTCCCTTCTGTCCTTCCTCAGCGTCCTTGTCTTGACTCCTGGTATGTACTGGGACTCCTTTCTCTGCTGATCTGAAGACACATCCCTCTATCCAAGCCTCACTTCCCTGAGACCTGCATTCCCTGCTTCCCCAGAAGGAAGTCAGGGGCTTCCACATCCCTCTGACTTGGGGCCAATGGGAGCTGACTGCAGGGACAGGGACATGGGACCCCTCTCTTCTGGTTTGGGAGGTTCCTCCAATGCTCCTTCAAGATCTTCACCTTGACTCCTAGCAGGGCCTGAGACTCCTCCCTCTTGTGACCTGAGTATGTCCCCTTCCAGGCAATGCTCTCACTGCTCTGAGATCCCCAGGGCAAAACTGAGGGAGGCTCACAGCCTGACAGCTCTGCTAGGGGTCTCCCAGAGCTGTCATCAGGTGTGGAGCTGGATTGTCTGGACCTTCTGGGAGGATGCCCCCGCCTCAGTCCTCAATCCTGAGGGTCCTCAACTTGGCCCCTGGGTCCTTGGTTAAATGCTGGCTGGAAGAGCTCCCTCTCTGTCAGCTCTGAGCATCTGGTCAGCAGCATCCCTTGTAGAGAATGATTCTCTAGCACAAACTAGATTCTAGCTGGGGAGGGTCAGAGAAGAAGCAAACCTTTCAATGGAGTCTCTTCACCAGCCAGCCAGACTTCAGAAACATTTTGTTCTAAAAGATTCATTTTCTGCACGGAAGAGGCTGAGCAGCAGCATTAGGGGAGGTCCTACTCGTTTGAAATTATCTAACATTTCATAGTCCAGAGCACCAACTTTCATTTTCTTAACCCTCATTCCTAGTAAAAAAAATTTTTTTACATCTCTACCAAGTGTATATTTAGAATATATATAAAATTTCATGAAAGAATACCTACACTTAGTGTGTGGATCACTCTGATAGCTCCTGTTCTATTTCCAGTCCATTCTTTATCTTCTATGAAAATAATTTTTTGAAAAGCCAGTCCTCAGTCACTTGTCAAAAGTTCAGAAATAACAGAAGTAAAACCAATGAATCACTGGAGTAGTAATTAGTAAAAGTTTATTCTGTGCATGCCAAAAAGACAGTTTGTGAACACAGAGCACTCAAACCAAACATGGAATGAGGCTCAGGGGTATATTGTTATAAAGCAGCTTATATAGTGGGAAGGCAGTGCCTGTTTATTCTTCACAGTGGTTGGTTATAATATTTGAATTTTCTTAAATGATAGGGAATTGGTTAGTGATTACTTCATATCAATTTTGGGAAACAATTTAAGTTTTGCTTATGATTTCCAGAGGCATAAGCAAGAAATGACCCAGACCAAGTTAGTCCTGAAAAATAAGCTAAATTAAGCTTTGTTTGTATGACTAAATTGGTTTTATCTGCTCAGGGAATTTTTCAAGGTTAGTCTCCATTTGTTTTTTATTTTAACACACTAAAATGGTTTCAGGTGGTTAGTAGCACAGGCTTTGGGGCCCTACTACCTCAATCATCTCATCTCTCCTGTTATCTCATACTATCCCAGGGCTACTGGTATCTGTGGTCAGAGGGCCTGCCTCTGGTTTGTGCAATGAAAAAGGCAGAAGTTTAAAATCTTTTCTCCTTACCCATCCTGCCATCGGCATCTCTGCAGCCTACAGCCCCTCCCCAACTTCCACGCTTCTCCCCACCCCTCCTCCCCAAACACAGGAAAGAGCTCATCACAGCCATCAGTCTTCCCCAGGGGTTTCTCAAGTTTTGTGGTTTAGATTTTGCTGTTGATTTCCGCCCCCCTCCTTTCTATAGTTATTGAGAGTTGATTTGGGGAGTGGAAGTCCGCAATCTGAACCTGATGGTCATCTTGGCATCTACAGGTAAGACACTAAATCAGTAAATAATTTAAGGATAATTCACATCTTTGTAATCTTCTGTTCCCCATTAATGAATATGTTTCACTGCTCGATTTATTTGGGACATCTGGCTGAATCAATAAGAAAGCTTTTATATTTGACTCCATTAATATCTTGTACATGTTTGTTAGGATTCTTTTTAGGTAATTTTCTTGACTTTGTTGCCATTGTGAATGAGGTATTCTCTATTTCATGTTCTAACTAGTTATTGCTTTTAGATGGCAAGCTTCTTGACTTTGCTATAATGATCTTCCATATACATTTCTCTGAAGTCTCTCAATCATTCAAATACTCCACATATTTTATAGATAATATTGTCACCAAATATTATCTTTCTTTTCAATATTCATATCTCTTTTTATTTTGACATTCATTGCTTTATGTGTCCCAGTGCAGTTTTGAACAGTAGAGGAGAGAACATTCATTTCTGTGTTGTCTGTCCCTGGCTTTAATGGAATTTCTTCTAGTATTTCACATTTAAGTGTGTTTGCAATAGACTTTAGGAAATTGAAGTTCTATTCTAATGTTAGCTTACTTTTTTTTTTAAAACCACAAACTTTTGTTGAATTTCTTTCAAAGGCTTTTATGTACCCATTGATGTGATCAAGTGTTTTTCCTCCTCTAATTTGTACAGGGAATTATAATTGAAAATATTTTCTAATGTTAAATCATATTTTTATTCCTCAGACACAGCCCATTTGTTCATTTAATTCACTGCTATGTTGAATATGATATTAAATTATTTAGAATATTTGCTGCTGTGTGAGTGAGCATGGCTTAAGTGTTCTTTTCATGGGGTGTTCTCATCTGGTTTTCGAATCAAGGAGCAATAGCCTGGCAAAATGAGTTGAATAATTGACCCTTTTTATATGCTTTGGAAGAGTTTACATAAGATGGTAATTTGTTTCTCCCTGACTATTTGGTAAAACTGGCTTCCAAAACTGCCTTGTGCTGGAACATTTGATGGTAGCTTGAGTTTTGAATACTGTTTCAGTTTATATTGTTTGATTAATAATAATTAATTGACCACTTTTAAGTGGTCAATTTCACTTAGGATTTCAAATTTAATGGCATGATATTTATAATAAAAACTTTTTATTAGAGAAATTATCAAACATATACAACAATAAAGAGAACCCAGTTCTCTTTATTCTATAATATAATGAACCCAGTATACCTGACACTCAGCATCAACAAGCTTCAATACAATCTGGTTCCAGTTGTACCCTCACCTTCCCCCATTTCTTGCTACTGGAATAATTTGAAGCGTATTCAAAACACCATACCATTTTATTTCTAAGTTTTTCATATGACTTCATAAATGATATACTCTTTATGATATATAAATCCAATATAATACTTTTCTAAAAACTTAAATAAGTAATCTTCAAATGCCCAAGTATTTTTTCATATTTACCTAGCAGATATATACTTTAAAAAAATTAGTTTCTTTGAATCAGTGTCCGAATAGGATCTAATCACTACAGTTGTTTTTTATGTCTCTTAAGTCTTTTTTAATCTGTAATTCCTTCCCTTTTACCCCCTTTTCCTTGCAATTAATTGTTTTGAAAAAAAAGAGAAAGGATTTGTGTTTTGTTTAGTTTCTCACAGTATGAATTTTGCAAAATGCAACATTTGTGGTGTCCCTTAACATATTCTTCAGACCTTACTTTCTGACACTACAACATACCCCAGGCTCATTTTGTATATCTACTGCCTTAGTTCTAGAATCAGCCATTTCTCCAAAGAGCCCTAGTTGTTTTTATTAGGTGATGATTTTAAGAAACTTAGATCCACCTGGACAAAACTATAATTCAAAAAGATACATGCACCCCTGTGTTCATAGCAGCACTATTCACAATAGCCAAAACATGGAAACAACCTAAATGTCCATTGACAGATGAATGGATAAAGAAGATGTGGCACATATATACAATGGAATATTACTCAGCCATAAAAAAGAATGAAATAATGCTATTTGCAGCAACATGGATGCAACTAGTGATTATCATACTAAGTGAAGTAAGTCAGAAAGAGAAAGATAAATACCATATGATATCACTTATATGTGGAATCCAAAATATGGCATAAATGAACCTATCTACAAAACAGAAACAGACACACAGACATAGAGAACAGACTTGTGGTTACCAAGGGGGAGGGGGTGGGGGAGGGAAAGACTAGGAGTGTGGGATTGGCAGATGTAAACTATTGTATGTAGGATGGACAAACAACAAGGTCCTACTGTATAGCACAGGGAACTGTATTCAATATCCTGTGGTAAACCATAATGGAAAAGAGTATGAAAAAATATATATGTGTGTATAACTGAGCCACTGTTTTGCACAGCAGAGATTGGCACAACATTGTAAATCAACTGTACTTCAGTTTAGAAAAATAAAATTAAGAAAAAGAAACTGGGCTTCCCTGGTGGCGCAGTGGTTGAGAGTCCGCCTGCCGATGCAGGGGACGCGGGTTCATGCCCCAGTCCGGGAAGATCCCACATGCCGCGGAGCGGCTGGGCCCGTGAGCCATGGCCGCTGGGCCTGCGCATCCAGAGCCTGTGCTCCACAACGGGAGAGGCCACAACAGTTGAGAGGCCCGCATACCGGAAAAAAAAAAAAGAAAAGAAAAAGAAACTTAGGGGCTTCCCTGGTGGTGCAGTGGTTAAGAATCCACCTGCCAATGCAGAGGACACGGGTTCAAGCCCTGGTCCAGGAAGATCTCACATGTGACAGAGCAACTAAGCCCATGCACCGCAACTACTGAGCCTGCACTCTAGAGCCCACATGCCACAATTACTGAAGCCCACGTGCCTAGATCCCGTGTTCCACAACAAGAGAAGCCACCACAATGAGAAGCCCACAGACTGAAATGAAGAGTAGCCCTTGCTCGCTGCAGTTAGAGGAAGACTGAACACAGCAATGAAGACCCAATGCAGCCAAAAATAAATAAATTAAATAAATTTTAAAAAAAAGAAACTTAGATCTCAGTGCTAGGTATGCTTGTTGCTACTGGGAAGTTGTTACTTATATGCCCTCTCAAGTAGCAAAACAATGAAATATGTAAGTGTATATTAAGCTGTGTGTGTACACATACCCATGAATATTTATATTTGTAGCCATCTGTAGCTATATAAAGGTGAATGTGAGTTTATGCTGATGTTTCCAACTCTAATCCATTATCACATTATCCTCCCCTTGCTTACTTGTAACATCCCACTCTAATAATGAGAAACCTGACTCCCACTATCCGCCAATCTATTTAATTAATTGTTCAATTCCAGTATACATGGATAGTGGTTTCAGAATTGTGAAACTGTACTACTGTGGGAAACAACTGTACCAACTAGGGTACAAAACTTATGTGCAGTTTCTTTTGACTTTAATCTTATAATATTCATCTCTAAAGTTACTTAGGGCAGCAACTTTCCCTTCATAGTTTTCAGTGAGGTTGTTTCATACATTTTTAATGCAGTTAGAATATTTTGCCACATTCCGCAATCCAACCTGGGATTCCTTGACCGCCTAAATTAATTATTTTTATTTTCATGCATTATGACTGTCAAGTTCTTTTTTGACTAATACATACTGTCATGTATTCACCATTACAGTATCATTAACAATAGCTTCACTGCCCTAATAAATCCCCTTTGTTAAACTATTTAAACCATTTTTTATATGTTTACCATTTCTATGATCTGTTTCCCTTTCCAGAATGTGATATAAATGGAATCACACACTCTCTACTCTTTTGGAACTGGCTTATTTCACTTAATAATATGCATGTAAGATTTATTCATGTCTTTGCACATCTTGTAATTCTTTTTTTATTGATGAATAGCGTTCCATTGTAAGGTTGTAACACAGTTTGTTTATCCATTCATTTGTTGAAGGACATCTTGGTTGCTTACAGTTTTGCACGATGTGCAGGTTTTTGTGTGGACATAAGTTTTTAAATCAGTTGGGTAAATATCCAGGAGTATGCTTTCTGGATCTTATGGTAAGACTATGTTCAGTTTTTAAAGAAAATGCCAAATTGTCTTCCAAAGTGGATGTACCATTTTGCATTCCTACCAGAAGTGAATGAGAGTTCCCTTTTACTCTGCATTCTCATCAGCTATTGGGCTTGTAAGTTTTTTTCAATTTTAGACATTCCAGTAGGTAGAGGTATCTCATTGTTTAATTTGCAATTCCCTAATAACAAATTATATTCAGCATCTTTTCCTATGCTTGTTTTCCACCTGTATATTTTCTTTGGTGAGATATCTGCTTAGATATTTTGCCTAGTTTTTAAATGAGTTGTTTGTTTTCTATTGTTGAATTTTAAGAGTTCTCTGTATTTTGTATGCAAGCCTTTTATCAGATAGATATTTTGCAACTATTTTCTCCCAGTGTATGTCTCGTCTTTCCATTCTCTTAATAGTCTTTCACAGAGTTCACATTTTAAATTTTTTTTTAAATCTAACTTATCAATTTTTCCTTTCATTGATCATGCTTTTGGTGGTGTATTTTAAAAACTCATCACTGAATCTAAGGTCATGTAAGTTTTCTCCTATGTTTTCTTATGGAGATTTTATAGTTTCTTCAGTTTACATGTAGGTCTACAGGTTATTTGGTGTTAATTTTTGTGAAACGTATAAAATTTTGTCTAGATTTATACCTAGATTTTGTTAGATTTATACCTAGTTATTTTATTTTGGGGAGAGTATTGTAAATGTTATTTTTTGTGTGTAAATGTTATTTTAAATTTAAAAGTCCTTTTATTCATTGCCAGTATATAGAAAAGCAATTGACTTTTTAAATATTAATCCTGTTTCCTGTGGCGTTGCTACAGTCACTTTTTAGTTCCAAGAGTTTTTTGTTTTTGTTATCAATTCTATGGGATTTTCTACATAGACAAACATTTCTTCAGTGAACAAAGGAAACATAATTTTTCCTTCCCCAATTATACATCTTATCCTTCTTTTCTTTACTTTCCTTTCCTTGTTGTGCTAGCTAGAACTTTCAGTACAACATCGAATAGGAGATCTCAGAGGAGACATCCTTGCCTTTTTCTTGATCATAGGTGGCAAGCATTGAGGAAATTTCCATCTATTCCTAGTTTACTGAGACTACTTTTATCATGAATATGAGGTGCATTTTATCAAATGCTTTTTCTGCATCAGTTGATATGATAATATGATATTTTTTCTTTAGCTTGTTGATGTCATAAATTTCATTAATTGATCTTTTAATGTTAAAGTAGTTTTGGATACCTGGAATAAATCTCACTTTGTCATGGTGTATAATTATTTTTATCCATATTGGACTTGATTTGCTTATATTTTATTGAAGGTAATTGGATCTATGTTCATGAGAGATATTGGTCTGTAGTTTTCCTTTCTTGTAATATCTTTAACTGGTTTTGGTGTTAGGGTAATGGTCTCACAGAATGAGTTAAGAGTGTTCCCTCTGCTTTATTTTTTGGAAGATTCTGTGGAGGATTGCTGTTAATTCTTCTTTAAAAGTTTGGTAGAATTCACCAGTGAAACCATTTTGGCCTAGTGATTTCTCTTTTGAAGGATATTAATTACTGATTTAGTTTATTTAGTAGATATAGGTTTATTCAGGTTACCTTTTTTATCTTTGTGTGAGTTCTTATGGTTTATGTCATTGAAGATAAGTTTATCTAATGTATTAAATTTGTGGACATAGAATTGTCATAGTATTCCTTCATTTCCTTATATTGGTCATCTATGTCATCTAATTTTTTTATTAACCTTGCTAGAAGATTATCAATTTTGTTGATCTTTTCAGATAACTAGTTTTGGTTTCACTGATTTTCTATATTGTTTTCCTGTTTTTAATTTCATTGATTTCTGCAGAAATTCTTATTTCTTTTCTTCTGCTTGCCTTTGGCTTAATTTGCTCTTCTTTCTCTAGACTCCTAAGGTGTAATCTTAGGTTTTGATTTTAGATCTTTTTTTCTCTAATACATTAAGTGCTATAAATTTATCCCTAAGCACTATTTTTGCTATATTCCACAGTTTTTTATTATTTGCATTTTTGGTAACAATTCAAAATATTAAAACATTTATATTGGGGCTTCTTCACTGACCCAGAGGTATTTGGATGTGTATTGTTTAATTTATGAATTAAATTCTCTTTCTTCTCCTTCCTCTGATATTCCAGTTACTTAAATATTACACCTTCTGAAATTGTCCCACCATTCTTGGATATTCTGTTTTGTTTTGTTTTTTCCTTTTTTTTTTTTTCATTTTTTTAGATTTCAGTTTAGGGGATTTCTATTGACATATTTTTAAGCTTACTGATTCTTTCCTCAGCTATGTACAGTCTGTTGAGCTCACCAAAAGCATTCTTAGTTTATGTTACAGTGGTCTTTTTCTAGCATTTCCTTTCAAATCTTTCTTAGACTTCCCATATCACAGCTTACATCTGCTTACTATCTGTCTTGCATATTGTCTCCTTTTTCAATTACAGCCCTTGACATATAAGTCATAATTATTTTAAATTCCCTGATAATTTCCACATCTTTGTCATATCTGAGTCTGTTTCTGATGCTTGCTTTGTCTCTTCAGACTATTTTTTCTTGCCTTTTAGCATGCCATGTAATCTTTTTTTGAAATGCCAGACACATTATATTGGACAGTAGGAACTGAAGTAAATTGGCCTTTATAGTGTGAGGTTTTATGTCAGTTTGGCTAGTATTGCACCTGTAGATGCCAGAGGCTTAAAGTTCATCTACATCCTTTTTTTCCCTCTTCTGTTGTTTTTGGGTTTCCCTAGGAACTGCATCTTAAATAGATTCTTGTCTTGCAGTTCTTTCAGCTATAATCTACTGTTGTCATTATAATGGAGACATTGATATAGAGGGGACAGGAGAAAGAAGACTTCTATAATACTATGATTGAATCTCAGTCTTTTAGTATATCTATTTTTCTGGGCTGTGTCCTTCAGAAATTTTTCTTACTGCCCCTCCCAGCTTAGGTGAGACAAGAATGCTAGAGGTAGCTGGAGTAGGTTAATTGCCCTTCTGCCTACATGAGATAAGACTTTGGTAAACTCTTTTTTACTAGAGAGTTCATCTTTGTTATGGAGAATGCACTATGTGTATTTAAAAAATGGTAGCTTGCCCCTCCCAATGCCAAAGACATGAGGTGATTTTTCTTGACTATTCACTATGAAAATCTGATGGGATTCTTGGAGGTAAAAGCTATAAAAAGTATAGTGCTCCCTTAAGACTACAGATTCTGGAGTTTCTTCGTCTCATGCTAGTTTATATTCAGCCTCCAGAAAATGCTCAATGTTTCCATTGTTGAAAGATAAACTGAGGCATATTTAAAATTGTAACACTTTATTTGATCAAAAATAAATTTGAACTGGGCAGCACTAAACTGGAAGTGGTTAGGAGTACTTCATTGACAGGAGTTCAGGAAAAGCCTTTTATATTGAAAAGGTAGAAGCAAAGTAAGAAAATTGTTGATTGGCTATAGCTTAAGGCCTAGTTGGCTATTTGTGATTGGTTATTTTTAGATTTTATTTTGTAACCTTGAGGTATGTATAGGTTTAGATTTTGGTTTTGTTACATAGGCTGCCATGGTGTTGGAGCCACCTCAGTCTAAAGGCCTCCTTGTTTAATTAATGTAATGCCATTTAAGTGTTCCTACCAATTTATAGCTCCATGACTTCTACTACTGGTAAGCTGCTCTCAGCTGTGTTTGTCTTTATTCACCTTTCTTTCCCAATTTTGGAGTGGCAGTTTTATGTGTAACCTCAGTTATCTGATGAGTCTAAGAAAAATGATTGATTTTCAGTTTATTCAGCATTTTCCTTACTGTAATGATGGAAGTGAAAACTTCTAAGTACTTTACATGTGACAGCTGAAAATGAAAGTGTACTACTTTTTTTTTTTTTTTTTTTTTTTTGCGGTACGTGGGCCTCTCACTGTTGTGGCCTCTCCTGTTGCAGAGCACAGGCTCCGGACACGCAGGCTCAGCAGCCATGGCTCATGGGTCCAGCCGCTCCTCGGCATGTGGGATCTTCCCAGACCGGGGCACGAACCTGTGTCCCCTGCATTGGCAGGCGGACTCTCAACCACTGTGCCACCAGGGAAGCCCGAAAGTGTACTACATTTTTAATGAAAATTTTAAACTTTATTTTGACAAGTTAAAAAAATTACATAGTTAGAAAATAATGATACAGATACCCATGTACCCACTACCAGATTTTTATTTTGAACAGACCATTATAACCACATCTTAAGGCTTAATTTGAAGGACTGAGACCTCAGGCCAGCCTATTGGAATCTTTTTGCGTCTGCACAAGGGTGATCCAGTGTTATCCAAGAGAAAAGGTTTGGCTTCAATAGGTCACTAGGTTATTTCCATGTTTTGCTGTTGTAAGCCCTGGCAGTAACCTTGAATGCATGTTATTTTGCATATATGAGAATACATCTTTAGAATGATTTCATAGTAGTGGAATGTTTCTAGGTCAAAGACTATGTGTATTTTCTATTCTTCAGTCAATGTTGGTAATATATTAGTGATTTATTTCCTAAAATATTGTCCATTTAATATGAATTGTCAAGTCTTCTGGCTAAAAGTTGTTTATTGTATTATCTTAAGATTTAAATTCTCTAATATATTTTTATATGTCACCTTTTCTTTTTCATGTCCATTCGAATTTTATTTCTCAAGACTTGCCAGAGATGTGTTAACTTATTTTTAATAACTACCTTAATGTTTAAGTTTATTAAGTTTTTCTTGTTTGTGTATTTTCTATTTTATTAGTATCTGATATTATTTTGATTATTTCCTTCATCTTATATTTCTTTGGTTAACATTGATGTTCTTTTTCTAGCTTATTGAATTGAATATAGAATTTACTTAATTTCAGTGTTTTTTGTTTTCTGAATAATTTCTAATGAATGCATTTGAGTATAAATTTTCTCAGAATATTGTTATTTGCATGTATCCCATATTTGCATGCATCCCATAGGTGTTCATATATAATGATCTCATTGTCTTTCATGCTCATGCATTCAGATATTTTATTTTTGATTTCCTCTTTACCCAAGAGTTATTTTAAAGTACAGTGGTATTTTCCAGGTGCTTTGTTCATCCATCCATTCATCTATCTATCTATCTATTTATCTATCATTCATCCATCTATTTCACTATCAGTCTATCATATGTTTGTTTAGTTTTGCTGTCCATTATCATAAAAGAACATGACTTATATGTTTCTATTTGAGGAAATTGAGGAATTTTTTTGTTTTTTTAGTTTCCTAGTACATTATCAACTTTTGCAAATGTCCCATGAACATTTGAAATGGATATATTTTTTTGTAGTTTGTGTGATCTATTATATATACTTAAATATCTATCATCTATTGTTTGTCTATCATCTAGCTACAGTAAGCCCAAGCTTATGTAACAAAGAAATCCTGAAACATAATGACTTAAGGAAAATAATTTTAATTTCTCTTTCATACAACAATCCTAATTGATATAACACATGTTTGGGGACAGCATTGATTCACCTGGTCATTCTGGAACTCACAATCTTTCCATTTTGCTGCTTTACTATCCCTGAAATGTTTGCCCTCGTTTGCATGATTTGAGCTGGGACTCAAGCACTTTTTTTCTTTCTATAATTTCATTAACTCAGGCAAAATTTGCACACATAATAGCTGCTTATTCCATTCAAAAGAACTTAGTTACATGGCCTCACATGGGTGAAAGGAAGGCTGGAAATGGAAACTAACTGCCTAGCTAAGTGTAGCATCCATCACAATATATATTTACATTTGTATGCTTTTGTACATATGATATTTATCAATTCATATATTTCTATTATTAGTTTTACCTCTTTAACCTGTTCATTTCTGAGAAAGAATTGCTAAAATTCCAGCTATAATTGTGTATGTATCCATTTTTCCTTGTATTTCTGATATTTTTTGCTTTGTACATTTTGAAGGGACATTGTTAGGTGAACAGATGTTAAGGATTATCAAAAACTGTACATTTCAAACATGTTTAATGTTTTTTACCTTGACATCTACTCTGTATGTTGATAATATTGTCCCTAGTGTTTCCTTTGTTTTGGCATTTGCCCTGAGTATATTTTCCATCCATTTATTTTCCTACTTTCTTAACCATTTTGTTTTAGCAATGTCATGGAAATTGCATGTAACAAGATTTCTTTTTTAAATAAATCTGTCTTTTTTAAAAAATGGGATAAATTTAATCACCTCAGCTATATTTAAATCACACATATATTTGGTGTAATTTTTATAACAGCTTTATTGATATATAGTACCTTAAAATTCACATACCATATATATATATAATACCATATAATTCACCTATGTATAATTCCATGATTTTTAGTATACTCACAGAGTTGTGCAACCATCATCACAATCAATTTTAGAACATTTTTATCACCCCAAAAGAAACCCCATACACTTTAGTTATTACTCCCAAACCTGTCTCATCCCTGCTATACATAGAACACTCATCTACATTCTGTCTCTATAGATTCGACTCCTCTGGACATTCATTTAAGTAGAATCATATAATATGCAATCTTTTGTGGCTGGCTTCTTTCATGTAGCATAATGTTTGCAAGGTTCATCCATGACGGAAAATGCATCAGTACTTCATTCCTTTTTATGGCTGAATAATAATCCATTGTATGGATAGACCACATTATTTAATCCGTTCATCCATTGGTGGATATTTGGGTTGTTTCTAACTTTTGGTTGTTATGAACAATGCCACTCTAAACACACATGTACAAGTTGTTTGCTCATATGTTTTTACTTCTCTTGGGCATATACCTAGGAGTAGAATTTCTGGACCAGATGATAACTCTATGTTTAACTTTTTGAGGAAATGCCAAACTGTTTTCCAAGGTAGCTGCACTATTTTACATTCCCACTAGCAGTGTATAATGGTTCCAATTACTTCACATACTCACCAACACTTGTTATTATTTGATATTTTGACTGTAGCCATCCTGAGTGTGAAGTGGTATCTCATTGTGGTTTCAATTTGCATTTCCCTGATGACTATTTATATTGACCATCTTTTCATGTGCTTATTGTACATGTGTATATCTTCTTTGGGTAAATCTGTTTAAATCCTGTGCTCATTTTTAAATTGAGTTGTTTATTTGTTTTTGAGCTGTGAGTGTTCTTTTTTATTTTCTTTTTAAACATCTTTATTGGAGTATAATTGCTTTACAATGTTCTGTTAGTTTCTGCTGTATACCAAAGTGAATCAGCTATATGTATACATATATCCCCATATCCCCTCCCTCTTGTGTCTCCCTCCCACCCTCCCTATCCCACCCCTCTAGGTGGTCACAAATCACCGAGCTGATCTCCCCATGTGATGCAGCTGCTTCCCACTAGTTTTATGTATTCTAGATACATGATATCAGATACATGATGTGCACATATTTTCTCCCATGGGTTGTCTTTTCACTTTCTTGATAATGTCCTTTAAAGTGAAAAGGTTTTACTTTTGAGGAAGTCTAATTTATCTACTTTTTCTTTTGTTGCTTGTGGTTTTTATGTCATATCAAGAAAACATTGCCACATCCAAGGCCATGAAAATTTGTGCTTATGTTTTCTTCTAAGGTTTTATAGTTTAGCTTTTACATGTAGGTTTTTGTTCCATTTTGAGTTAATTTTTGTATATGGAGTAAGGCCATGGTCCCACTTCATTTTTTTGCACATAGCTATCTAGTTGTCCCAGGACAATTTATTGAAAAGACTGTTCTTTCTTTATTGATTAGTGTTGGCATCTGTGTCAAAAATCAGATGAACACAGAAATATAAGTTTACTTCTGGACTCTCAATTCTATTCCATTGATCTATATGTCTGTCTTTGTGCCAATACTATACTGTTTCTATTACTGTAGATTTGTAATACATTTAAAAATTGGAAAGTGTGAGTCCTCCAACTTTATTCTTCTTTTTTAAGAATGTTTTGGTTATATGGGGTCCCTTATGATTCCATACAAATTATAGGATGAACTTTTTCATTTCTGGAAAGAATGCAGTTGGCATTTTGATAGGGAATATATTGAACCTGTAGCTGAATTTGTGTAGCCTTGCCATCTTAACACTACTAAGTCTTCCAGTCCATGAACACAACATGTCTTTCCATTTATTCAAGTCTTGTTTATTTTCTTTCAGCAATGTTTTTTAGTTTTCAGTGGATAGATATTATACTTCCTTGGATAAATTTATTCATAGGTTTTAAATTATTTTTGATACTGTTTTAAGTGGAATTGCTTCTTAATTTCACTTTCAGATTGTTCATTGCTGGTGTATAGGAATACAATTTATTTTTTAATATTAATGTTATAACCTGAACTTGTTTATTTTAGTAGTTTTTCACTCCACAGGATTTTCTAAATGCAATACCATGTCATTAACAAATAAATTTAGTTCTACTTCTTCCTTTCCAGTCTAGATATACCTTTTATTTCTTTTTCTTATCTAATTTATCTGACTAGAAATGACAGTACAATGTTGAATGGAAGTAGCAAAAGTAGACATTCTTGTCCTATCCCTGATTAATGAAGAAATTATTCAATCTTCCACTATTAAGCATTCTGTTAGCTGATTATATGTTAATGACAGCATGTAATAGGATCTTTTTAAAAATTCCAGTATGACAGGTCCTGCCATTTGATTGGATTAGTTAATCCATTTATACTTAGTGTCATTATTGACTCATTGGAATTATGCCTATATGTTACTTTTTGTTTTCTATAAGTCTCATTTTTCCATGTCCCTTTATTCATCCTTTATTTCTTTCTTTTGTGTTAAGTGAATATTTTATAATATAAAATTAATTTCTTTAATGATTTTTTACTATATTCTTTGAGTTATTTCCTGTTTGCCTTAGAGCTTACCATATATGTTGTAAATTATCAGAATTTCCTTTAGACTATCCTTAATTCCAGTGATATATAGAAATATTACTCCTATATAGCTCTATTCGTTTTTCTCCCTCTTGTGATATTTATCTTATACATATTATATCGATATCTGGTACAAACTCAACAGTACATTGCTATAATTATTGCTTTATATATTTATGTATTTTAAAGAAGATGAGAGATGAAAGGAGTGCAATTATATATTAATAGTATGTGTTATACTAACCTTCTCATTTATCATATTGTTTCTCTTTGTTTCTGTGGATTCAAGTTATCATCTGGTGTCATTTCCTTAACCCAATACAGCTTTGATTCTACCCACTTCTTTGGTGCTATTATGGGCAAATATATTACTTTTCTTTGTCATAGTTTCAATAATACCATTAGATTCATATTGTTTTATATAATTGTTTTCTAAATCAGTTAAGAAAAGAGGAAACGTCCATTTATACTGAATTTTATAATTTCCTTTTTTGGTAGTCTTTCCTTCTTTAAGTGGGTTTGAATTATTGTTTGGGTTCATATTTTTTCAACCTGAAGATCTTCTTTTAGTATTTTTGTAAGGTAGGTCTACTAGCAATGAAATTCCTCAATTTGGGCGGCAAGAGCAAGATGGCAGAGAAGGGAACTTCCCTGGTGGTCCAGTGGGTAAGACTCCATGCTCCCATGCAGGGAGCCTGGGTTCAATCACTGGTCAGGGAACTAGATCCTGCATGCATGCTGCAACTAAGAGTTTGCATGCTGCAACTAAGAAGCCTGAATGCCACAACTAAGAGTCCACATGCCACAACTAAGAAGAAGTCTGCATGCTGAAACTAAGATCCTGTGTGCCACAACTAAGACCCGGTGCAGCCTAAATAAATAAATAATTTTTTAAAAAGATGGCAGAATAGGAAGATGCTGATACCACCTCCCTCCTCATATGATATGAACATATCAAAACTACAACTACATATAGAACAATTCTCACTGAAATCTCCCTGACAATTAGCAGGACAGCTCTTCTACAACCAAGGCTATAAATAAAGATTCACATGGAGTCTGACAGGAAAGGAAGGGAAACACCCCAGTGGGGACCTGTACCCCTAGTGGGGGACACAGAAGAGGAGGGGGATATCACATTCTTGGGGATGCTTCCTGGGGAGTGAAGGGTTCAAACCACATATTAGAGTTTTCCAGACAAGCAAAAAGTAAGAGTTCCTCACTACTAAACTGACCTTACCATAAATGTTAAAGGGTCTTCACTAGGTAAGAAGAAAAGGCTACAACAATAAATCTGAAAAAATATAGGAAGGGAAAAATCCACTGGTAAAGGCAGATATATAGTAGGGGCAGTGGATCAATCACTTAAATGAGCCAGTATGAAGGTTAAAAGGCAAAAATTGTAAAATCAGCTTTAACTACATAAACAGTAAAGGGATAGGCCTGAAGATGTAAAATATGACATCAAAAATATAAAATGTGGGGCTTCCCTGGTGGCACAGTGGTAGAGAGTCTGCCTGCCGATGCAGGGGACACAGGTTCATGCCCCGGTCTGGGAAGATCCCGCATGCTGTGGAGTGGCTGGGCCTGTGAGCCATGGCTGCTGAGGCTGCACATCTGGAGCCTGTGCTCCACAGTGGGAGAGGCCACAACAGTGAGAGGCCGGCGTACCGCCAAAAAAAAAAAAAAATATATATATATATATATATAAAATGTGGTGGAGTATTAAACTTAAATGACTCTCAGTTTAGAAAAAGTAGGTATAATTATAGGTAACCATATATGAACCACATGGTAACCACAAACCAAAAACCTATAACAGATACACCAAAAATTATGAGAAAGGAACACAAGCATACCCCTAAAAAAAATCAAACCACAAGGGAAAAGACTAAAAGAAGAAGAAAAGATCAGAGAAGAAATAAAAAACAACAAAAACAGAAAATTGCAACAAAATGGGAGTAAGTACATACCTATCAATAATCACATTAAATATCAAAGGACTAAATGCTCCAATCAAAAGACATACAATGGTTTATTAGATTAAAAACAAGACCTATCTATATGCTGCCTACAAGATACTCACTTCAGACAAAAAGACACACAGAGACTATAGGTGAAAAGATGGAAAAAGATATTCCATACAAATGGAAATGAAAAGAAAGTTGGGTTAGTAATACTCATATATGACAAAGTAGACTTTAAAACAAAGTCTAGACATGCTCTCACTCCCTCTTTGAAGAACACTGGAATCACAACTAACTGCTGAACAATCTTTGACAGGAAGACACTGGAACTCATCAAAAAAGATACCCCATATGCAAAGACAAAGGAGAAGCCACAATGAGACGGTAGGAGGGGCTACCATCCTATTGTGATTATTTTAATACAGTAAAATCAAATCGCATAACTGCTGGGTGGGTGACTCACAAACTGGAGAACACTTATACCAGAGAAGTCCAACCACTGGAATGAAGGTTCTGAGCCACATGTCAGGCTTCCCAACCTGGGGGTCTGGCAATGGGAGGAGGAACCCCTACAGAATCAGACTTTGAAGGCTAGTGGGATTTGATTGCAGGACATTGGCAGGACTGGGAGAAAGAGAGACTCCACTCTTGGAGGGCACACACAAAGTAGTGTGCGCATCGGGACCCAGGGGAAGGAGCAGTGACCCCAGATGACTGAAGTAGACCTACCTGCTGGTGTTGGAGGGTCTCCTGTGGAGGCGGGGCCAGCTGTGGCTCACCAAGGGACAAGGACACTGGCAGTGGAAGTTCTGGGAAGTACTTCTTGGCGTAAGCCCTCCCAGAGTCTGCCATTAGCCCAACAAAGAGCCCAGGTAGGCTCCAGTGTTCAGTCGCCTCAGGCCAAACAACCAACAGGGAGAGAACCCACTCCCACCCATCAACAGAGAAGCGGATTAAAGTTTTACTGAGCTCTTCCCACCAGAGCAACAGCCAGCTCTACACTCCACCAGTCCTTCCCATCAGGAGACTTCCACAAGCCTCTCAGAAATCCTCACCCACCAGGGGTCAGACAGCAGAAGCAAGAAGAACTACAGTCCTGCAACCTGTGGAACAAAAACCACATTCACAGAAAGATAGACAAGACAAAAAGGCAGACAGCTATCTACCAGAAGAAGGAACAAGATAAAACCCAAGAAAAACAACTAAATGAAGTGGAGATAGGCAACCTTTCAAAAAAGGAATTCAGAAAAATGATAGTGAAGATGATCCAGGACCTTGGAAAAAGAATGGAGGCAAAGATCGAGAAGATGCAAGAAATGTTTAACAAAGATCAGAAGAATTAAAGAACAAACAAACAGTGATGAACAATACAATAACTGAAATGAAAAATACACTAGAAAGAATCAATAGCAGAATAACTGAGGCAGAAGAACGGATAAGTGACCTGGAAGACAGAATGGTGGAATTCACTGCTGCAGAACAGAATAAACAAAAAAGAATGAAAAGAAATAAAAATAGCCTAAGAGACCTATGGGAGAACACTAAAGGCACCAACACTCATATTATAGAGGTCACTTTACATTATAGAGGTCTTTCTCATAACAGAGAGAGAAAGGAGCCAAGAAAATATGTGAAGAGATTATAGTCGAAAACTTCCCTAACATGGGAAAGGAAATAGCCACCCAAGTCCAGGAAGCACAGAGAGTCCCATACAGGATAAACCCAAGGAGAAACACACTGAGACACATAGTAAACAAATTGGCAAAAATTAAAGACAAAGAAAAATTATTGAAAGCAGCAAGGGAAAAATGACAAATAACATACAAGGGAACTCCCATAAGGTTAACAGCTGATTTCTTAGCAGAAACTCTACAAGCCAGAAGGGAGTGGCATGATATACTTAAAGTGATGAAAGGGAAGAACCTACAACCAAGATTACTCTACCCAGCAAGGAACTTATTCAGATTTGATGGAGATATCAAAAACTTTATAGACAAGAAAAAGCTAAGAGAATTCAGCACCACAAAACCAGCTCTACAACAGATGCTAAAGGAGCTTCTCTAAGTGGGAAACACAAGAGAAGAAAAGGACCAACAAAAACAAACCCCCCAAAATTAAGAAAATGGTAATAGGAACATACATATTGATAATTACCTTAAATACGAATGGATTAAATGCTCCAACCAAAAAACACAGGCTTGCTGAATGGATACACAAACAAGACCCATATATATGCTGTCTACAAGAGACCCACTTCAGACCTAGGGACACACAGAGACAGAAAGTGAGAGGATGGGAAAAGATATTCCATGTAAATGGAAATCAAAAGAAAGCTCAATTAGCAATACTCATATCAGATAAAATAGACTTTAAAATAAGGAATGTTACAAGAGACAAGGAAGGACACTACGTAATGATCAAGGGATCAATCCAAGAAGAAGATATAACAATTATAAATATATATGCACCCAACATAGGAGCACCTCAATATATAAGGCAACTGCTAACAGCTCTAAAAGAGGAAATCGAGAGTAACACAATAATAGTGGGGATTTAACACCTCACTTATGCCAATGGACAGATAATCCAAACAGAAAATTAATAAGGAAGCACAAACTTTAAATGACACAATAGACGAGACAGATTTAATTGATATTTATAGGACATTCCATCCAAAAATAGCAGATTACACTTTCTTCTCAAGTGCACAGGGAGCATTCTCCAGGATAGATCACATCTTGGTTCACAAATCATGTCTCAGTAAATTTAAGAAAATTGAAATCATATCAAGCATCTTTTCTGACCACAACACTATGAGATTAGAAATCAATTACAGGGAAAAAAACATAAAGAACACAAACACATGGAGTCTAAATAATACGTTACTAAATAACCAAGAAATCACTAAAGAAATCAAAGAGGAAATCAAAAACTACCTAGAGACAAATGACAATGAAAACATGATGATCCAAAACCTATGGGATGCAGCAAAAGCAGATCTAAGAGGGAAGTATATAGCTATAAAAGCCTACCTCAAGAAACAAAAAAAATCTCAGTTAAACAATCTAGCATTACACCTAAAGGAACTAGAGAAAGAACAACAAACAAAACTAAAAGTTATCAGAAGGAAAGAAATCATAAATATCAGAGCAGAAATAAATGAAATAGAAACAAAGAAAACAATAGCAAAGACCAATAAGACTAAAAGCTGGTTCTTTGAGAAGATAAAAAACATTGATAAACCATTAAACAGACTCATCAAGAAAAAGATGGAGAGGACTGAAATCAATAAAATTAGAAATGAAAAAGGAGAAGTTACAACAGACACCGCAGAAATACAAAGCATCCTAAGAGACTACTACAAGCAACTGTATGCCAATAAAATGGACAACCTGGCAGAAATGGACTAATTCTTAGAAAGGTATAACCTTCCAAGGCTGAACCAGGAAGAAATAGAAAATATAAACAGACCAATCACAAGTAATGAAATTAAAACTGTGATTAAAAATATTCCAGCAAACAAAAGTCCAGGACCAGATGGCTTCACAGGTGAATTCTATCAAACATTTAGAGAAGAGCTAACATGCATCCTCTCAAACTCATCCAAAAAATTACAGAGTAAGGAAAACTCCCAAACTCATTCTATGAGGCCACCATCACCATAATACCAAAACCAGACAAGGATGTCACAAAGAAAGAAAACTACAGACCAATATCACTGATGAACATAGATGCAAAAATCCTCAACAAAATACTAGCAAACAGAATCCAACAACACATTAAAAGGATCATACACCATGATCAAGTGGGATTTATCCCAGAGATGCAAGGATTCTTCACTATAGGCAAATCAATCAATGTGATACACCATATTAACAAATTGAAGAATAAAAACCATATGATCATCTCAATAGATGCAGAGAAAGCTCTTGACAAAATTCAACACCGATTTATGATAAAACTCTCCACAAAGTGGGCATAGAGGGAACCTACATCAACATAGTAAAGGCCATATATGACAAACCCACAGCAAACATCATTCTCAATGGTGAAAATCTGAAAGCATTTCCTCTAAGATCAGGAACAAGACAAGGATGTCCACTCTCACCACTATTATTCAACATAGTTTTGGAAGTCCTAGCCATGGCAATCAGAGAAGAAAAAGAAATAAAAGGAATACAAATTGGAAAAGAAGAATTAAAACTGTCACTGTTTGCAGATGACATGATACTATACATAGAGAATCCTAAAGATGCTACCAGAAAACTACTAGAGCTAATCAATGAATTTGGTAAAGCAGCAGGATACAAAATTAATACACAGAAATCTCTTACATTCCTATACACTAATGATGAAAAATCTGAAAGAGAAAGTAAGGAAACACTCCCATTTACCATTGCAACATAAAGAATAAAATACCTAGGAATAAATCTACCTAGGGAGACAAAAGACTTGTATGCAGAAAACTATAAGACACTGATGAAAGAAATTAAAGATTATACCAACAGATAGAGAGATATACCATGTTCTTGGATTGGAAAAATCAACAGTGTTAAAATTACTATACTCCCCAAAGCAATCAACAGATTCAATGCAATCCCTATCAAACTACCACTGGCGTTTTTTTACAGAACTAGAACAAAAAATCTTAAAATTTGTGTGGAGACACAAAAGACCCTGAATAGCCAAAGCTGTCTTGAGGAAAAAAATGGAGCTGGAGGAATTAGACTCCCTGACTTCAGACTATACTAGAAAGCTACAGTAAACAAGACAATATGGTACTGGCACAAAAACAGAAATATAGATCAATGGAACAGGATAGAAAGCCCAGAGATAAACCTACACACCTATGGTCAACTGATCTATGACAAAGGAGGCAAGGATATACAATGGAGAAAAGACATTCTCTTCAACAAGTGGTGCTGGGAAAACCGGACAGCTACATGACTAAAAGAATGAAATTAGAACACTTCCTAACATCATACACAAAAATAAACTCAAATTGGATTAGATACCTAAATGTAAGGCTGGGCACTATAAAACTCTTAGAGGAAAACATAGGCAGAACACTCTGACATAAATCACAGCAAGATTTTTGACCCACTTCCTAGAGTAATGGAAATAAGAACAAAAATAAACAAATGGGACCTAATGAAACTTAAATGCTTTTGCACAGCAAAGGAAACCATAAACAAGACAGAAAGACAACCCTCAGAATGGGAGAAAATATTTTCAAGGGAACTATTGGACAAAGGATTCTTCTCCAAAATAGATAAACAGCTCATGCAGCTCAATATTAAAAAAACAAACAACCCGGTCCAAAAATGGGCCGAAGACCTAGATAGACATTTCTCCATAGAAGACATACAGATGGCCAAGAAGCACATGTAAAGATGCTCAACATCACTAAATATTAGAGAAATGCAAATCAAAACTACAATGAAGTATTACCTCCCACCAGTTAAAATGGGCCTCATCAGAAAATCTACAAGTAACAAATGCTGGAGAGGGTGTGAAGGAAAGGGAACTCTCTTGCACTGTTGGTGAGAATGTAAATTGATACAGCCATTGTGGAGAACAGTAGGGGGTTCCTTAAAGAAATAAAAATAGAATTACCATATGACCCAGCAATCCCACTACTGGGCATATACCCAGAGAAAACCATAATTCAAAAAGACACACGCACCCCATGTTCATTCCAACATATTTACAATAGCCAGGTCATGTAAGCAACCTAAATGCCCATCAACAGACAAATGGATAAAGAAGATGTGGTACATATATACAATGGAATATTATTCAGCCATAAAAAGGAATGAAATTGGGTCATTCGTAGAGATGTGGATGCATCTAGAGACTGTCATACAGAGTGAAGTAAGTCAGAAAGAGAAAAACAAATATCGTATAATAACGCATATATGTGGAACCTAGAAAATGGTACAGATGAACCGGTTTGCAGAGCAGAAATTGAGACACAGAAGTAGAGAACACATGTATGGACACCAAGAGGCAAAAGCGGTGGGGGGTGGGGTTTGTGATGTGATTAATTGGGAGATTGGGATTAACATGTATACACTGATGTGTATAAAATGGTTGACTAATAAGAAATAAATAAATAAACATTAAAAGAAAAAAAAGACAAAGTCTATAATAAAAGACAAAGAAGAGCTTTATATATTGATAAAGGTATCAATAAAAGAAGAGGATATAACATTTGTTAACATATATGCACCTAACATAGGAAGACCTAAATATATAGAGCAAATATTAGTAAACATAAAGGGAGTAATTTTTATTAGGGGACTGTAACACTTCACTCAGATCAATGGACAGATCATCCAGACAAAAAATCAGTAAGGAAACACTGGCCTTAAATGGCACATTAGATGAGTTGGACTTAATAGATATTTAGAGGACATTCCATCATAAAATAGAAGAATACACATTCTTTTCAAGTGCACGTGGAACACTCTCCAGCATAGACCAAGTGGCTGCAAAAGAAATCTCAGCAAATTTAAGAAGATAGAAATTATATTAGGCATCTTTTCTGACCATAAGTGTATGAAACTAGAACTCATTTACAGGAAGAAAAATGGAAAAACTACAAACACATGGAGACTAAACAACATGCTACAAAAAACAATGGGTCAGTGAAGAAATCAAAGAAATGAGAAACTACCTTGTGACAAATGGAAGAATGACTTTGACAAATCTATGGGACACAGAAAGGCAGTTCTAAAAGGGATGTTTTTAATGATATAGGCCTACGTTGAGAAGCCATAAAATCTAAAATAAACAATATACTTACCAAGTACAGGAATTAGATAAAGAAGAATAAACAAAAGCCAAAGTCAGCAGAAGGAAGAAAATTATAAAGATCAGAGGGAAAATAAGTGAAATAGAAACCAAAAACACAATAGAAAAGGTCAATGAAACCAAGAGCTGGTTTAAGAAAAAACCCAAATTTTATAAGCCTTTAAGCCAGGCTCATTAAAAAAGAGAGAGAACCCATATAAACAAAAAAAAAGAAAGAGGAGAAATACAAATGATATCACAGATATATCAAAAATCATAAGAGAATTAACAGTTATATGAACAGTTATATGCCAACAAGATCTACAACTTAGAAGAAAGGGATAAATTCCTAGAAACATACAGTCTTCCAAGACTAAATCAGGAAGAAATATATTACCTGAACAGACATATTACTAGTATTGAAATTGAATCAGTAATCAAAAACCTTCCAACAAACAAAAGTTCAGGACTGGACGGCTTCACAGAAGAATTCTACTAAACATATAAAGAAAACTAACGCCTATCCTCAAACTATTCCAAAAAATTAAAGAGGGAGGAACACTCCAAAATTCATTCTACAAGGACAGAATCACTCTAATGGCAAAAGTAAACAAAGACACTGCGAAAAAGAAAATTACAGGCCAATATCTCTGATGAATATAGTTGCAAAAATCCTCAACAAAATAGTAGCAAACCAATTCAATAACACATATTAAGGATCAGAAACTATGATCGAGTGGGATTTTTCCAAGAATGCAAAGTTGGTTTAGTATCTGCAAATAACTGTGATGAACCACATTATAAAAAGAAGGATAAAAATCACGTGATCAGCCCCATAGATGCAGAAAACACATCTGACAAAATTCAATACCTGTTCAAGAAAAAAACTCTCAACATAGTGGATATACAGAGAACATATCTCAACATAATAAAAGCCATTTATAACAAACCCATAGCTAACCTCATACTCACCAGTGAAAAGCTGAAAGCTTTTCCTCTAAAATCACAAACAACAAGGAAACTCACTCTTGATATTTCTATTTAACATAGTATTGGAATCCTAGCCACAGCAATCAGACAAGAGAAAGAAATAAAATGCATCTAATTGGAAGGGAAGAATCAAAACTGTCCTTGCAGATGACTTGGTACTGTATATAGGAAACCCTGAAGTCTCCACGAAAAACTATTAGAACTAATAGATGAATTCAGTAAAGTTGCAGGATACAATATTAATATAGAGAAAACCTATTGCTTTTCTATACACTAATAATGAACTATCAGAAAGAGTAATCAAGAAAAGAATCCCATGTACAACTGCATCAAAAAGAATAAATACAAAGAATATATTTAACCAAGGAGGTAAAAGACCTATATTCTGAAAAGTGTAAGACATTAATGAAGAAAATTGAATATGATACAAAGAAATTGAAAGATATCCCATGTTCATGGGCTGGAATAATTTAAATTGTTAAAATGTCCATACTACCCAGAGAAATCTACAGATTTAATGCAATGCATATCAAAATACCCATGATATTTTTCAAAGATTTAGAACAAATAATTCTAAAATTTATATGGAACCACAAAAGACCCAACATAGCCAAAGCAATCCTGAGATAAAAAACAAAGCTTCATGTATCACACTCCCTGACTTCAGACTATACTACAAAGCTACAGTAATCAAAACAGTATGGTACCAGCACAAAAACAGACACATAGATCAATGGAATGGAATAGAGAGCCTAGAAATAAGCGAGCCCAGAAATAAGCCCCTACACCTATGATCAATTAATCTATGACAAAGGAGGAAAGAATATACAATGGGGAAGTCTCTTCAATAAGTGGTGCTGTGAAAACTGGACAGCTACATGTAAAGAATGAAATTAGAACATTCCCTTACACCATATTTAAAAATAAACTCAAAATTGTTTAAAGACCTAAAACACTAAGTTGAAAAGACACATACACTCCATTGTTCATAGCAGCACTATTTACAATGGAACAATGGCCATCACACTCTGAGGAAACACATGGCAAACATATGTACCAAATACAGCCCTCACACCAAAAATATTAGACTCACAGAGGCTACACAGGGATGCTCCCTCATAACAACAACCTTTCCAGACCACAGTAGATAACTGTTTCTCCTAAATTCATAGAGTCAGAGAAAGTTAAATAAAATGAAAAACCAGAGGAACTATTCCAATTGAAAGAAGAAGAGGGCTTCCCTGGTGGTGTAGTAGTTGAGGGTCCGCCTGCCAATGCGGGGGACGCAAGTTCGTGCCCTGGTCCGGGAGGATCCCACATGCTGGGCCTGTGAGCCATGGCCTCTAAGCCTGCGCGTCCAGAGCCTGTGTTCTGCAATGGGAGGGGCCACAACAGTGAGAGGCCCGTGTATCGCAAAAAGAAAATTAAAAAAATAAAAGAAAAGAAGAAGAGAAATCCCCTGAAAGAACAAAAAATGAAAGAGACCTTGCCAGTCTACCAGACTCCCAAGTTCAAAAAGGAGGAAATAAAAATGCTAAAGGAACTAAGAAAGATTATTGATATAAATGTAGATTGCTATAACAAGGAACTAGAAACCATAAAGACAGGCCAATCAAAATTAGACAACTTCATTTGCTGAGATAAAAACCAAGCTAAAGGCAATAAATAGCAAACTAAATAATGTTGAAACATGAATCAGTGACCTGAAGGATTGAATAATGTAAATCATCCAATCAGAACAGCAGACAGAAGACAAATGGAAAAAAAAATGAAAGCAACATATGAGGTCGATGGGATAATATCAGTATGCCAATGTATGCATAATAGGGTTTCCAGTAGGAGAAGAAAGAGAAAGGGGGGTCAAAAATATATTTGAAGAAATTACGGCTGCAAATTTTCCAAACCTAAAGAAGGCAACAGATATCCAGGTATAAGAAGCACAGAGGGTTCCAAACAAGATGAACCTAAACAGACACACACCAAGACATATGATATTAAAATGGCAAAATTTAAAGATAAAGATCAGAGTCTAAAACCAGCAAAAGAAAAACAGAGTCAGTTACGAGGAAATCCCCCATGAGGCCATCAGCTGGTTTCTCTGCAGAAACTTTGCAGGCTAGAAGGGAGTGGCATGATACATTCAAAGTCCTAAAAGGGAAAAACCCTGCAACCTAGGATACTCTACTAGCAAGATTATCATTTAGAATAGAAGGAGAGATAAGAATTTCTCAGCAAGGAAAAACTAAAAGAATACAGCAATACTAAACCTATCTTAAAAGAAATGTATCACTTATATGCAGAATCCAAAAAGAAATGACACAAATGAACTTATTTGCAAAACAGAAACAGACTCACAGACTTAGAGAAGGAGCTTATAGCTACCAGGGGGGAAGGATGGGGGAAAGGGATAGTTGGGGAGTTTGGGATTGACATGTACACACTGCTATATTTAAAATGGATAACCAACAAGCACCTACTATATAACACAGGGAACTCTGCTCAATATTATGTAACAATCTAAATGGGAAAAGAATTTGAAAAAGAATAGATACATGTATATGTATAACTGAATCACTTTGCTGTACACCTGAAATTATCACAACATTGTTAATCAATGAAGTAAAAAGTTAAAAGAAAAGAAATGTTGACAGGTCTTCTCTAAATGGAAAATAAGCAAGAATCTATACAGAAGTGAAAATCACAATAGGAAAGGCAAATATATAAAAGGATTAAAGATCACTTAAGGAAGCCAGTACATAGATTAAAATTTTTTGCAAAAGCAGTTATATCTATAATTAACAGCAAAAGCACAAACATGAAGATGTAAAATAGGACATCAGAATCACAAAATGTGAAGGAGGGGAGTAAGAAAATGTAGATCTTTTAGAATGTGTTTGAGCTTACATGACTATCAGTCTTAAGCAAGTAGATATAATTTTGGGTAAAAATACTTGAACTCCATGGTGACCACAAAATCAAAAACATACAATAGACACACAAAAACCAATAAGAAAAGAACTCAAGCATAATACAAAATAAAAGCATCAAACCACAAAAGGAAAAACAAAAAGAAGAAAGGAACAAAGAAGAAATACAAAATCAACCAGAAAACAAGGTTTAAAATGGCAATAAATACATATATATAAATATTTACTTTAAATGTCAGTGGACTAAATGCTCCAATAAAAAGACAAAGAGTGGCAGATTGGATAATAAAACAAGAACCCACCATACGCTGCCTATAAGAGACCCATTTTAGGACAAAAGACATGTGTAGATTGAAAGTGAGGGGATGGCAAAAGACGTTTCATGAAAACGGAAATGACAAGAAAGTGGAAGTAGCAACTCTCATATAGACAAAATAGACTTTAAAAGAAAGGCCATAAAGAAATATAAAGAAGGTCATTATATAATGATAAAGGGATCAATACAAGAGGATATTGCACTCATTAACATATATGCACCCAATATAGGAGGACCTAAATATATAAAACAAATACTAATAGATATAAAGGAGAAATTGATGGGAATACAATAGTAGTGGGAGACTTTAACACCCCACTGACATCAAAGAACAGATCAGCCAGAGAGAAAATCATATGGCAACACAGGTCTCATATCACACAATAGACCAGTAGACTTCATTGGTAACTATGAGACACTACATCCAAAAATATATATATAATACACATTCTTTTCAAGCATACATGGAACATTCTCTAGGATAGACCACATACAAGGGCACAAAACAAGCCTCAAAAATTTAAGATGATAGAGATTTTTTGAAGCATCTTTTCAGTACCACAACTGTATGAAACTAGAAATTAACCACTGAAAGAAAAATGGGAGAAGAATGAACACACAGAGACTAAACAACATGCTACTAAAAATCCTGTGGGTCAACAATGAAATCAAAGAGGAAATCAAAAAACTCCTCAGGACAAACGAAAATGAAAACACAACCATACAAAGTCTATGTGATGTAGCAAAAGCAGTACTAAGAGGGAAGTTCATAGTGATAGAGGCCTTACTCCAAAAAAAAAAAGAAAAGAAAAGAAAAGAAAAATCCTAAATAAACAACTTAACTTACCAACAAAAATACTTAGATAAAGAAGAATAAACAAAACTTAAGGTCAGCAGAAGGAAGGAAATAACAAAAATCAGAGAGAAGATAAATAAAATAGAGATTTAAAAAATAATAGAAAAAAATCAATAAAACCAAGAGCTGGTTTTTTGAAATGATAAACAAATTTGACAATCCTCTAGCCAGGCTCACCAAGAAGAAAGAAGAAAAGAGAGAGGACCCAAATAAACAAAATAAGAAATGAAAGAGGAAAAATAACAACCGATACTGCAGAAATTTAAAAAAATCACTAGAAGTTACTGTGAATAGTTATATTAGATAAGTATTATATAATAGTTATCTAATAGTTACATTAGACTATAATATAATAGTCTATTATATTAATAGACAAACTAGAAGAAATGGACAAGTTTCTAAAAACATACATCCTGCCAAAACTGAAATGAGAAGAAATAGATAATTTGAACAGATCAATCACTAGAACTGAAATAGAATCTGTAATTTAAAAAAAAATTCCCTGCAAACAAAAGTCCAGAAACAGATGGCTTCACTGGGGAATTCTACTGAACATACAAAGAACTCATACCTATTCTTTTCAAACTCTTCCAAAAGATTGAAGAGGAGGGAACACTCCCAATGTCATTCTCTGAAGCCACCATCACCCTGCTATCAAAACCAGTCAAAGACACTACAAAAAAAGAAAATTAGAGACCAATATCTTTGGCGGATATAGATGCAAAAATCCTCAACAAAATATTATCAAACGGAATCCAACAACACATAAGAATGATCATACACCATGATCAAGTTAGATTCATTCCAGGGTCACAAGGGTGGTTCAACATATGCAAATCTATCAATGTGATACACCACATCAAACAGCATTTGATAAAATTCAATATCCATTCATGATTTTCAAAAAGCTCTCACCAAAATGGGTATAACAGGAACATATCTCAACAAAATAAAAGCTGTTTATGACAAACCCACAGCCAATATGGTGGTGAAAAGATGAAAGCCTTCCCACTAATTTTTGGAACAAGACAAGGATGCCCACTCTAACCACTTCTATTCAATATAGTATTGGAGGTCCTAGCCACAGCAGTCAGACATGAAAAAGAATAAAAGGTATCCAGATTAGAATGTAAGAGGTAAAACTGTCATTGTATGCAGATGACACAATACTCCATATAGAAAATCTAAAGACTGCACATGAAAACTATAAGAACTAATAAATTAATTCTGCAAGTTTGCAGGATACAAGATCAATATACAGAATTCTGTTGCATTTCTTTACACTAACAATAAAATATCAGAAATAGATTTTTTTAAAAAAATCCCATTTAAAATCATGTTAAAAAAATAACTAGGGATTAACCTAACCAAGGATGTGAAAGAGCTATACATTGAGAACAATAAAGCATTGACAAAGGAAATTGAAAATGATACAAAGAAATGGAAAATTATCCCATGCTTTTGGATTGGAAGAATCAATATTGTTAAAATGGCCATACAACTGAAAGCAATGTACAGATTTAATGCAATCCCTATCATATTATCCATGACATTTTTCACAGAGCTAGAACAAATAATCATAAAATTTATATGGAAACACAAAAGACCCAGAATTGCCAAAGCAATTCTGAGGAAAAAGAACAAAGTGGGAGCTGTAACCCTCCCAGACTTTAGAGAATACTACAAAGCTACAGTAATCAAAATAGCATGGTATTGGTGCAAAAACAGACAAATAGATCAATGAAACAGAATAGAGAGCCCAGAAATAAACCCACACACCTATGGTCAATTAATCTTCTACAAAGGAGGCAGGATTATACAATGGAGAAAAGACAGTCTCTTCAGCAAGTGGTTTTGGGAAAGCTGGACAGCCCCATATAAATCAATGAAGTTAGAACACATCCTCACACCATACACAAAAGTAAACTCAAAATGGCTTAAAGTCTTAAATATAAGATATGACACCATAAAACTCCTAGAAGAAAACATAGGCAAAACATTCTCAGGCTTCCCTGGTGGCGCAGTGGTTGTGAGTCCGCCTGCTGATGCAGGGGACACGGGTTCGTGCCCTGGTCTGGGAAGATCCCACATGCCGCAGAGTGGCTGGGCCCATGAGCCATGGCCGCTGAGCCTGCGCATCCAGAGCCTGTGCTCTGCAACGGGAGAGGCCACAACAGTGAGAGGCCCTCGCACCACAAAAAAATAATAATAATAATAATTCTCAGACATAGATTGTAGTAATGCTTTTTTACATCAATCTCCCAAGGCAAAAAAATAAAATAAAAGTGAAAATAAACAAATGGGACCTCAAAAAACAAAAAGAAAGAAAATAGAGCTCTAGTAAAAAGCAAAAAAAAAAAAAAAAGGGACCTAATCAAACTTAAAAGCTTTTGCACATCAAAGGAAACCATGAAGAAAATGAAAATACTGACTGGGAGAAAATATTTGTATGTGATGCAGCTGACAAGGGCTTAATTTCCAAAATATACAGACAGACAGCTTATACAACCAATATCAAAACAAAACAAAACAAACAACAATCAAAAAATGGGCAGAAGACTTAAATAGACGTTTCTCCAAAGAAGACATACAGATGGCCAACAGGCAATGAAAAGATGCTCCATATCGCTAATTATTAGAGAAATGCAAATGAGGTATCACCTCACATCAGTCAGAATGGCCATCATCAAAAAGTCTACAAATAATAAATGCTGGAGAGGGTGTGGAGAAAAGGGAACTCTCCTACATTGTTGGTGGGAATATAAATTGGTGCAGCCACTATGGAGAACAGTATGGAGGTTCCTTAGAAAACTAAAAATAGAGCTACCATATGATACTGCAATCCCACTCCAGGGAATATATCCAGAGAAAACTCTTAATTCAAAAAGACACATGCACCCCAATGTTCATAGCAGCACTATTTACAATAGCTGAGACATGGAAACACCCTAAATGTCCATCAACAGATAATTGGAAAAAGAAGATGTGGTATATATCTACAATGGAATATTACTCAATCATAAAAAAATGAAATAATGCCATTTGCAGCAACATGGATGGACACAGAGATTATCATACTAAGTGAAGTAAGTCAGACAGAGAAAGACAAATATCACATGATATCACTTATATGTGGAATATAAAAAATAATACAAATCATCTTATTTACAAGACAGAAACAGACTCACAGACATAGAAAAGAAACTTATGGTTACCAAAGGGGAAAGGGGAGGGGGAGGGATAAATTAGGAGTATAGGATTAACAGACTCAAACCACTTTATATAAAATAGATAAACCACAAGGATTTACTGTAAAGCACAGGGAACTATATTTAATATCTTGCAATAATCTATAATGGAAAAGAATCTGAATCTGTATACCTGAAACTAACACAATATTGTAAATCAACTATACTTAAGTATTAAGTATTTAAGTAGGTAAATAAATGAATGAATGAATAAATGAATATAACAAAATAGAAACAGACTCACAGATACAGAGATCAAACTAGAGGTTATCAGTGGGGTGCATGGTGGGGGGAGGGGCAAAAAAGGGGAAGGAGATTAAGAGGTACAAAATACTAGTTATAAAATAAATGATACAAGGATGTAATGTACAGCACAGGCAATATTTTATAATAACTTCAAATGGAGTATAATCTAAAAAATATTGAATCACTATATTGTACACTGGAAAGTAATATAATTTGTAAATTGAGTTCAATTTTAAAAACTGTCAATTTTTTAAAATTTGGGGAATGTCTATTTCACCTTATTTTTTGACTAATACCTCTGCTGAATACAGCATTCTTGGTTGAAAATTTGTTCTTTGAGCATTTACACTATATTGTCTCCCTGTCATCTGTCCTCCATTGTTTCTGACATAAAATAAACTATTATTCTTATTGATGTTCTCTTGTGAGTGAGAAGTCATTTTACTATTGTTGCCTTCAAGGTATTTTCTTTGGCTTTCAGCATTTTTATGATGATGTATCTGTTTGTGAACCTCATTGTCTTTATCCTACTTGAGTTCTTTGAGCTTCATGAGTGTCTAGGTTAATTTTTGTCCTCAAATTTGGATGTTTTTTGCCATTGTTTACTTAAATATTTTTCTTCTCCTTTCTCTCTCTTCTCTACCTCTGCTATTTCCCATCATGTGTATTATGATGTGCTTATTTGTATCCCACATTTCTCTGAGACTATATTCAGTTTCCTTCATTCTTTTTGCTCTGTTTTCAGATTGTATAAACTTTATTCCTGTTTCACTAAATTTGCTGATACTTTCTTCTACAATTTGTTATTTACTGTTGAGTCCTTCTAGTCAATTTTGAGTTTTTAAATGTTTCAACTCAGGAATTTTCATTTAGTTCTCTTTAAAAATAATTTCTCTTTGTTAATATTCTCTATTTGATGAGATATTATCTTCATATCTCTATTTACTCCTTTAAACATGGTTTATTTTAGTTCTGTGAACATATTCATAAGGACTACTTTGAAATCTTTTTAAAATCTGACATGTGGTTGCTCTCACAGGCAGTTTCTGTTGCCTGCTCTTTCCCCACATATGGGTTAGGCATTCATGTTTCTTAGCATGTCTCATGATATTTTGTTGGAAACAACATTTTGGGTAATTCACTGTAGCAACTCTTGGAATTGCTGCCCATTCTGGGGCTTGTTTTGTTATTTGTTTACTTAGTTATTTGATGACTAGCTATATTATCTTAGTGAAGTGTATTTCCCCCACAGAGTGCAACCTCTGGTGTCACTCTTCAGAAGGCAAACCTCAGGCATATGCACAGTCATACTAGGATGACAGTGGTTTTAGCATACCTGCCTTTGTCTCTTTACCTGACCACACCTGTCTTTGTCTCTTTACCTGACCACACCATCTTTAAACTCCAGTGATTACTGACCAGTTCTTGATTGTTTTCAACTATGCTCTGGGACATAAATTGTTCCACAGACTGATCCCATTAAATTTGGACTCCTTTACAGATACAGTTTTTTGTTTTTCTACATCTTTATTGGAGTATAATTGCTTTACAATGGTGTGTTAGTTTCTCCTTTATAACAAAGTGAATCAGTTATACATATACATATGTTCCCATATCTCTTCCCTCTTGCATCTCCCTCCCGCAAGAGGGTACAGATACAGTTTTTGAGTTCAATTTTTGAGACTTGTTCTGATCCAGTAGGGCATTAGCCATCTCTTTCTCTGGTTCTTTCTGGCAAACTATCTAGCCTGTGGTTTAGCTTATGTCTCTAATAGATGTACCAGTATCCACTTAACTGCTTGTCATAACAACATCCATTGTTTTTAAGAGTGCTTTTAGGCTTGGACTTCCCCATACTCTGTATCAAATGAAGTCAGTTCCTTTAGGTAGTCTTCAGAGATCTCTGTTCTTATGGATTGCATCTTTCTGGTCAAAATCTCTGAGCCCATTGCTTTGGAGCTGAAAGCAGGGAGAGTAGAATTTTTTTTTCTAAGTAATACCCCTGCTTTAGTAGTGGGTTGCTTGGCATGGAGGGGAAGTGGTCAGTTGCCTCAGGTCTTTCTGGCTTGCCTCTCTTGGCATGGTAACTCTGCCGGGGTGAGGAAAATAAGGGTTCCAGTATTCTCAGTGCACTCTTCCTAAGGGGAAGACTCTGTCCCACAACTGGGGGCTGGGTGAAAGAAGGGATTCTCCACTTCTCAGCCTTACTCTCCTGAAACTTAGCTTCTGAAACAGGTAGCTTGGGATGGGATGAGAAATGCTCATTCCCATCCTTCCCAGGAAGATACCCAAAGCCCTTGACGGGGAACTGGAAGGAAAGGGAACTCTATGTTCTTGGCTGCATGCACCTGGAGTGGAGTTTCCTTAACACTGTGCTGGGAGGGTGGAGGAAGGAAGTGGGTCATGGTTCTAATACCATAGACTCTGCTCTTACCAAGTGTCAGTAAACTTTTTTGAAAAAGTGTTTCTTAATTTGCATATTCCCTTAGGACTATTTCCAGATACTTTATACAGTTGTTTAAAAAATAATGGCTATGGGGCTTCCCTGGTGGCACAGTGGTTGAGAGTCCACCTGCCGATGCGGAGGACACGGGTTCGTGTCCGATCAGGGAGGATCCCACATGCCGCAGAGTGGCTGGGCCCGTGAGCCATGGCCGCTGAGCCTGCGCATCCGGAGCCTGTGCTCCGCAACAGGAGAGGCCACAACAGTGAGAGGCCTGTGTACCGCAAAAAATATATAATAATAATAATAATGGCTATGAATTTCACTGGGAGTGGATCCACGGAGCTCTTCATGTTGCCAATACAAGAAATGGAACACCCATGATGTAGTTTTTGTTACTTGGTTTTAATTTTTATGTTTATCTTGGTTTCCTCATAATTTCTTTCTCCATTTTCTTGTCCTCTCATTTTTGCTAGATGGATAGCATTTTATTTCTCCTCTCTACCATAATCTACTCTTTTGTAAGCTCTAATATTTTTTTCCATTCTGCAAGTTGTTGCCTTCAAATTTCTAGCAAATATATTTAAACTTACAACCTCCTGTCGACAAAGAATATTAATCAAAATTTAGTTTCTCTCCCAAACAAGACTTTCAGTAAGCTTTTATTTTCTGCCCCTACCACAGTATACAGGTTTTATTGATATCAACTGAATTTTTATTTCAAATCATTATTTTCAATAGTACATCACTGCTATTTTATAAGCCATTACATTAAAAATTATGTTAATTTTGGGCTTCCCTGTGGCGCAGTGGTTGAGAGTCCGCCTGCCGATGCAGGGGACACAGGTTCGTGCCCTCGTGTGGGAAGATCCCACATGCCGCAGAGCGGCTGGGCCCGTGAGCCATGGCCACTGGGCCTGCGTGTCCGGAGTCTGTGCTCCGCAACGGGAGAGGCCACAACAGTGGGAGGCCCGCGTACCGCAAAAAAAAAAAAAATTGTGTTAATTTTGTAGCCTTATTATCAATAGCTATATATTGTAAACTGCAAGTTTTATTTTTTATTCACCACTGTTTCCTATATTTTGCCTTATTTTTGCTTGGATTCTGTTTTCCTTTTGCCCAGGTATATCTCAGAATAATTATTTCAGCTATATGGCATGTTTTGTTAGTTTTCTGAGTCTTTGTGTGGCTCAGAAGGCCTTTATTTTGCCATCATACTTAATTGATAATTTTCCTGGCTAGGGAATTCTAGTTTAAAATCCTTTTCCTTCAGCATTGTATATACATTATTCCACTGTTTCTAACATCCTGCATTGCAGATGAGAGGTCTGATACAAGTCAGATTCACCTTTTTTTGTAGGTAACCTCTTTCTCTGTAGAGAATTTCAGTGTTTCCCTTTATCTACAGAATTCAAAAAATGATCTGGGATGTGTCTAGGTTTCTTGTGATAAGTCATTAGTGTTGTTTTTCAAATGTTTCTGTTTCTTCTTCTGGGCACATTGTACTTCCCACACCCCTTGACGTTACGTGTGGCTTTGTGACATGGATTGGGCTGACCAAAAAGTTCGTTCAGGTTTTTCCAGAATATCTTACAGAAAAACCCGAAAGAACTTTTGGGCCAACCCAGTGTTAGCTAATAAGATTAGAGAAGACATGACATATCCCTTCCATGAAAGTTTTAATAGCAGTACACAATTTGCAACATTTTCTTTCCTCTGCAGTAGTGACTGTGAAAACCCACATTTATCTAAAGCCTCTGTAAGTCTAGACTCTGAGTAACTACAATGAGCAAAGCCCTCCTGCTGTCAACATTGAACAGACAGTATGAAAAAGAAATATTTTAATGTTTCAAGCCACTGATATTTTTAGGTTGTTTATTGTAACAGCATAATCTAGTCTATCCAGACTGAAACAGGAGGATATTGCCATAACAAAAAACCAATAAAATTAATAATAATAGCATTGGCTGAGGTACCAGATGAGGGATACCAAATAAACTGTTATCAGGGGTTGGAAGAATGGTGATCCATGTTTTGTAATGGTGAAATATTTACTGAAACTTTTGCCTGTATTAATTTGTAAGGCAGATAATTTACCTAATGAATGTTTAGCTCTAGGAGAAGAGATTGGAATAGAGCATGTTGGCACTGTGTGTTAGTCACTGTTGACCACATTTGACAAGTTATTAGAAGTGCCAAGGTCAGAAAAGAATCGGCTGGTTTGCAAGCAGTGACAAAAGGTAAGAGTTCACAAATGTGAGGACTTGTAAAATTGGAAGAGACAATTGCAAGTTAGCCTCAATGAGTAAAAGATAAAACAAAGGAGTTTTTTTGTTGGCAATAGCTTCTTAAAACAGCCTTAGAGCAGGATTAAATCAAGGGCATGCTTATTTGACCAGTGTAAAAATCTCTGAATGGACTGCATCGTCTCAAAGGAAAGATAAATTAGGGCTGTTACCACAAGTAAATATTTTGTATTTGTATTGAGAAGGAAATAAACCTTTGTTGAGTTAAGCTCTGTGGTTTAAGGTAATTTACCCCCACGGCATAATAGAGCCTAGTCTGGCTAATGCAATTTGGTCTTTTGTCTTCTCTTTAATACTCTTCACCTTTTCAGGTGTCCTTTGTCATTTGGGTGGCTATTCTACCCATTCTGACTCTTTGGGTAAGCATGATTCTCCTTAATGGAAGTTAGGAACATGTTAAGCAATCAAGGCAGCAAGGTGCCACAGCCGTTTTTTTGTTTTTTTTTTAATCTAAGGCAATCCACAAAAGCTATGAGGAAAATGATATCTCCCATCTTCTATCTCTGGGATTTCCTCATGTGTAGCAAAGCAACTGGTAGAAAACATGACATAATATGGATGCACAAACATCTGATCTACTTATACTTACTGTAACCATGTTAATGAGAGGTAAAAAAAAAAAAAAGGTCCAGAGTTTGCAGCCTGTTAATATTCCTATTTATTAATATTATCCTGAATGCACATGAGATTTCTGGAACAGAGTAGATTAATCATTATTTACTTTCAAGAAAATAACAATTTTGTAGTTCTCCTGTGCCCTAATTTCTTATGCTTTGGATGACAAGATGAGAGTTAGATGTCACCCTACACAATTTATATTGCAGACAAGGAATGCAGAAGAAGTGATTCTGGGCATTTATATAGAAGGCGGGGTGGGGTGGGGCTGTCCCTGTTGAAAGGAGAGAAAAAAATCTTTGCTCCTTGGGAAGGATCTGGTAGCCTTACTCTAACCTTTTAGAATGTAAATAAATCTTTCTAGGGGAAAGATCAGACCATTGTCTCCAGCTTTACAATCTAGGAATGAAATGTAACACATACTTTGAGTGATAAATCTGTCTGGAGTTCTCTTACTACACAATTGTAAATTACCTTCCAAGGCTTGCCCTTTTATCCCAGGTCCCAAGTTTCAGTAAGATTTGCTCAGCAAGCCCTAACTGTGCAGAAACATGAGCTATTTTCTCTACAGGCCCAGACAGGCCCAGTAAATCCTTTTTATTTAGCCCAAGAATATATCCATGTGATCTTACCTCTCACCACTGTACAATTCCCTCCAAACCTCTTGCCTTGGCCTTCCTTTAACTGGAAGCTAGATAGATCATGTGTTTTTTCCCCCTAATTACTGGTTATTTTACTTATATATGGCTCTTCTCAGTGCTATATAATTTACATAAAGGAGCCTAAAATTGGAACACCTGATAGTCATACTTGTATAGTTAAATTTTGCTTGGACACTCAAGTTGAACTCCAATTATGTTCTTGGCTTGTCTTGGTCACTGGAATAAGGACACATTATAGCCTGCTTAGTAACTTATCTTTTTCTCTCTTGATCTACCAATATAACACATTCTATAGCATTTTTAAAATAAATTTATTTATTTTTGGCTGCATTGGGTCTTCATTGGTGCACGCGGGCTTTCTCTAGTCGTGGCGAGCGGGAGCTACTCTTCGTTGCGGTGCACAGGCTTCTCATTGCAGTGGCTTCTCTTGTTGCAGAGCATGGGCTCCAGGCACGCGGGCTCAGTAGTTGTGGCACACGGGCTCAGTAGTTGTGGCTCACAGGCACTAGAGCACAGGCTCAGTAGTTGTGGCGCACGGGCTTAGTTGTTCCGCGGCATGTGGGATCTTCCCGGACCAGGTCTCGAACCTGTGTCCCCCGCATTGGCAGGCGGATTCTTAACCACTGCACCACCAGGGAAGTCCCAACACATTCTAATTTTGTTAACTAAACCTTTCCCATTTCCCTCCTCAAATAGATAAATTTCCCTCAGATCAGCACTAATTAGGTGAACACCTTCAATCTTAAGACTCAAGTTTTTCACTAATACAGGGACATTTTAGTTCACTATTATTTGGTTCACTATTATTTCATTCTCTTTGTTACTTACTTCTGGTACTCCTATTGTCTAGACATTTACTCTTTTAGATCTGTCCTCTAAGTCTCCTAACTTCTCTCCCATAATTTTCCTATCCTTTTCTTTGGCACCATATCTGGGGAGAATGCCACCAATTAATCTTCCAGTTCACTAATTTGCAACACATGTATTATCTTTCTGCTGTTTAATCATTTGACTGAGAGATTTTACAATAATGATTGTTCAAAATAAGTAGTTTATCTGATTAATTCCTTTGCAGAGCTGACTGCTCTTAGTTAGTAGATTTCTACCCTCTTATATTTTATAGAATAATAATGACATCTAAGTTTTATATGTTTTCTTTATTAACTGTTTCTTCAGGTTTTTTTTTTTAATATGTGTACTTGGTGTCTTTCATTCATGTGGTTGGTTTTCCTTAAGGATTTGGTGATCCTTGTTTGTCTGTTCATATAAATGAGGATCTAACTCTGTTGTTCTCAATCTTGTTTGCTTATTAGAATTGCCTTAGGAGCTTTTAAAAACCCTGCTACCATAACATAGACCAATTAAATAAGACTATCTAGAGGTGGTACCCCAGCACTTGAATTTTCCTCTTTTTAGGGGTTTAATTTACCCACAGTATAGTACAAAAATTGTAAGTGTACTGCTCAATAGATCTTTATCTGAGTCTTATACACATATATATACAACACATTGTGACTCAGATAAAGACATAGACCAGGACTTCCCTGGTGGTCCAGTGGGTAAGACTCTGTGCTCCCAATGCAGGGGGCCTGGGTTCAATACCTGGTCGGGAAGCTAGATCCCACATGCACGTCACAACTAAGAAGTCCGCATGCCACAACTAAGAAGTCTTCATGCTGCAACTAAGAAGTCCTCATGCCACAACTAAAGATCCCACGTGCCGCAACTAAGACCCAGCACAGCCTAAATAAATAAATAAATATTTTTTAAAAAAAATGACATAGACCAAAGGTTGGCAAACTTTTTCTGTAAAGGGCCAAATGTTTTTGGTTTTATGGTCCAGCCACTGTCTGTCACAACTACTGAACTCTTGTAGTACAAAAGCAGTGACGGACAATATGTAAAGGAATGAGCATTTCTGACCCCTGATATAGGCCATTTCTAGCACTCCAGAAAAACTCCTTCTTGCCCCTCCCACTTAATACTCTTCGAAAGGTAACCACTGTTCAGTGTCAGTATTTAAAGCTATCCAAGTGATTACAATATACAGCCAAGGTAGAGAATCACTGATTGATCAATACTAATAGATGTGTGTATTACCACAGAATAAGTAAAATTTCCTGTTCCCTATGCACTGACTCAAGATTCTAATTACAGAATCCTGACTATGTTGGGGTTGGGGACAAGCATTTCAGGAGCTCTATATCCCTTGTACACCTTGAAGATACCTGTGGAACTCTCCCAGAATAGACTCATACTTTGAAGAAAATTACACAGTCAATCAGCTGCTTTAAGAAATTATCACTGAAGCTGCTCCCCTACTCTTAACTACTTTGAATATTCCCTCTATGGCTTTTTTCCACTCTCACCTATAGTTGCCTCTAATCATTAGGTCTTCCTGAGTTCAGAGGTCTCTTTCACACCTACACAGAGCTTTAGTTTACTCAGTTCTGTTAAGATTCACCATTAATTTTATCCCATTTGAATTCTAGCTTCCAAAATTTGCTCCATGTTGTAGACTATTGATAGCATTCTTCAAGGCCTTCTAATGGCAGTATGGGATTATTCTTATATTTACACTTCTCTCACACCTTCAATGGGATTTTGGGAGGGAGGAGAGGTAAACATAAGTTATCAGTAAGATATCTTGAAAGTGAAGTTCCCTAAACATTTAGTTTAATAGGTGGCTGATGAACATGTAAAGCTCGAGATATTTTGACCATCCTCTCTTCCATACAGATATACTTTCAATGACTACAGTGTTCTTCAAGAAGTCTAAGGGGGAATGTTTTCATCACCCTATAACTCTGGATGACCAAAACACAGGAGAGGAAGCCAAGGGGTGGAGGGACATGAATGAGTCAGAGTCTGATGAATGTATTTAATATTCTATCTCTCTTTCACCCTCTTCCTTTAGGTGGGAGCAGAGATAAGGTTGTTATGTATCATTTACTATACATTTGTATTCAAATGAAAGAAAAAATCAAATCAAGTTAGTTCAAACCAAAAGGAAGTTGATTGCATCATATAATGCAGAGGTAGGGTGGGCTTTAGGGCAGGTTGATCCAGTGGCTTATTAATATCATCAGGAACTCAAGTTCTTTCCACTCTGCTGTCCACAGACTCTATCCTATTGCTATCCCTCTTGGGTTATGGGACAGAAATGGCATTACTTGCTTTTTCTCTTGCTTTCAGAAGGAGGGAGAGCATCACTGGTGGAAATTCTGTCAAAAGAATGAACTAAAACTCTCCCAGAATCCCTTAGCCAATTTTTCATTTCTCATTCCCATTTCTGAACTAATTAAGGGCAAAGGGGGATGGATTATCTCGAACCAATCAAATGTGTCTCAGGTGCTAAAAGGGTCAGGTTAACCCAATGCATAGTATGATCAATGTGGAAGGAACAGATTCAAACAAAATCTAGGGTTCTGTTAGAAAGGAGGAAGGGAAAAATGCATGCTGGGTATTATTGATTGAATGGACATTTCCAGGCAGTGGCAGTTGGAAAGCTATGAGAAAAGGGCAATGTAATTTAATGTTTCATTGGCTGAAAGAAGGCAGGTTGTTTGTGCGTATTGTTTCACCACTCTGTGCCTCTGTTTTCTCATTGGAAAGATGAGGATAAAATAATATCTACCTTACAGAGTGGTCTGAAAGTTCATTCATTCACCAAATATTTTTCAGCATTTACTAGGCATTGGGCAATATTCTAGCAGTAACTACTATGGTGAACAATGCAGATTAAATCCCTGCCCTGAGAAAGCTTGCTGTTTAGTTAGTGTGTGGGTATGTGAGTGTGTGCAGTGGGGGAAGAAGATAAACATGGAAAAGAACTTTAAAATATTGTTTCCTTCCTCCTGAGCAGCCCCCTCCTCCCACTCTGTTTTAGGAGCCAGCCCACATTCAGGACACAGTGAAGCTTTTATGATCTGCTCTCTGCCAAGCAGAAAGGGGCCTGACCCTCAGGAGAAGGCAAGGGATTGACCAGCTGTGCTAATGCCTGGGTGGTCTCATCTGCAGAGTTGGGATGAAGGGTTGGCAAGCCCATGGTGACTGCTCACTAAGCCAAAGTCTCTCATTCAGACTTTACCAATAATGGAGCTGTTATTTCCTTCTCCTCCTGCCTGACTCAGGCATCTAGCTCTCCAGTCCAGAACTCCATAAGGGAAGAGATCTAGGTACTGTAGATCGGGCCGCTAGAATCCCAACACTGAGCCTAGAACTGTGATCATTATCATGATCATTTTTTACCTGGCACCCAGGGATGGCACTCCCACCTGAGCATTTCCTCTCAGGAACTAGGCAGCTGCCCTGGCCTGGCCCATTTAAGGCTTGGCTTGAGACTTGCTCAGTCTCTGCTATTCCAACTGTGGCCAGGGACCAGCATCTGCAGTATCTGTTGGGAAATTGTTGGAAATGTAACATCTCAGGCCTGCCCCAGACCCTCTGAGTCAAAATCTTACTAACATTTTACTTACTTACATTTTACTAACATCCCTGGGGGATTTGCAAGCACATTACAGTATAAGGTGCACTGACTTCAGACATTTGCTTTCAGTCTGTGTGTAGGCAAAGGCAGTTTGAGTGGGAAGTGAGATTTTCACGATGATGACTAAGTTTTTGCTCTGCCCAATCCTCATGTCCACCTTTAATATTGTATTTATTATCTTTTCATTCTGCAGTTACCATAGCAGAGAAATTACTTAGCCTAATATTATCATTTCCACCCAGTAATGGAATTATTTTTGTTTTGTTTTCAATCCACAGCAATAACATTTACTCTTGAAAGTTCTGTTGCAATTATTTATGTCTATAACCCTTACACGAAGTGACATCAGAATAATAGGAAGTCAATAAACAGAAGGCTTTCCTACTATGAAATGTGATCTTTATGTTCCAAATTTGGAGTGCCCAGGTATGCTGCAGCAAAGATTTAGGGTGTGTCAAAGGCCTGCTCAGAGCAGGAGGCCCCACAATGCTGTGTAAAGACTGCTACCAGTGTTATTCCTTACCATTCATGTCTACCAGCAGAAGTCAAAAAGATCTTACTAAATCTCACCTGACCATGCTATTCTATTACTTAACATCCTTCAATGGGTCCCCATTGATCTTCAGATAAAGTTCAAATTCCTCATGCTGGCCTATACAATTCTGCGCAACTGACTTCTACTTATCTCTATACCTACATCTTCATCATATGCCCCTACACTCTGTTCTCTGCCCTCTGCACCCACCCGTACTCTCCTTTTGAGCTACACTTAACTATTAACGGTTCCTCAACAGCTACTTGCTCTCTCGAACCTCTGGGACATTGCACATGTTGTTTCCTATCTGTAGAATATTCTTTCCCCCTGTTGATCTCACAGAGTCAGGGAGGAGGGGCACAAGAGACAACCAACCACAATTTGAGAAATGCAGCTGAAGTTTTATCTTGAGCTTCCAGCATTGTGAAAAGAAGAAAAGAGATAAATCTAGACAGCCTTGAAAGGGGAAAGGGAAGAAAGGAACATCCTCTCCTCCTTTATCTTTTTTTTTTTTTTTTTTTTTTTGCGGTACGCGGGCCTCTCACTGTTGTGGCCTCTATGGTTGCGGAGCACAGGCTCCGGACTCGCAGGCTCCGGACGCGCAGGCTCAGCGGCCATGGCTCACGGGCCCAGCCGCTCCGCGGCATGTGGGATCCTCCCGGACCGGGGCACGAACCCATGTGCCCTGCATCGGCAGGCAGACTCTCAACCACTGTGCCACCGGGGAAGCCCTGCTTTTTCTTTTTCTTTGCTGCTGCCAGCCCCCAAGCCTCCTCCTCCATTTCCTCGGATGATTGACAACTAAATGAAATCCGCTTGAAATATGGCTTCAGCGGGCAGCCTGGGAGGGAGCACTAAATTCCTGATATACCAATGACTGGAGGCATCATTACAAGATGAAGATGTTTCCACATAGCTCCCGGAGGAGACTGCACCACTCTTCTTTCTTGATTTCACATTACATCCTTTACCCCTGGTTCTGAATACACTCTTCCTAACTTGAAACCCTGGGAAAAAGGTGAAACTTCTGCTACCTGTGAAGTGTGAGATCCACAGCGGCTGATGAGAAAAGAATCATTAATATAGTAGGCTTGCTCTGATTTGCTGGTTTACACATCCTAAAAGAAACAATTTAAATATTCATTCTGCGTAAAAATTGTGTTTATATCAGAGGAAGGCTATACTATTAAAAATGTTCAGATCTGAATAATTGTAATAAATTGAGCAGATGTCATTAAATGAAACAGTTATTGGCTTCAATTTAATGTTTTCCTGGGAACTAGGGTGATGAGGCTGTGGATGAAGGATGGTACCTATGGCAGAAGAGGTGGGAAAGAACCAGAACCAGTTCTCTCTTTCCTGGGAATCCCTTTCTCTGATGTGGAAAGATGTGCTTCACTTTTCTGCTTGATACAATGTGCCAAACTCAGGGTTCTTCCTATACCAAGATTTCAGGGAGTCCCTGCTGAGACACTGCTGTGCAGGCCTGTCTCTACTTGGTCTCTGGGTCTCCTGTAAAGTGGGAATCTGAGGCCCTAAGTAAGTCCCTTAGAAGTGAGCATCCTTTCCAGAAGCCAGAGTTCAGGGGCTGCCCCAAAGGCTCACAGACAGGACCTTAAATGCAGATGTCCATGCTCCTGCATCCCTTAGTTCCTGGAATTTCCCTCCCTGGCTGCTTGCTGAAGACATCTTTCAAGTGAGTTTCATTTATTAATAGTTGTCAATCAATCCCTCAAGGAGGTGGGTGGGGAGAATGAAAAGGTCAATAATGGAGGAGGAGGTTTGGCAGGCTGGCAGCAACAGAGAAAAAGGTTAAAAGGATGACTCTTTCCTCCTTTCCTTTTTCCCTCCTTGACTCCCTTTCAGGGATATCTATCTCTTACACTGTGGCTTGTAGTCTCTGTCTCTGTGCTCCACTCCTCCCAGAGGCAGAGAAACAGTGACTGTTCTATGCTTTGCACTTGCATGCACCTGGGAAGTAAAGACATAAACACTCCCTCCCCTCAAAGAGTTCACAATCCTGTGGGAGACAGCCAGGTAACCAACACTGACAACACACTATTATCAGTGCTAAAGCAGTCATAGCATGGAGAGCTAGGAGAGCTAGGACAGGGCTACAACATCCACAGGGATCAGGCACATCCTCAGATATTCAGATCATCAGTAGCTATACTTTCTCCCAGTGTGGCATTGCCTTCCTGGCATCACTGCCCTCTAGCTCCATTGCCACCTCTATGGCTTTTACGTCTATCCCAAATGCTTTTGGCCCCTTGTTCTTTTGCCCTGACACCTGTCAAAGCTCCAACTTGTACAGCTTCTCCCTACCCACACATGTCCTTCACTAAGCACTTGGAGAAAAGCCCAGGCAATCCAATCCTTTCCTATTCTGACTTAAAGGTGTTCTTTGCTCACCTATGGGGACAGCAACATAGCTGACAAAATCAGTGAACTAGGACAAGACTTTTCTAAAGATGCAAAGCTAAAGATTGAACACTTGTGCTACAGTTACCCCATTCTTGATCCATGTTACTAGAAATCTCCCTCTATTCTGGTACTGTTCAGCCTTGTCTATTTTGTTGTCTGTTGTAATCCTAGCACCTAGTATAGTACTTTGTGTGTAATAAATATTTGCAGAATGGATTTCTTGCTAGCCCAAGCCAGATTTTTCCAACAGAATTTGAGCAGGAGCCTGTATTCTGGGAGTTTAAAATGTTTGCCCAAATTAATAAATCCATACTCACATTCAACTGGTGAGCCTTGATTATTTCTGAGTGTCTAGAACCCTGGAAGGAAATAAACATGGGGGGAGATGTATTGGTTCCCTATGGCTACTATAACAAATTATCATAAACTTAGGGACTTAACACACATATATGATCTTACAGTTCTGGAGGTCAGTAGTTCAAAATGAGTTTTACCAGGCTGTGTTCCTTCTGGAGGCTCTAGGGGAGAATCTGTTTCTTTGTCCTATAGTCTTCCTGTATTCCTTGCCTCCTGGCCCCCTTCTTCCATCTTCAAAGCCAGCAATGTTGAGCTAAGTCCTTCTCAGGCTGCCATATCTCTGGTTTTCTCTTTGGCCTCCCTTTTCCACTTATAAGGGCCCTTGTGATTACATTGGGCTTACCCAGATAATCCAGGGTCATCTCCCTATTTGAAGGTCAGCAAACTAGAAACCTTAATTCCCTTTTACCATGTAAGATAATACATCTACAGGTTCTGGTTGAAGAAGGTGTAGACATCTGTGGGGGCCCATTATTCAGGAGGGATTCTGGAGCCCCAAACTCTCATGTTCCTGAATGACAGCCATACTTGCCTCTTTTCCTCTGTGCCCAGTGCCGTACCCCACCCCCAATCCTTGGGCCTCATTCTTTCCCTCCCTCTCTCCCTTCTCCTCCTCCTTTCTTTGTCCATTGTTTCCTTCTCCTCAGCCTAAAAGTATATTTAAGATTCTCCCACATAAAAAAATAACTAACTCATCACAACCTTTATCAATTCTACATCCCCTCCAGCTTTTCTTGTAACCAAAAGTTCTTGAAGGAGACCTTCACATTTGTTATCTTTCTTCCCTCCTCCCTTACTTATCAATCCATTGCGATTTGGCCACTGCTCCTATAACCCCACAGAAAGTGCTCTTACAAACTTCAACAAAGACTTCTTTGTCCATAAATCCAAAGGAGATTTTTCAGTCCTGTCCTTTCTGAAACCAGCAGCAGCAAATGACAGCAATGAACATTCCCACCCCTCCATCCTTCTGGAAACACCCTTTTCCCTCCCTCTGCTTTTATCCATAGCACCACTTCTTCCTGGCCTCTCTTGTACTTGTCTAGCTGCCCATTCTCAGTCCCCTTTGCTGGCTGCTGGTCTTAGGGGCTCCTTCCCCTTATGTGTTACTGCTCCTCTTTGGGCTCTGTCTGGACCACATTCCCTTCTTACTCTGTATGCCCTCACATGGCTGGGGGTGTGAGGCAGGGGTGGGGGACTGCAGGAGATCCTAAGGCTTCAGTTACTGACACGGGAAGGGGGCAGGGCACAACCTTTAAAAGAATGATATATTCATTGAGGACACGACATAAACTGGTTAGAACCAAGTAGGTCCAAGATGAAGGATGAGTTGACTTCCACTAGACTTTCAGCAACAGTATACACTCACTGTTGTACATTAGCATGCTAAATGACACACCCACAGGTGCCATGACTGTTCCAAGGTGGACGATAAAGGTCAAAAAGTGGGCAGTGACCCAATTCCTGGAAACCTGCCCCCTTCCCGAAAATAGTTGGAATAATCCTCCGACTCAGCCTATGAAATTACCTGTATCCTGGGGCTTCTCACCTTCAGAGGTGGCCCACACTCTGTCTGTGGAGTATGTATCTCCCTGAATAAACCTTCTTTCACTGTACTATGGCTCACTCTTGAAGTCTTTCCTGCATGAAGCCAAGAACCCACACTCAGCACTGTCCCAAGGGCTTGCCTGAGACCTGGGGTGTGACCATCCTCTGTGACCCAACTTTCTTTCCTGAAGCATCTTTTCTGGTGCCCAATGCAGGACCTCAAAGGGCATAGTCTCGATCCGCCTACTGGGCTATGGCTCCCCTCTGGAGGGTGGCTGGAACTTTTCCTGAGCCACGTAGATTCAAGTAGTCCCTTAGGTCATGGCTGACACCGCCTGCAGGATCTGGCAGAGACCAGTACTCTGGCTGTGAAGGAGCCCACAGAGGCCAGGGCTTTTCTCCCCTTGATCTTTCTCACTCTCCTATCGGTCTATCTCTTTGGATTCTAGAAGATCCACCTAGACAGCCACCGGACATCCAAATTAAGACTGCACAGCAAGTAATTGACAGCTTAGTTGGGTGAGTTTCCCCTCTGTGGCTCCTCGAGCCCAATCCCCCCGCCACTCGTTCTTTGTCCCAGTCTGGTTCCAGGACACCCAAATTGGGGGACTCTGTGAGTCCTCCTCTAGATTTGAGACCCAGCCCTCCCCGAGTGCTCTTGGGGCTTACTGCCTCACTGCACCCCCAAGCAGATGTTGTGGGAGAGCACTTCCCTCAAGAGGGTTGCAGTCCCTTCCCCCCCTAGGAAGCGTTGCATCTGTGCACCTTCCTAGTCCCACTCAGCCTTCTTACCTTTTTTTCGGACTTTATCGAGCCCTGAGCGAAGGTAGTGGACGAGCACCTTTCTCAGAGGGCTTACAAATCTCTCTTGGGAAGCGTCCTGGCTGTGTACCTTCCCTACTGTCCTGGATTTCTCTTATATCTTCCTTCTTGGACTGTCTGTTGATCCTCGAGCCTCCTTGCTGGCTTTGCCAACAGGTTGGGTGTTGCCTCTTCTACTTGTCTGGAGAGGTGGCCCTCCTCAACATCACAAGGACCATATCCGGAGGGGAGTTTTGGCCTTGGAGGGGAGTTTTGGCCTTGTGTCGCTATCACTGCTTCCAGCCCTACCCTTCGGCTTTATTTGTTTCTTTTTATTTCAGTGATAACAGTAACGCATTTAGTTATCTTAGGGCCTAGGTCTCCTCCCTCCCTCTCTGAAGGATTTAGGCCCTGGGATTCTGGTTGCTTTTTCTCCCACTGGCTCTTGTTACTTTCCTTGACTAATCCAAGGGGCCTTCTCAGGTTCACTGACCAGGCAGATTTCAGGTGCCCACAGGAACCCCACTGTTGACACTGGGACAAATAACTACCATCTTGGCCAGGATCCATCACACCCCCATCTTGTCAAGACATCCTAATAAAAAAAAAATAGGGGCAACTACAAGCATCCTGAAGGACTCCCTGCTAGGATGCATATTAGCTAATTGGGGAAAATTTAGACACAGGATGGTTTAAGAAAAAAGAAATTAATTTTCTTTTGCAATACTGCATGGCCCCAGTACAAACTAGGGGACCAAGAGATCTGTCTGGAAAATGGGTCACTGAATGACAATACCATCTTGCAGCTGGATCTATTTTGTAAAAGGAAAGGTAGATGGGATGGGAGTCCCATATGTTCAAATGTTCATGACCCTATTCTAAGATCCAGGTCTAAAGAGCTCCCGCCGGGTGTGCCTGGCTCACATCCCTTCAAAGTGCCTTCTTCCCCCACGGGAGCCTGATGTTTTAGGTGATCCCCTTATGAGACCACCTCCCTGAGGTCCACAACCAGGAACTCCTACCCAGCCCCCCACCCCAATTCTGAGGAGGGACAGTCTTCCGGCCTGTTTACCCCTAACGCCACATCTGGACAGCTATGGGACCCCAAACACCCCTGAATCAGCCCACGGATTTGGCCTTTGGAGTATTCAACAATAGAGATAAGGTTGAAGAGGTAAAAAGGATTCAGCGAAAAGCACAGTTATTGGCGGCAGCCCTAACCCCTGCACCACCTCAGGGTTACCCTCCCTTACAGAAGCCCATGACGGGGACAGGATCCAGGAAGCCTGGATCAGGGCCACTGTCTCGCCAGGAAAGGATCTGTTTTAAGTGTGGCCAAGACGGCCACTGGAAGGACAAATGCTCCCTATATGGGAAAAGTCCACTGGGATCCTGCCTGACATGCAAACGAGAGGGCCACCGGAAGTGGAACCACCCCCAGTCCCGATGGGGACTCTGAGCCCCCAAACCAATGATGGCCGAGAGGACCTAAGACTGTTGGAGCCTGGGACCCTCCCTGGCTCCCCAAGGACACCTGATCATTTCTCCAGAGGAGCCTTGGGTAACCCTTGACATGGCAGGTAGGAAAGTTATTTTCTTATTAGATGTGGGGGCCGCCTACTCTGTGCTGACTGACTTCCCTGGACCCTTGTCCTCCCAATTCTGTATGATGATGGGGATTGATGGAAAGCCCCAAACCAAGCTATTCATCCTCCCTTCCACTGCTTGCTAGAAAATTTTACTTTTGTACATCAGTTTCTACTCATGCCTGACTGCCCTGTGCCCTTGTTGGAAGGGACTTGCTCACTAAATTCCAGACAATAGTCCAAGCTGGAAACCCTCACAGAGAAGACACCCACCAAGAAAAACAATAGCTCTTGGCCAAAGGAGTCTACCTAGTCCCATGCCAGAGGAGGTCTCCATTCCACCCCATCTAAGTTTCTAAACTATGGGCTGTTAAACTGGTTCACAGTGCTAGTGCTTTCTTCTGCATTCCACTGCATCCAGACTCCCAGTATCTCTTTGTCTTTGAATGGACAAATCCAAACACTGTAATGCCATGAATGCCTCCAATCTGTGTGCCTAAAAAAATTCAAGCCGAGGGTGCCTACAGGATTAGGAATGGAATGGACCAAAAATTGTGTTAAAAATTGTCCAGCTACCTTTAGAAATGGAATCACATGAGGCTGTAGGCAAGCTTCCTCAGATCGAAGGCTGGACGAAGGACCATAATTAAGACTTTCTTAATCTCAGGGAGGATCCCCAAAAGTGTTTGTAAATAGAGTACCAAAATGGGAGGCCACTGGTCTCGAGACAGGAAGACGGCAGGGCACTACCTTTAAAAGAATGATACAGCCATTGAGGACATGACAAACTGGTTAAAACCAACCAGGTCCAAGATGGCAGATGAGTTGAATTCCACTAGACTTTGAGCATCATTGTAACACATCAGCATGCTAAATGACACACCCACAGGCGCCATGACTGTTCCAAGGCCAAAAATAAAAGGTCAAAAAGTGGGGAGTGTCCCAATTCCTGGAAATCCCCACGCCTTCCCCAAAATAGCTGGAATACCCCTCCTACTCATTAGCCTATGAAATTACACATCCCTATAAAAACTGACACCCCGTACCCTGGTGCCTCTCTTGCCTTCTGAGATGGCCCGCACTCAGTCTATGGGGCATGTATCTCCCTGAATAAACCTTCTTTCACTGTACTATGGCTCGCTCTTGAATTCTTTCCTGCACGAAACCAATAATCTACACTCAGCGGCCATCCCAGGGACTTGCCTGAGATCTGGGATGTCACCATCCTCTCTGGCCCCACTTTCTTTCTTGCAGCATTACCACCTTTGCTACATTGATGAAGCCTTGATTCCTGATTGCTGTCTTGAGTCCAAGCCTCAACCCTGAGCTCAAGACCTTGATACCCAGTTGCCTCCAGGACACCTCCACCAACCATTCCCCACGGACACCTACATTGTCGTATGTCTAGTGCTGAACTCATCATCTTCCACTCAAGCCTGCTCCTCCAGTCTTTCCCATGTCCAGAAATGTTACCTACATCCTCTACTCACTCAAGTCAGATGGCTGCCTGGTTGTCATCTTTTTTTTTTTTTTTAACATCTTTATTGGAGTATAATTGCTTTACAATGGCGTGTTAGTTTCTGTTGTATAACAAAGTGAATCAGCTATACATAAACATATATCCCCATATCTCCTCCCTCATGCGTCTCCCTCCCACCCTCGCTATCCCACCACTCTAGCTGGACACAAAGCACCGAACTGATCTCCCTGTGCTATGCGGCTGCTTCCCATTAGCTATCTATTTTACATTTGGTAGTGTATATAGGTCCATGCCACTCTCTCACTTCGTCCCAGCTTACCCTCACCGTGTCCTCAAGTCCATTCTCTACATCTGCACCTTTATTCCTGTCCTGCCCCTAGGTTCTTCAGAACCTTTTTTTTTTTTAGTTTCCATATATATGTGTTACCATACTGTATTTGTTTTTCTCTTTCTGACTTACTTCACTCATATGACAGTCTCTAAGTCCATCCACCTCACTACAAATATCTCAATTCCATTTCTTTTTATGGCTGAGTAATATTCCATTGTATATATGTGCCACATCTTCTTTATCCATTCATCCAATGATGGACACTTAGGTTGCTTCCATGTCCTGTAAACAGTGTTGCAATGAACATTGTGGGGCATGACACTTTGTGAATTATGGTTTTCTCAGGGTATATGCCCAGTAGTGGGATTGCTGGGTCTTATGGTAGTTCTATGTTGCTTTTTAAGGAACCTCCATACTGTTCTCCATAATGGCTGTATCAAGTTACATTCCCACCAACAGTGCAAGAGGGTTCCCTTTTCTCCACACCCTCTCCAGCATTTATTGTTTGTAGAGTTTTTGATAATGGCCATTCTGACCAGTATGAGGTGATACCTCATTGTAGTTTTGATTTGCATTTCTCTAATTATTAGTGATGTTGAGCATCCTTTCATGTGTTTGTTGGCAATCTGTATAACTTCTTTGGAGAAATGTCTATTTAGGTCTTCTGCCCATTTTTGGATTGGGTTGTTTGTTTTTTTGATATTGAGCTGCATGAGCTGCCTATATAGTTTGGAGATTAATCCTTTGTCAGTTGCTTCATTTGCAAATATTTTCTCCCATTCTGAGGGTTGTCTTTTCGTATTGTTTATGGTTTCCTTTGCTGTGCAAAAGCTTTTAAATTTCACTAGATCCTATTTGTTTATTTTTGGGTTTTTTCCCATTTCTCTAGGAGGTGGGTCAAAAAGGATCTTGCTGTGATTTATGTCACAGTGTGCTCTGCCTATGTTTTCCTCTATGGATTTTATAGTGTCTGGCCTTACATTTAGGCCTTTAATCCATTTTGAGTTTATTTTCATGTATGGTGTTAGGGAGTGTTCTAATTTCATTCTTTTACATGTAGCTGTCCAGTTTTCCCAGCACCAATTATTGAAGAGACTGTCTATTCTCCATTGAATGTTATTGCCTCCTTTATGAAAGATAAGCTGACGATATGTGTGTGGGTTTATCTCTGGGCTTTCTATCCTGTTCCATTGATCTATATTTCTGTTTTTGTGCCAGTATCATACTGTCTTGATTATTGTAGCTTTGTAGTATAGTCTGAAGTCACGGAGCCCGATTCCTCTAGCTCCGTTTTTCTTTCTCAAGATTGTTTTTGCTATTCACGGTCTTTTTTGTTTCCATACAAATTGTGAAAAATTTTGTTCTAGTTCTGTGAAAAATGCCACTGGTAGACTGATAGGGATTGCACTGAATCTGTAGATTGCTTTGGGTAGTATAGTCATTTTCAGAATATTGATTCTTCCAATACAAGAACATGGTATGTCTCTCCATCTGTTTTTATCATCTTTAATTTCTTTCATCAGTGTCTTATAGTTTTCTGCATACAAGTCTTTTATCTCCTTAGGTAGGTTTATTCCTAGGTATTTTATTCTTTTTGTCACAATGGTAAATGGTGTGTTTCCTTAATTTCTCTTTCAGATTTTTCATCATTAGTGTATTGGAATGCAAGAGATTTCTGTGCATTAATTTTGTATCCTGCTACTTTACCAAATTCACTGATTAGCTCTAGTAGTTCTCTAGTAGCATCTTTGGGATTCTCTATGTATAGTATCATGTCATCTGCAAACAGTGGCAGTTTTACTTTTTCTTCTCCAATTTGGATTCCTTTTATTTCTTTTTCTTCTCTGATTGCTGTGGCTAAAACTTCCAAAACTAAGTTTAGTAATATTGGTGAGAGTGGGCAACCTTGTCTTGTTCCTGATCTTAGTGGAAATGGTTTCAGTTTTTCACCACTGAGAATGGTGCTGGCTGTGGGTTTGTCATATATGGCCTTTATTATGTTGACGTAAGTTCCCTCTATGCCTACTTTCTGAGGCTTTTTATCATAAATGGGTGTTGAATTTTGTCTAAGGCTTTTTCTGCATCTATTGAGATAATCATATGGTTTTTCTCCTTCAATTTGTTAATATGGTGTATTGCATTGATTGATTTGCATATATTGAAGAATCCTTGCATTCCTGGGATAAACCCCACTTGATCATGGTGTATGATCCTTTTAATATGCTGTTGGATTCTGTTTGCTAGTATTCTGTTGAGGATTTTTGCATCTATTTTCATCTGTGATATTGGCCTGTAGTTTTCTTTTTTTGTGACATCTTTGTCTGGTTTTGGTATCAGGGTGATGGTGGCCTTGTGGAATGAGTTTGGGAGTATTCCTCCTTCTGTTATATTTTGGAAGAGTTTGAGAAGGATAGGTGTTTCCTCCTTTTTAAATGTTTGATAGAATTCACCTGTGAAACCAGCTGGTCCTGGGCTTTTTTTGTTGGAAGATTTTTAATCACATTTTCAATTTCAGTGCTTGTGATTGGTCTGTTTATATTTTCTATTTCTTCCTGGTTCAGCCTTGGAAGGTTGTGCTTTTCTATGAATTTGTCCATTTCTTCCAGGTTGTCCATTTTATGGTTGTCATCGTTGATGCCTCCTCTTCTTCAGACCCAATGTCCAGTCAGTTTTCATGTATTAATGATTTCAGCTTCTAAATCTCTCTTAGGTCATCCCTTCTTCTCTACTCCTACTTCCACTACTATAATTCAGGACCTACCATCTCATAAGCAGATGATTACACTGAAGTTGCTCTGCCTGAACTTCCCTTCTCCTTCCACTCTCATTGCAGTCAGAGAGTCTTGTCTAACCCACCACTCAGACCTAGTAATTTGCTTGCCACTCCCCCATCACTTTACCCCTACACCCTCCTGCTTAACATCGTTTAGTGTCTTTCTGGCTTTGAGGATAAGGTCAAACAGCCTTACCTTGCCCTTACAGAGCCCTGCCCTGGCCTCTGCCTCCCTCTCCAAACATAATTAACTACCTTAAAGTCCTTGAAATCTTTGTACTTTCAGAGTCTATATCTTTAATCTTTATACATACTATTCCTTCTGCTTCGTCACTTCTACTCTCCTCTCTTTGCCTTCCCTCCTCATCCTCACCCCATTTTGGACAGGACAGGATAACTATTCAGTCCAAATCACAGGTTAAGTGACACTTTTTCAAGGAAGCCCTTTCCTGAGCACCTCAGGCTAGTTAAGGGCCTTGCATCCATGCTCCCCCACTCCCCAACACTCAATGTTGGCTCTTTTCCTATTTCTCTGCCATTAGATTGTGCCCTCCTTAGAGTACACCCCATGCCTGTCTTCACTGCAGAACCACTAGTACTTTGCATAGGACTTGGCACTTATGCCAAGGAGGCTTTAAATAAATATCTGCTGAGTGAATGAAACCCTCATTTGTTGCACCTGATAGAACAGAACTGGCTGACATCTTGCAAACAACTAACTAACTAGTCACCATGAGAGAACTGTGCAGAGGACACAGCCCATGGATAATGTATAAACAAATCTTCTAACTTACTCCTTGGGCCTTCTCCATGATCTCCAGAATATCTGGATGCCAGGAGATACACATTCAGACACACACCAACCGCCAGGCCCTGAAACACTAGTGCCTCCATATTCCTCAAGTCAACCAGTCTAGCTCCACCTGCCTCACAGAGTTGTAGCATCAAAGTTTTTCCTAACTACAAATGCTAGATAAATGGGTTGAAACTTTGTACAGTCTGTGGGGCCTTAACTGGATCATGTGACCTCCCTGAGCTTCAGTTTCATAATCTGTAAAATGGAGATAATAATGGTATCTACTCCAAAGAGTTGTTGTCAGCCCTTGGTACAGGGACCAGTGCCCGGGAAGCTCTCAGTGAATGATAGCTCTCAGTGTTAGTCTTATTGTTATTATCACTATCATTTACAGCCCATTCACTTATTTAATTTGGTCCCATAATCCTCTGTAAATCTTTCATCTGCTCCCAAATTATTCTGGGTCAGGATTTTGGGAAAAGGATTCCATCATATTCATTCATTTATTCCACAGTCATTTCCTGACCTTTTACTATGTTCCATGCACTGAGCTAGTGTCTGTGAATGTGGAGAGATGACAGGGAGGTGAAAAGAAGGAAACTCAAATGCCTATGACATGTCAGATATTGAATACATATTTTCTCTGTCATAGCACCAGTATCCTTCCTCCCTTAAAAGCAGACTTTTTCTCAAAGAAGACATTTTCTTCCCAGAGAACAACCAAGATGAAATTTTTAAAAATCAAAATTGAAAAAGCCACAAATTACCAACCCAACTTGTAAAGCATATAATTGGATTGAGAAATGTGGTAATACCTTACATTTTGCTCTGATCTGATTACAGCTCAAGGGATAAACAGGACCATGGCAGTCAGAATTTACCCTGCCAGGCACCAGGACTCTAGGACTTCAGGAGCATTGGATTTCCCTCCCCACAATGCCTACTTTGCTGTCATTTGCACCCAAAATGCACAAGGCACATTTCTTCATGTAAACATTAAAAAAACTATTTTAGGGCTTCCCTGGTGGCGCAGTGGTTGAGAGTCCGCCTGCTGATGCAGGGGACACGGGTTCGTGTCCCGGTCCGGGAAGATCCCACATGCCGTGGAGCGGCTGGGCCCGTGAGCCATGGCCGCTGAGCCTGCGCGTCCAGAGCCTGTGCTCCACAACGGAAGAGGCCACAAAAGTGAGAGGCCCGCATACCGCAAAAAAAAAAAAAAAAAAACTATTTTAGACTCTCTTTATACACAGACACAATTGACTTCAACTCCAATCAGTTTGGCTAGTATCCTGGATTATCAGGCCCAGAAGGGCCCTTAAATATCACATAGCTCAAGACCCTCATTATATAGGGGAATATTTGAGACCCAGAAATGTGGAGGGCTTATCCTAAGTCAGTAACAGTGGGTTTTTTCCTAGTTTTATCGAGATGTAATTGACATACATCACTGTATAAGTTTAAGGTGTACAGCATAATGCTTTGACATACATATATTATGAAGTGATCAGTACAATATGTTTAGTTAGCATCTATCATCTCATATAGCTACAATAAAAGGAAAAAGCAAAGAAATAATTTTTCCCTTCTAATGAGAATTCAGGATTTACTCTCTTAATAACTTTCATGTATATCATATAGCAGTGTTAAATACAGTTGTCATGTAGTAGTTATTTATCTTATAACTGGAAGTTTGTAACTTTTGACTACTTTCCTCCAATTCCACCTCCCTTCATGTTCTGCCTCTGGTAACCACAACTCTGTTCTCTCCTTTTGTGAATTTGTTTGTTTTTCCTCATGTAAGTGAGATCATACAGTATTTGTCTCTCTCTGTCTGACATTTCATTTAGCATAATGCCCTCAGGGTCTATCTATGTTGTCACAAATGGCAGGATTTCCTTGTCTGTTTGTTTTTTAACGTCTGAAGAATATTCCACTGTGTGTGTGTGTGTGTGCGTGTGTGTGTATCACATCTTCTTTATCCATTCATCCATCAATGAACACTTAGGTTGTTTCCATGTCTTGGCTATTGTAAATAATGCTGCTGTGAACGTGGTGGTTCACAGCACAAAATATATCTTTTTGAGTTAGTGTTTTCATGTTGGGGGGCTATATTCCCAGAAGTGGAATTGTTGGATCATATAATAGTTCTATTTTTAATTTTTTGAGGATCCTCCATACTGTTTTATAGTGGCTGTACCAGTTTACAATCCTACCAGAGGTGCAAAGGGTTACGTTTTCTCCATATCTTCATCAGCATTTGTTATCCCTTGTCTTTTTTTTGTGTGTGTGTGGTCTGCAGGCCTCTCACTGTTGTGGCCTCTCCTGTTGTGGAGCACAGGGTCCGGACACGCAGGCTTAGCAGCCATGGCTCACAGTCCCAGCTGCTCCGCGGCATGTGGGATCTTCCCGGACCAGGGCACGAACCCGTGTCCCCTGCATTGGCAGGCGGACTCTCAACCACTGCGCCACCAGGGAAGCCCCCTTGTCTTTTTGATGATGGTCATTCTAACAATCTCATTGGGGTTTTGATTTGAATTTTCTTAGTAACTAGTGATGTTGAGCATCTTTTCATGTATCTGTTGACTATTCATATATCTTCTTTGAAAATATGATCTACTCAGGTCTTTTGCCCAGTTTTTAATTGGATTATTAGGTGTTTGGGGGTTTTTTTTTGCTATGTTGTATGTGTTCTTATATATTTTAGATATTAACCACTTATCAGATATGTAGTTTGAAAATATGTTTTCCCATTCTGTAGGTTGTCGTTTTATTTTGTTGATTGTTTCTTTTGCTGTACAGAGCTTTTTAGTTTGTTTTAGTTCCACTTGTTTATTTTTGGTTTTGTTGCTTGTGCTTTAGGTGTAGTAGCCAAAAAATCATTGCCAACACCTGTGTTGGGGAGCTTAATTCCTATGTATTCTTATGGGTGTTCATGGTTTCAGGTTTGCATTTAAGTCTTTAATCCAGTTCAAGTCAATTTTTGTGAGTGGTGTGAGAAAGGGGTCTAGTTTCATTCTTTTACATGTGAATATCCAATTTTCCCAACACTCTTTATTGAAGAGACTATATTTTCTCCATTGAGTATTCTTGGCTCCTTTCTCAAATATTCGTTGACCATATATGCTTGGGTTTATTTCTGGGCTCTTGATTTAGTTCTAAAGATCTATGTGTCTGTTTTTATGCCACTACCATACTGTTCTGATGACTATAGCTTTATAGTATAGCTTGAAATCAGGAGGTATGATGCCTCCTGCTTTGTTCTTCTTTATCAAGATCACTTTGGTTCTTTGGGCCTTTTGTGGTTCCATATAATTTTAGGATTGTTTTTTCTACTTATGTGAAAAATCCCATTGGAATTTTGACAGGGATTGCACTGAATCTATAGATGGCTTTTGGTAGTATTGACAATCCATGAACATGAACATGAATCCAATCCATGAACATGAACCTTTCCATTTATTTGTATCTTCTTTGATTTCTCTCATCAATATCTTGTAGTTTTCAAAATAATGATCTTTCTACCTTTTTGGTTAAGTTTAGTATTAAGTATTTTATTGTTTTTGATGCTGTTGTAAATGGGATCATTTTTAAAATTTCTTTTTCAGATAACTTGTTGTTAGTGTATAGAAACGCTACTGATTTTTGTATGTTAATTTTGTATCCTGCACCTTTACTGAATTCATTGATTATATCTAATAGTTTTTTGGTAGAGTCTTAGGGTTTTTTTTTTGAGTCTTAGGATTTTCTATTTATAATATCATGGCATCTGCAAATAGAGATAATTTTACTTCTTCTGTTCCAATTCTGATGCCTTTTATTTCTTTTTTTTGCCTGATTTCTCTGGCAAAGACTTCCAGTACTATGTTAAATAGGAGTGGTGAGAGTGGACACCCTTGCATTTTTCCTGATCTTAGAGGAATAGCTTTCAACTTTTCACCATTGAGTATGGTATTAGCTGTGGGCTTATCATATATGGCCTTTATTTTGTTGAGGTATATTCCTTCTATACCTAATTTGTCAAGAGTTTTTACCATGTTCCAATGTTGAATTTTGTTAAATGCTTTTTCTGCCTCTATTGAGATGATCATATGATTTTTTCTTTCATTCTATTAATGAAATATATCACATTGATTGATTCACGTATGTTAAAACATCCTTGTATCCCAGGTGTAAATGACACTTGATCATGATGAATGATCCTTTTAATGCGCTGCTGAATTTGGTTTGCTAGTATTTTATTGAGAATATTTGCATGTATATTTATCAGGGATATTGGTCTACAGTTTTCTTTTCTGGTAATGTCCTTTTCTTTTTTTTCCTGGTAAAAGTTTTTTTTTTAGCATCTTTATTGGAGTATAATTGTTTCACTATGGTGTGTTATTTTCTGCTTTATAACAAAGTGAATCAGCTATACATATACATATATCCCCATATCTCTTCCCTCTTGTGTCTCCCTCCCTCCCACCTTCCCTATCCCACCCCTCTAGGTGGTCACAAAGTACCAAGCTGATCTCCCTGTGCTATGCGGCTGCTTCCCACTAGTTATCTATTTTACATTTGGTAGTGTACATATGTCCATGCCACTCTCTCACTTTGTCCCAGCTTACCCTTCCCCCTCCCCATGTCCTTTTCTGGCTTCGATATCAGAGTAATACTGGCCTTGTGAAATGAGTTTGGAAGTTTTCCTTCCTCTTTGATTTTTTGTAAGAATTTAAGAAGGATTGGGTTTAATTTGGAATGTTTGGTAAAATTCACCAGTGGAGTCCTCTGGTCCTGGGCTTTTCTTCATTGGAAAAATTTTTATTATTGATTCAGTCTCCTTTCTAGTAATTGATCTACTCAGACTTTCTATTTCTTCCTGATTCAGTTTTGGTTTTGTTATGTTTCTAAGAATTTTTCCATTTCTTCTTGGTTGTCCAGTTTCTTGGTGTATAGTTGTTCACAGTAGCCTCCTACGATCCTTCATATTTTGGTGGCATCGATTGTGTGTCTCTTTTTTCATTTATAATTTTGTTGATTTGGATCCTCTCTTTTTCTTAGTCTAGCTAAAGGTTTGTCAATTTTGTTTAACTTTTCAAAGAACGAATTCTTATTTTGTATAATCTTTCCTATTATTTTTCTCTTCTCTATTTCATTTATTTTGCTCTAATCTTTATTATTTCCTTTCTTCTGCTAACTTTGATTCAGTTTGTTCTTTTTTCTAATTCCTTAAGTCACGGAGTTAGGTTGTTTACTCGGGATATTTCTTGCTTCTTAATGTAGGTGTTTATTGCTATGAACTTCCCTCTTTGAATTACTTTTGCTGGATCTCATAGGTTTCAGTATGTTGTATCACCTTTTTGTTTGTCCCAAAACACTTTTTAATTTACCCTTTAATTTCTTCTTTGATCTTGGTTGTTCAGGAGGTTATTGTTTAATTTCTATGGATTCATGAATTTTTCAGTTTTTCTCTGTTATTGACTATAGTTTCATACCATTGTGGTCAGAGAAGATACTTGCTATGATTTCAATGTTCTTGAATTTGCTAAGACTTGTTTTGTGGCCTAAAATATGGTCTATCCTAGAAAATGTTCCATGTGCCCCTGAGAAGAATATGTATTCTGCTGTCATCAGATAGAATGTTCTCTCTCTCTTTAGATAGATAGATAGATAGATAGATAGATAGATAGATAGATAGATATCTTTTAGGTCTATTTGGTCTACAGTGTTGTTCAAATCCACTGTTTCCTTATGGATTCCCTCTCTGGATGGTCTCTCCATTGTTGAGAGTGTGATATTAGAGTCCCTGACTATTATTATATTACTGTTTATTTCTCCTTCTTTCTCTGTTTGTATTTGCTTTATATATTTAGGTGATCCAATGTTGAGTGCATAGATATTTGCAGATGTTATATCTTTTTGATGGGTTGACCACTTTACTATTATACAATGACTTTTTGTTTCTTTTAACCATTTGTAGTTTAAAGTCTGTTTTTGTTTGACATAAATATACCTACCCCTCATTTTTTTTTTTTTTTTTTTTTTGGTTACCACTTACTTGAAATGTCTTTTTCCATTCCTTCACCCTCAGTCTGTGTGGGGTTTTTTTGTTTTTGGGGTTTTTTTTGCAGTACATGGGCCTCTCACTGTTGTGGCCTCTCCCATTGTGGAGCACAGGCTCTGGATGTGCAGGCTCAGCGGCCATGGCTCACAGGCCCAGCTGCTCCACGGCATGTGGGATTTTCCCAGACCAGGGCACGAACCCGTGTCCCCTGCATCGGCAGGCAGACTCCCAGCCACTGTGCCACCAGGGAAACCCCTATGTGTGTCTTTAAGGCTAAAATGAGTTGCTTGTAGGCAACATATTGTTGGATCTTGTTTTTTTATACATTCGGCCATTCTATATTTTTTGTTTGGAGAATTTAATCCATTTACATTAAAAGTAATTATTGATAAGTAAGGATGTACTATTGCCATCTTAATAGTTGTTAATAATTAGTTAACAATTGGTTAACTGATTTATTTGTAGACCCACTGTTCCTTGTTCCTTATCCCTCTATCTTTTTTTTGTGTTTTGATGTCTTGACTTCTTTATCATGTTCTTTTGTGTAATTACTACAGGTTTTTCCTTTGTGGTTATCATGAGGCTTACATAAAATATCTTAAAATTATACACCCTATTTTAAACTAATAACAAATTAACTTCAATAGAATGCTTAAGCTTTATACTTTTACTTCTCCTCCCCCTCTCATTTAGGTTATTGCTGTTACGACTTACATATTTCTTATACTGTGTAAACAATAACAGATTGTTATAGTCATGGTTATTTTTTACCACATTTGTTTTTTAACTTTTAAACTAGAGTTGTAAGTAAACTATGCACCACCATTACCATATTATAGAATCTAACTTTGACTATACCATTGCCAGTGAGTTTTACACTGCCTTCTTGTGTTTTTATGATGTTGATTAGCATCCATTAATTTCCACTCAAAGAGCTCCTTTTAGCGTTTTTTCATAAAGCAGGTCTAATGGTGATGAATTCACTCAACTTTTCTTTGTTCAGGAAAGTCTTTATCTCTCCTTCATTTCTTTTTTTTTTTATTTTTTTTATTTTATTTATTTATTTATTTATTTATTTTAACATCTTTATTGGAGTATAATTGCTTTACAATGGTATGTTAGTTTCAGCTTCACAACAAAATGAATCAGTTATATATATACATATATTCCCATATCTCTTCCCGCTTGCGTCTCCCTCCCTCCCACCCTCCCTATCCCACCCCTCCAGGTGGTCACAAAGCACCGAGCTGATCTCCCTGTGCTATGCGGCTGCTTCCCACTAGCTATCTACCTTACGTTTGGTAGTGTATATATGTCCATGCCTCTTTATCGCTTTGTCACCGTTTACACTTCCCCCTCCCCATAGCCTCAAGTCCATTCTCTAGTAAGTCTGTGTCTTTATTCCTGTTTCACCCCTAGGTTTTTCATGACATTTTTTTTTTAAATTCCATATATATGTGTTAGCATACGGTATTTGTCTCTCTCTTTCTGACTTACTTCACTCTGTATGACAGACTCTAGGTCTATCCACCTCATTACAAATAGCTCAATTTCGTCTCTTTTTATGGCTGAGTAATATTCCATTGTATATATGTGCCACATCTTCTTTATCCATTCGTCCGATGATGGACACTTAGGTTGTTTCCATCTCTGGGCTATTGTAAATAGAGCTGCAATGAACATTTTGGTACATGACTCTTTTTGAATTATGGTTTTCTCAGGGTATGTGCCCAGTAGTGGGATTGCTGGGTCATATGGTAGTTCTATTTGTAGCTTTTTAAGGAACCTCCATACTGTTCTACACAGTGGCTGTATCAGTTTACATTCCCACCAACAGTGTAAGAGGGTTCCCTTTTCTCCACACCCTCTCCAGCATTTATTGTTTCTAGATTTCTTGATGATGGCCATTATGACTGGTGTGAGATGATATCTCATTGTAGTTTTGATTTGCATTTCTCTCATGATTAGTGATGTTGAGCATTCTCTCATGTGTTTGTTGGCACTCTGTATATCTTCTTTGGAGAAATGTCTATTTAGGTCTTCTGCCCATTTTTGGATTGGGTTGTTTGTTTTTTTGTTATTAAGCTGCATGAGCTGCTTATAAATTTTGGAGATCGATCATTTGTCAGTTGCTTCATTTGCAAATATTTTCTCCCATTCTGAGGGTTGTCTTTTGGTCTTCTTTATGGTTTCCTTTGCTGCGCAAAAGCTTTTAAGTTTCATTAGGTCCCATTTGTTTACTCTTGTTTTTATTTCCATTACTCTAGGAGGTGGGTCAGAAAGAATCTTGCTGTGATTTATGTCATAGAGTGTTCTGCCTATGTTTTCCTCTAAGAGTTTTATAGTGTCTGGCCTTACATTTAGGTCTTTAATCCATTTTGAGCTTATTTTTGTGTATGGTGTTAGGGAGTGATCTAACTTCATACTTTTACATGTAGCTGTCCAGTTTTCCCAGCACCACTTATTGAATAGGCTGTCCTTTCTCCACGGTACATTTCTGCCTCCTTTGTCAAAGATAAGGTGACCATATGTGCGTGGGTTTATCTCTGGGCTTTCTATCCTGTTCCATTGATCTATCTTTCTGTTTTTGTGCCAGTACCATACCGTTTTGATAACTGTAGCTTTGTAGTATAGTCTGAAGTCTGGGAGCCTGATTCCTCCAGTTCCTTCTTTCGTTCTCAAGATTGCTTTGGCTATTCGGGGTCTTTTGTGTTTCCATACAAATTGCAAAATTTTTTGTTCTAGTTCTGTGAAAAATGCCAGTGGTAGTTTGATAGGGATTGCATTGAATCTATAGATTGCTTTCGGTAGTAGCGTCATTTTCACAATGTTGATTCTTCCAATCCAAGAACATGGTATATCTCTCCATCTATTTGTATCATCTTTAATTTCTTTCATCAGTGTCTTATAATTTTCTGCATACAGATCTTTTGTCTCCTTAGGTAGGTTTATTCCTAGATATTTTATTCTTTTTGTTGCAATGGTAAATGGGAGTGTTTTCTTGATTTCACTTTCAGATTTTTCATCATTAGTATATAGGAATGCCAGAGATTTCTGTGCATTAATTTTGTATCCTGCCACTTTACCAAATTCATTGATGAGCTCTAGTAGTTTTCTGGTAGTATCTTTAGGGTTCTCTATGTATAGGATCATGTCATCTGCAAACAGTGACAGCTTTACTTCTTCTTTTCCGATTTGGCTTCCTTTTATTTCCTTTTCTTCTCTGATTGCTGTGGCTAAAACTTCCAAAACTATGTTGAATAAGAGTGGTGAGAGTGGGCAACCTTGTCTTGTTCCTGATCTTAGTGGAAATGCTTTCAGTTTTTCGCCATTGAGGATGATGTTTGCTGTGGGCTTGTCATATATGGCCTTTATTATGTTGAGGAAAGTTCCCTCTATGCCTACTTTCTGCAGGGTTTTTATCATAAATGGGTGTTGAATTTTGTCAAAAGCTTTCTCTGCATCTATTGAGATGATCATATGGTTTTTCTCCTTCAATTTGTTAATATGGTTTATCACATTGATAGATTTGCATATATTGAAGAATCCTTGCATTCCTGGAATAAACCCCACTTGATCATGGTGTATGATCCTTTTAATGTGCTGTTGGATTCTATTTGCTAGTATTTTGTTGAGGATTTTTGCATCTATGTTCATCAGTGATATTGGCCTGTAGTTTTCTTTCTTTGTGACATCCTTGTCTGGTTTTGGTATCAAGGTGATGGTGGCCTCGTAGAAGGAGTTTGGGAGTGTTCCTCCCTCTGCTATATTTTGGAAGAGTTTGAGAAGGATAGGTGTTAGCTCTTCTCTAAATGTTTGATAGAATTCGCCTGTGAAGCCATCTGGTCCTGGGCTTTTCTTTGTTGGAAGATTTTTAATCACAGTTTCAATTTCAGTGCTTGTGATTGGTCTGTTCATATTTTCTATTTCTTCCTGATTCAGTCTTGGCAGGTTGTGCATTTCTAAGAATTTGTCCATTTCTTCCAGATTGTCCATTTTATTGGCATAGAGTTGCTTGTAGTAATCTCTCATGATCTCTTTTATTTCTGCAGTGTCAGTTGTTACCTCTCCTTTTTCATTTCTAATTCTATTGATTTGAGTCTTCTCCCTTTTTTTCTTGATGAGTCTGGCTAGTGGTTTATCTATTTTGTTTATCTTCTCAAAGAACCAGCTTTTAGTTTTATTGATCTTTGCTATTGTTTCCTTCATTTCTTTTTCATTTATTTCTGATCTGATTTTTATGATTTCTTTCCTTCTGCTAGCTTTCGGGTTTTTTTGTTCTTCTTTCTCTAATTGCTTGAGGTGCAAGGTTAGGTTGTTTATTCGAGATGTTTCCTGCTTCTTAAGGTGGGCTTGTATTGCTATAAACTTCCCCCTTAGAACTGCTTTTCCTGCATCCCACAGGTTTTGGGTCGTTGTGTCTCCATTGTCATTTGTTTCTAGGTATTTTTTGATTTCCTCTTTGATTTCTTCAGTGATCACTTCATTATTAAGTAGTGTATTGTTTAGCCTCCATGTGTTTGTATTTTTTACAGATCTTTTCCTGTAATTGATATCTAGTCTCATGGCGTTGTGGTCAGAAAAGATACTTGATACAATTTCAATTTTCTTAAATTTACCAAGGCTTGATTTGTGACCCAAGATATGATCTATCCTGGAGAATGTTCCATGAGCACTTGAGAAAAATGTGTATTCTGTTGTTTTTGGATGGAATGTCCTATAAATATCAATTAACTCCATCTCGTTTAATGTATCATTTAAAGCTTGTGTTTCCTTATTTATTTTCATTTTGGATGATCTGTCCATTGGTGAAAGTGGGGTGTTAAAGTCCCCTACTATGAATGTGTTACTGTCGATTTCCCCTTTTATGGTTGTCAGTATTTGCCTTATGTATTGAGGTGCACCTATGTTGGGTGCATAAATATTTACAATTGTTATATCTTCTTCTTGGATCGATCCCTTGATCATTATGTAGTGTCCTTCTTTGTCTCTTTTAATAGTCTTTGTTTTAAAGTCTATTTTGTCTGATATGAGAATTGCTACTCCAGCTTTCTTTTGGTTTCCATTTGCATGAAATACCTTTTTCCATCCCCTTACTTTCAGTCTGTATGTGTCTCTAGGTCTGAAGTGGGTCTCTTGTAGACAGCAAATATATGGGTCTTGTTTTTGTATCCATTCAGCCAATCTGTGTCTTTTGGTGGGAGCATTTAGTCCATTTACATTTAAGGTAATTATCGATATGTGTGTTCCTATTCCCATTTTCTTAATTGTTTTGGGTTCGTTATTGTAGGTCCTTTCCTTCTTTTGTGTTTCTTGCCTAGAGAAGTTCCTTTAGCAGTTGTTGTAGAGCTGGTTTGGTGGTGCTGAACTCTCTCAGCTTTTGCTTGTCTGTAAAGGTTTTAATTTCTCCATCAAATCTGAATGAGATCCTTGCTGGGTAGAGTAATCTTGGTTGCAGGTTTTTCTCCTTCAACACTTTCAATATGTCCTGCCACTCCCTTCTGGCTTGCAGAGTTTCTGCTGAAAGATCAGCTGTTAACCTTATGGGGATTCCCTTGTGTGTTATTTGTTGTTTTTCCCTTGCTGCTTTTAATATGTTTTCTTTGTATTTAATTTTTGACAATTTGATTAATATGTGTCTTGGCGTATTTCTCCTTGGATTTATCCTGTATGGGACTCTCTGTGCTTCCTGGACTTGATTAATGATTTCTTTTCCCATATTAGGGAAGTTTTCAACTATAATCTCTTCAAATATTTTCTCAGTCCCTTTCTTGTTCTCTTCTTCTTCTGGAACCCCTATAATTCGAATGTTGGTGCGTTTAATGTTGTCCCAGAGGTCTCTGAGACTGTCCTCAGTTCTTTTCATTCTTTTTTCTTTATTCTGCTCTGCAGTAGTTATTTCCACTATTTTATCTTCCAGGTCACTTATCCGTTCTTCTGCCTCAGTTATTCTGCTATTGATCCCATCTAGAGTACTTTTAATTTCATTTATTGTGTTGTTCATCGTTGCTTGCTTCATCTTTAGTTCTTCTAGGTCCTTGTTAACTGATTCTTGCAATTTGTCCATTCTATTGTCCATTCTATCTCCAAGATTTCGGATCAACCTTACTATCATTATTCTGAATTCTTTTTCAGGTAGACTGCCTATTTCCTCTTCATTTGTTAGGTCTGGTGGGTTTTTATCTTGCTCCTTCATCTGCTGTGTGTTTTTCTGTCTTTTCATTTTGCTTATCTTACTGTGTTTGGGGTCTCCTTTTTTGCAGGCTGAAGGTTCGTAGTTCCTGTTGTTTTTTGTGTCTGTCCCCAGTGGCTAAGGTTGGTTCAGTGGGTTGTGTAGGCTTCCTGGTGGAGGGTACTAGTGCCTGTGTTCTGGTGTATGAGGCTGGATCTTGTCTTTCTGGTGGGTGGGTCCACGTCTGGTGGTGTGTTTTGGGGTGTCTGTAGACTTATTATGATTTTGGGCAGCCTCTCTGCTAATGGGTGGGGTTGTGTTCCTGTCTTGCTAGTTGTTTGGCATAGGATGTCCAGCACTGTAGCTTGCTGGTCGTTGAGTGAAGCTGGGTGCTGGCGTTGAGATGGAGATCTCTCGGAGATTTTTGCTGTTTGATATTATGTGCAGCTGGGAGGCCTCTTGTGGACCAGTGTCCTGAAGTTGGCTCTCCCACCTCAGAGGCACAGCACTGAGTCCTGGCTGCAGCACCAAGAGCCTTTCATCCACAGGGCTCCTTAATTTGGGATGATCCGTTGTCTATTCAGGTATTCCACAGATGCAGGGTATATCAAGTTGATTGTGGAGCTTTAATCCGCTGCTTCTGAGGCTGCTGGGAGAGATTTCCCTTTCTCTTCTTTGTTCTGACAGTTCCCAGGGGCTCAGCTTTGGATGTGGCCCCGCCTGTGCGTGTAGGTCGCCGGAGGGCGTCTGTTCTTTGCTCAGACAGGACGAGGTTAAAGGAGCCGCTGATTCGGAGGCTCTGGCTCACCCAGGCCGGGGGGTAGGGAGGGTCACGGAGTGCGGGGCGGGCCTGCAGCGGCAGAGGCCGGCATGACGCTGCAGCCTGAGGCGCGCCGTGCGCTCTCCCGGGGAGCCGTCCCTGGATCCCGGGACCCTGGCAGTGGCGGGCTGCACAGGCTCCCCAGAAGGGCGTGTGGCTAGTGACCTGTGTTCGCACACAGGCCTCCTGGCGGCGGCAGCAGCGGCCTTAGCGTCCCATGTCCGTCTCTGGGCTCCGCACTCTTAGCCGCGGCTCGCGCCCGTCCTTGGAGCTCTCTCAAGCAGCGTTCTTAATCCCCTCTCCTCGTGCACCAGGAAACAAAGAGGGACGTAAAAGTCTCTTGCCTCTTCGGCAGGTCCAGACCCCTCCCCGGACTCTCTCCCGGCCAGCCGCGGCGCACCAACGCCCTGCAGGCTATGTTCACGCTGCCAACCTCAGTCCTCTCCCGGCGCTCCGACAAAAGCCGGAGCCTCAGCTCCCAGTCCCGCCCGCCCCGGCGGGCGAGCAGACAAGCCTCTCGGCTGGTGAGTGCCGGTCGGCCCGATCCTCTGCGCTGGAATCTGTCCGCTTTGCCCTCCGCACCCCTGTTGCTGTGCTCTCCTCCGCGGCTCCCAAGCTCCCCCACTCCGCCTCCCGAAGTCTCCACCCGCGAAGGGGCTTCCTAGTGTGTGGACACTTTTCCTCCTTCACAGCTCTCTCCCGCTGGTGCAGGACCCGTCCCTATCCTTTTGTCTCTGTTTAGTTTTTTCTTTTGCCCTAACCAGGTACGTGGGGGGTTCCTTGCCTTTTGGGAGGTCTGAGGTCTTCTGCCAGCGTTCAGTAGGTGTTCTGTAGGAGTTGTTCCATGCGTAGATGTATTTCTGGTGTATCTGTGGAGAGGAAGGTGATCTCCGCGTCTTACTCTTCTGCCATCTTCCCGGAAGTCTCTCCTTCATTTCTGAAGGAAAGTTTCACCAGGTATAGTATTGTGGCTGACAGTTTGCTTTTCTTCCTCTCTCATTCTTTTTGTTCTTTCTCCTCTGAAAAGATAATTTGAAGTGTCCTAACTTTCAGGTCACTGATTCTTTCTTCTGCATGGTTGAGTCTGTTTTCAAAACTCTAGAATTCTTCAGTTTAGTTATTGTATTTTTCAGCTCTAGGATTTCTGTTTGTTTTTGATGGTTTCTATTTCTTCATCAGACTTATTGTTTTGTTCATGAATTGTTTTTCTAATTTCATTTTGTTGCCTGTCTGTTCTTTTAGTTCATTAAACTTGTGTTCTTGTAGTTCATTAAACTTCTTTAAAGGGATTATTCTGAATTCTTTGACACTTCACAGACCTCCATTTCTTTAGGGCCAGTTATTAGAGCTTATTAGTTTACTTTGATGCTGTCATAGTTACCTGATTTTTTGTGATTCTTGATTCCTTATGTTGGTATCTGTGCATTTGAGTAAGTGGTCTCATCTTCCAGACTTTGCAGATTCACTTTGGAAGAGATAGTTCTTCATGAGTCAGCTCAGTTTGGATTTCTGAACACATCTGCTGGCAACATCCTTGGGCAGGTGGGGCCTGTCTGTTTTTGGATGAGGCAACTGTTTGAACTCTGAGATTAGGGATAGAGGGTTGTGCCACTAGATGAGAACACCTGAATAGGACTGCTGGCTTGGTTCCCTGCCCAAGTGAGTCTGTAGAATGGGTTCTGTTGTTGCCTGGATTCTCTGGTCAAGCTTTCTAGACAGTTGGGACACAGTACTATACTCAGTAGTAGGTGAGGCTGTGAATTAGCTTCCCTGCCCCAGCAGGTCAGCAGGATAGGACCCAGGGCCTGTTAAGGTCATTATTTGGGGACCCAAATCAGGCAAGAATGGGGACTGAATATCCTGGTCAGGCAAGGACACTAATTTTTCTCTTCAGACAGGGAAAGCCACAGACTGTGCTCTCAGTGCAAGTGCCACTATACACAGGGTTGCTGGATGGGCTATGCATCAGAACTTCCCAAGTGCTCTGATTAGGTTCCTTGGTCAGTCAGGCTGAAGGCTGTATTCAGCAATAAGTGGGACTAAAAATTAGTTTCCCTTCCTGGTGCAGTGTGAGAAGCATCTCCAAGGCCACCAAGGCTCTCTGTGGTCTTAAGCTGACTCATGCCCTAAGTTTCTTGACTGAACAGGAGCACTGGCTTTGCTCTGGATCAATCAGCTTTGCCCACCCTCCTCTCAGCTAGAGCAGTGCTGTGTTACACTGTTACACAGCCTTCAGGTATTCTCGCCATCCTTTCCTATCAGATGGGGATGGGGGCTGCTCTCCTGCCTGAGTGTGGGCAGACCCAGCTCCAGGGCTGACAAAACTCCTCATTTTAGAACCCAGATCTAGCAGACCTGCACCCCACTGAGTTCCCTGTTCAGACTACACCACCAGCTTGGTTCTGCAGATGAGCAAAGTCACTGGTTGGGACTACTTGGTCTCTGCAGGTAGGAATATAGTTTGCCAAGATCTGTGTACTGGTTTTTGGAAGTCCCTCCCCACTTCTCTGTCACAATCATATTTCAAGTGGTTGAGCCCCACAGATTCCACTGCAATCTCTGTGGGAAAAAAAAACAGAGTAGGGGCTCCCACAAAGCAACCCACAATGTTGGGGCAGGCTGGAGGTCACCTCTGGGCTCTCTCTTCTCAGTGAAGAAACTATAGGCTCATGGAGGATCTCTCTGCATGGTGCTACACTGGGGGAGGGGGTTGCAGTCAGCATGTAGTCACTCCTTTTACCTTTCTAATGCAGTCTGTCTTGGCCTCTGTGATGCAGAGATTGGGGTCACCCTCACTGCTATGTTCTAGGATTCTCTCAGTGGTGTCGTCTCCATAAATAGTTTTTAGTTGCTTTTCTTGCAGGGAGGGGGCAAAGACAAGAATGACACCTATGTTACCATCTTGGTGACTTCACTCTCAGTAACAGTGTTTGGATTAGAAGATTTATTCTCTACATATGAGTGGCAATTAAGGATTCCAACAATCTTCCATGGGCAGTAGCTCATTTAATCCCAGTGTTCCCTGGAATAGTTTTCTTATTATATTTATGTTATATAGAGGTTAAGTGACTTGCCCAATGTCATGCAGGTAAGACAATGGTATAACCCAGATTAGAACTCAGTATTCTTGCCTCCCAGTTCCTATGTCTTTTACCATTCACATTTGTTCTAACCACTAGCAGCTTTCCCCACAACCATGTTGGTATCTCATTCTTCTCATGCATTTGAATGGGGACCAGTCCCAATCAAAGCCGCTCACATGGCCACATGTTAATACTTGTAAGAGAAGATGACCATCTTCCCAAGGTTCAGGCCATGCTGCATCTGTCATCATAGCTCCTTCAAGGGGATTGTAGTGTGGACACGACCAAAAACCAAAGTGCCGAGAACAGATTCCCAGCTGAAGTACCACTGACTAGAGCACCAGTCTTGGGCACCATTTCCTATTAACTTTAAACTGGAGGAGGCCTGCTAGTGCCACAGAAACCTGGAAAAGTTGGTTGTAGATCATCATAGGAGACTGATTCAGCATGGATGTGGCTCGAGGAGATTAGACAATTTCAGGGTCAGTAGCATCTGTTCCTCACATCAGTATGGAGAGAATGTGGTGAGTAATAAGACCTTGGATTTCTCTGGCTAATACTGTTTCTACTAGGAGCTCACTAGCTCTCTGTCAACAAAGGTTCATTAAACTTTCATTGTTCTCCTCCCATTAAGAGGCAAGGGAAGGACTGGTATGATTCCAGGCTAGATATGTATTTCAGGAAGGGACCAGCTTAAAGTGTGTAAAGATCATAGAGCCCTTATCAAACATGACACCTGCAGGCATAAAACTCCATCAACTAGAATGCAGAGCCCTAACCCCCCATGAAGGCTGCACCACAGTTGTCCTGAGACTATGATAAATCTGAGTGGCCTAAAACAGGACCTAGCAGTGTTAATACTATCCTTCATGGACTTATATTCATGTCATGTGACCCTTTAATGATCTGAGAAAGGGTCTGTAGGTTTTGAAATAGTGTGATTGAATGTCCTTGCTGTGCAGCAAGGCTGGAGTGTGGCTACAAGGATGGGAACCTCTAAGACTCTGAGTCTTTAGGAAGTTGGCCTAGAACTTCAAGCCTAGGGGCCAACAAGTAGCTATTCCCCAAGCAGCTCACATGTGTTATTATCTTTCTTTGTCTATAAAAGCCAACTTTCTGTGATCACAAATCAGCAAGATGATGGCATGCAACCAGGTCCTCAGGTAGATGATAGGTTATGGCCCCCCACAACCAGCTCTTGGGTCCAGAACCACTATACTTACCATCCAGCCTAATGAGTAAAATGCCTGGAAAGTTAGGACAACTAAATTTGGCCATATACCCTATTATGGTCTCTCTCACTTCTGGGTCTTTGTACATTCATGTTGAATGCCCTTCTCCTCTTTGCCTGACAAATTTTGAATCATCCTTTAAAGTCCAGCTCAGAAGTTATTTTATTCAGTATTTTCCGAGTTTAGACTATGGTGTTGATCCTATACAGTGGTGTAAATGGGCAGCTCTTCCTCACAGAGCTTAATGTAGTGGGAGATTGCAATGAAATGTGGTGAACGTTGGGATAGTGAGAGCAATACAGAGTAGAGTGGAAGCAAGCACACTGCTTTTTTATCATGGAGGACAAGGCATGAGAGACATGACCTTTCAGGTGAGAACGGAAGGATGAGTAGGAGTCAGCCAGGTCAAGGCAGGAAGGGAAGAAACATTCTAGACTGAGGAAACACCATGCATAAAGGCCCTAAAACATATTAGTACTTGATGTGCAGTTGATATGGCTGATGCATTGTGAATGAGGTAGGCATTATGGTAGCAGGAGGCTGAGCAGGACTTTTAAAGCCTGGGTTAGAGTTTAGATTTTATTTTAGGTGCAGCAGGGTGCCATTGAAATGTATTAAACAAGCAAGTGACATGATCTGGTTTACAGTTTAAAATGCTAGCTATATAGTGATCCAGGTGAGAGATCATGATGGAGGGTTAGACTGGAGTTCTAGTGGTGGAAGTGAAGAGGAGGAGGTACAATACAGGATTTAAATTAGAGGCTGAGTGCATAAGATTGTCAGATGTGCTGGATATGGGGATGAGAGAGAGGTTTCAGTAATTCCTCCTAAATTTTTGACTTGAGCATCTGGGCGAATGATGTTTTTATTTATTGATAAAGGAATGCCCAAGGGAAAAGTTGTGTGGGTTGAGGAGTTAAGAGTGCTGCTTTTAACAGGTTAAATTTGAAGTGAAAGAACTAGGCTAGAGATATTGATTTGGCAGTCATCAGCATAAAGTAGATGAGGTGGTTTGCAAGCATGTCTGCAAAATTTTGACACTCCTCCCATTAAGAGATGAGGTCTGTGCCCAACTTCTTGAATCAGGCCTGGCCTTCGTGTCTCTGATGTAACCAACAGAATGCAGCTACTTCCCATGTTAGGTCAGTAAAAGCCATGCAGCTTCCACCTGGTTCTCTTAGAACACTTGTTTTCCAGAGGTCCCTTCTGGAGATGCTCCCTTTCAGGACCCAGCTGCCGATGCTGTGAGAAGCCATAAGGAAAGGCCATATATAGATGCTCTAGTCAACAGTCCCAGTTGAACCTGTCCTTTCACCATCACAGCCCAGGTTCCAGACATGTGAGTGAAGGACCAAACCCCCTAGACTGGCATGCAAAATGCCCTCGTCTTCTCAGTTTAGGACCCAACATTTCCCCTCTTGAACAGGACTAGAGCTGGGTAACATGCCTTCATCTCACCACAGAATCCCCTGCTACATGGAGCTTGAAAGTAGATCCTCCATCCTCGTATGTTCCAGTCAATTGAGTCACCCCCACTTATTTGAGTATTCCTATCTGAGGTGCCAGGCATCATGGAGTAGAGACAAGCCATCCTTTATTTGCCCTGTCCACATTCCTGGCCCACGGGAATAATAAATTGTCATTGTTTATGCTGTTACATTTGGGGCTGGTTTGTTACATAGCAAAAGATACTTGAAATATGTGGTTACTGAGGGTATCAGGACAGATGAGATCATTCAGGGAGAGTGTATAGAGTGAGAAGAAACAGAAAAGTAGCAGGGAGAAAAATCAAGGCTATCAGGAGACTGGTGTCATGGAAACCAAAGAATCAAGTCATTGTCAACAGTGTCAAATGCTGCTGACGGGTCAAGTAACATAACTAAAAAATGCCTTTAGGTTTTAGTAACCAGAGCAGTGGTGACTCAGCAAAGGCAGCTTCACTGAGAGCAGATAACAAATGTAGAATTATTTTAGAAGAGAGGAGCTGGCCTCAGATGGAAGGAAGGCCACCTTCTGCCTGTCACAGAAGGGAAGGGAGAGATGGTGTGTGCAGATCCTATGAGCTCTGTTGAAGTTTAAGGAATTCCCTTCTGAGAGTTTCTGTCCTCCACTAAGCGGAAACTTTGGAGGGGAAAAACAAAGAGGAAGGTGGTTTTGTTCCCAAATTGTACTCTTAGTTTACTTAGGGACCCCCTGCCTGGTACCAGCACCTGCTTAATCTTCTCAATTTAGGACCCAACTTTGCCCATGCTGAGACTGGTGCTGGGCCACTAATGGTCCTGTTCATCACCACACAAGACCCTGCCACATGAAGCTCAGGCCAAGGATAAGAGTGGGGGTGGTAGTGGTAAGGAGGTCACTACTAGGCCTGAGAGTTTGGCCCCTGCATTCCAAGGTTTAGCCTCTTAGCTTCCTTATTTGGTGTTTAATCAAATTCTTTTGAAGCTGCCAATCCATTGCGTGACAGGCAACCAAAGGTTGGGGTTTGTGTTTCCTGGGTCGGCTGGTGTGGGGGGGCCCAGGATGTGGTAACACTTGGGACAAAGTGGACCACCAAGGCAGATGCTGGACAGGGTACTGTTTTGTTGACTTGGCTCTCATCAGAACCCCGTTTACTAATAGGGAAAGTCTCATCTCAGGGGAGGGACCTGCGCGATATCACATAGCAACTGATATGGAATTGAGCCCTGACTAAAATTCAGGTGTTCATTCTTCTCAATGTTTTCCTCATAATATCAAATTGTTGGAGCTGAGGCAAAAGAAAGGTAGAAAAGGCCCAGGTGCTCTCTGATGGAAAAGGCCGGGGGCTCCAGAGGGTAGCTTGCTTAGTCAACAAGGGCAGGTGCCTTTAGCCTCACCCCAGTGGGTGGTCACGTGATTAATATTTCCAGGTGAAAGGGAGCTTGTGTAATTAGATGCTATCGATACTAGAGGTCCCTGCCTCTAATTCTAGGCCCGTTTGACAGAATTTTCCCCAATGCTTTCTTCCTCTTCCATTTCCCTTCTCATTCATTCCATGTCCTGCCAGACCTCTTGGAAGGAGTCAGAGTTCCAGAGGGCCTCCTTCCCAAGCTCAGTCTGAGAAGCCCTCTGAAGAGTGTCATAACACAGATGCATCCTGGTGCTCAGTCATGCCTGGCTCTCTTGCTTGCAGTACTTTATACTTTAGCATGAGGAACTAATAGCTCATTACATGAACACCTCAGATTTAAAAGTTCATAGGAGCAAACAATTATTAAGTAGGAAAAAAGTTATTTTAAATGACTTAGAGCACATTTATTAGCACTTGGATGCGCTTAGAGCTGCTTTAGAATGTTGCATATTGCATGTATTTGCTTCCATTAGTCTCCATTGAGCATGGTTTAGCTAGTCTCCTTTCCAACACCACCCTGATGAAACCCTCCCCTCCATGTAGCTCTGATTTAGGTTAGCATTCATTTATTCACAAATATTAATTGAGTGCCTACACTGTGTTAGACATTCTTCCAGCAGCCTCTAGAACTGCTAGGGATATGTCTCTGAAGCTCTAAATACCATAAAATAATTAAGTCTGCAAGACTGGTCCCAGTTTGGGGTAGGAGTTCAAACTTTAGGGGAGCTCAGCAACAGAAGTACTGACGGGAACAGCTTCAGCTTTCCCCTAAAACTAGGGGAATAGTTTTCAGAGGCAAAGTGGTTTTAGAAGTTTCTCAAGGAAACACTTAAATATGAGTATCGGGCAATTTTGCTATGGAGGCTGCCTCTCATGGTTGTTTTGGTGGTATGATTGAATTGGTCAGGGATTATGAAATTGCTGCAGCATCAGGGCATCCATCAGATGACCACGTGGCTGGAACATGCACCGAGGGTCAAATTGTTCAAGTCCCTGATCTTATTTCAGACAAGAAAACCTTTTATATAATTCAAAATGCTCTCCCAAGGAGATCTTCCCCATCCTTTAGAAGCCCAGTGATTTCCTCAAGCACATCTCATAAGATTACTTCCCAGATTTTTCTTAAACTCTGTAACAAATAAGGGTCATCATCCATTTCCAACACATGGACTAACCAACTGGACAGACACTCTCCCTCTGCCTAGTAACTATTACCTAAGGGAACTATTGCCTAAGGGAAATAATAATCAATAGAAAAGAACAAAAGCCTTTAGAATTGCAAAGAAAATAACTTTCTCTACTTCCTGGGAGTGGGTGAATTTAGTGGAGGAAGCAATACAAGTGTTTCCTTCTCTGTCATATTGGGTAATGAGACCCCTGAGTCAATCAAAGCTGTTTTCACATGGGTTCCATTTTGGATTACTGTAATAGGTCTCTTGCTCTTGGGATACCTTTTCTCCAGCATATTCCAATGGTGTTAAGAAGTAAGGATGGCATGAGAATAGGAGTGAAAGCCAAAAACAGAGTACTGCCTGTGTTAGGCAAAGAGTGACCAAAAAAAGTTCTCTAGCCCGAGTGAGTACAATTCAGAAAGAGTTTAATAAACAGCCGCTAAACATTGCACCAAAGCATTTGGAAACACAATTTCTACAGAGGCAAAGGTCAGGCTTCCATTCTAAATTCCTTAAGATGATCATTAACAGGACAATCATTAACAGTCCCACACACCCCACCCCCCCATCCCACCCCCCATCCCCACATATCCACGACACTACACTCTTTTAGTCATGAACTTACATACAGACACAGTCTTAGGAATAATGGGACTGGCATGCATTATCCCAGCAATGGCAAGGAAGCAGGGGATGGGGGAAGGATGGGTGAAAAGGCAACCAGCAGCTAATGATAGACCCCTTAGGAGCATTGATCAGGGAGTAGGCAGGGAGAATCTCCTTTTGGTGCTCTCTGTGGTGTTACTTAGGGGTTCTAGGATACTTTGGACTAGTGGCTGGGACTGCCATCTTAATCTCATTTCCTTGAGCCATGACTATTAGAAGTGGTCTCCTTGGGTGACACACTGTGACTTTCTAAAAATCTTTTTGGTGTCCAACCAAACTGCATTCAGGACGCAGCATGCCTGTTGAGATTGTGCTGATTCTGAGATCAAGGTGGACCTGGATTCTCAGCCCTGTCTTCATTTTGGCCTTTGGAAAGGGTCACGTGACAGTTCTCTATTACAGACACTTGTAAGGAGCCTAGGCAAGTCATTCAAACACATGAAACTGAGTTTATCTACCTTATAAATATTTTACAATTATGACTGTCCCTTTTACTCATATTAAGAACAAATGAGATCAAATCCCCTAAATAATACGTTATCAAACTGATAATAAGGTTAATAATTTAGTTGACTCAAAAGTCAACTAAACTCCAATTCATCCCTCTTAAAATTGGCATCAACAGAGGACCAGTGGTCCCTGACACAGTAGGAGCAAAGTTCTTGGGCTTGGCCTACGGTTTGGAGTGTGAAGGGTGTGGAAGGAAGAATTTGATTTTCACCTGCCAGTAGCCCTCTTTTTTGAGCCAGATTTCAAGCCTCAACTACCATCCAGCCCAAATCGCTTACTCCATCCAGTATTTGACTAGCTGCCTTGGCAGGGAGGTGACTTTCCTGTCTCTCTAATGTTTTTAAAAATTTAGGCATTTGATCTAGAATTTGTTCTATATGTCCCTTTTTAGTATAAATTTTAAAAATTACTTGATCCTTTTCCTAAAGAGTTTGCAGGCAGTAATGAGTCCAAGCTAAGCAGTGTCCAGCTGGCTGCAAGGGGTTCAAAGGGCTTGAGAGAAAAGGGCTTTCTGGAGGAGAGGTATACCAAAGAGGGTACTATTTTCCTGAGGGGCTAGACATGGCAGGTCATCAGCCATGTTGGTGCCAGGCTGGCCCAGTTGGTTCTATCTGTTTTGGCCATACATGGTAGACAGTGGTAAGCCTTAACTGTCCACATTAACCTCCAAGCCAATAAAGGGGTTGTGGGCCATGTTCAGAGATTAGCACTGGCTCCTGCCTTTGTTATCAGTACTTATGCCTAGTGGGCCCTGCTGTGGGCAGGGGAGGTGGCAGGCAGGACCACATGGGACGCAGCCTGGCTCCCTAGTGAGTCAGAATCATCTGATCTGGACCAGTCAACAATCATCCTTAGTCTGGAACTTTCAAATAGCCAAGGCTCTCACTACAGGCCATAGAGTCTCCTGTTCTTTCTTTAGTGGGCAGAGTGCAATAAAATACATGCTGTGCCCTCAGCTGAGGGAGACTGGCAGGTTAAGATGAGCAACAGGACAAATGGCAGTGTTTGGCTCCAATGAGGATATACTCAGCAATGGGGAAAAGTAATTTTTTCTGTTGTTATTGTTTCTTCATTGAGATTCATAAATATTAATTGAGAGTCATGGCTTGGTAAGAAGGTTAAAAAAGAAGAATCCTGAAACACATGAAGGGGAGCCCTGGGGTTTGGGTGCATGGACACTTCCTAGGGTATACAGTGCTCTGGTTGCGGCACCGCCAATATCTACTGTTTGCGGATCATGCCCTTGATAGCTGACTCCCGATTGACATATGTGGCCCAATAGACCAGATTGAAAATGGCAAAGAGCACAGGAAAAATGATGCGGGAAATTTTGTCAACCTTGCTGACACTGTTGTAGGTCTTGGTCTCAGTTGGGATATCCTGCACGTAGGTGGTCTTGGGTGAAGCAATGATTGTCGGGGTTGAGGAGGCACTAGGAGCAGCGCCCTTGGAGATGGTGGAGAACTCAGTGTCCTTGGCCAGGTTGATGGGATAGGTGGTCCCCACGATGTTGAAGGTGGTGCTGGTTTTCTTTGTCGGGACTGCTGGTGTTTTCTTCTAGGGGCCAGAAAAAGTAGGGGAGAAGGGGGGGAACAAAACAAAAGCTAATTAATCCATTATACAGAACACCTTCAGAGGCTGTGGGGAGGAGGCACCATGAGGGAAGTTAGGAAAGAGGGGCTATGAAGCCAATAGCACTGAGTAGCCAGGTTTGTGTCTGGGGATAATTGAAGATGAGTTTGAAAACAGAAAATTTGCAACATCCTGGTTTACTAGCTATGTGGCTTTGGCCAAGTCACTTCTCTTAGAGCTTTAGTTTCTTCTTCTGTAAAATGAGGATCAAAATATTTTTCAGGGTTGTTGAGAGGGTCAGATTAAAAGTTGGTGGCATAAATAACTGGAAAACTGTGAAATCTTGGTCACATGTAGGGTCCTGTACAATAATGTGATTTGATCCTCACAGTAATCATGTGAGGTAAGTATGTGAGATTACTCCCATTTGACAGATGAGAAAACTCAGCCTCAGACTGAGTGGCAGAGCCCACACTAGCCACCTGGGCTCTCAACTTTTATCCAGGGCTGCACTGTACTGCTTTCTATAAGTATGAGACACTTTTTGGTTACCCGAGACATAACTCCAAAAGGCTTCAACCATCAAGTGGCACATCTCCTGTGAGGAAGAGAGCTTGGTGAGTCTGAAAGTCATTTCGTCTTAAAGACACATAAATACTATAGCATGTTTACATGCATCATTATAACAGTATCTCACCCTTCATGCACTGTAAATGTCCACTCTTGCAAGGCTGCAGGCAGGAGCCACAGCCTCCCCAGGGAGTTATGCAAATGCTTCCCTCTGACACAACAAAGGCAGGGATGCTGGGGGCTTGCTATGACACTACACTTTGTTTTCTTTTTCCAGATTATAAAAAAACTCAGTGGTAAACAAACATAGACACATGTGCCCATTTGTTCTCATATATATGACTTGTGTATACATGGACCTTCCATGTAGAAAAGAGAAAAGAAGACAAAGCTCAGGCCTGGATCAGAAGAGAGAGGCTGAGGAACAGGGGAGGACAAAGACAGTGGCTGAGGTCATAGTCTGAGTGCTGAGCTCATAGTGTTTGTTGCCTCACTTCCCTCTCTGGCCTTTTCTTCCTTCCATCTCTCTTTGTTTCTAGGGAAAAAGTGGAGCTAGATGAGCTTCGAAAATACCCAGGAGTATTTGACAAAAAGTGACAACTAATTATGTTGCCCTGATTTCACACACCTCACATTGTTCCCTTAATGTTACTTTGCTTCCCATCATCTGTTTTACTTCTTTACTTCCTACTCGTTTCCTTCCTAGGTTTCTCTACTCCCACCCTCTCTTACTGACCCCCTTTCTCCTAATCTATTTCTATTTCTTTACTTCTTTACTTCAGAGTTCCCACCATTTTTATCGTTTTTTTTTTCTTTAGACCACACTGCCATTTATCTTCCTGATCCTAATAATAACTTCTGCCCAATATTTACTGAATATTTACTGGGCCAAGAACTATGCTAGGTGTTTAGGGATATGTAGGAAGGTTAAAATTTCAGTCCCTGTTTTCTAGGAGTTTACAGTCCAGCAAGGGAGAGAGCCTTGTGAACACATCGTTGCCATATAATGTGATAAGAGTTCTAAGAGATATGAACAAAGTGTGATGGGAATTCAGTAGAGGGAGGGGCAAAGTACCTACAGGTGCTGGAAAAGGTGGCTCAGAGAAGGCAATGAGGATGGTGAGCTGGGTTGCAAAAGATGAGCAGGAGCTCACCAGATGAAGATGTAGCAAAGGCCAGTGCACAGGCCAAAGGCACTGCTTATTTGAGGGATGACAAGTAGTTTGCTGTAGTTGGATGACAGTGTGCATGGTAAAGGCCTGCCTGTGCTGGCTTCAGGGTTTTCATCAGGGAGGGGAAGGGGAACAAAAAAGGGGGTGCTGGTTTAAGTAAATGAGCAGTCTGACTAATGGACATTTAAAAAGCAATACTGTTCTTTCTCCTTGAGGATTGTAGTCACATTGCTACAAGTGGAGGGGGACAGAACTCTAAGGCTTCTAAGAACTGCGTAAATGCTTTAAATACTGCATGGGACTCATTTATAATTAGCAAATTCATTGTGAATACAGTCCTGCTGCTAAATGCCTCTGCTATTAAATAAAGGAGCACTTCACTTGTTTGCCTGCTTACTTATTAATTTGCTTAGTAATCTCTTTTTTTTTCATGGGTACACAAGAAAAAAAGGAAAAAATGGAAAGAAAAAAACCACTACCCTGACTTTGCTAGAAGCTTTCACACTCACATATATTATTTCATTTAGTCATCTTATTAGCTGGTTACAACCAAGTCTCTGAAATAATCATTCTGAACAGCAAACACTTTATTTAGCTCTGTAGGCACTTTGTGTTCTATAGGTGGAGAAACAGCAGTTGACTTAATCGCAGATTTTTTAAGTAATAAAAGAAAATTACCTTTTAATTTCCCTTGCCCTTTCCATCATGGCACATTTTAATCAGCCACTATAATTTTTACCTAAATTGTCAAAGAAGGGAAATCAAAGCCAAAGTTGTAGTGCTGAGAAGACAGAAGCAGGAGGCAGAGATTAATGGTTAATAATTCCCATTTCTGCATCTAGTTTTCTAATAATTCTCTATGCCCTGGAATCTGATAGATACAAACTAGTGACTTAACTTTGACCAAGATGCAATTCTGTTCTTACCTCCTTAGCCAATGCCAGGCTCTTAGCTACATGATAGATGTTTACAGAATGAAAAATTACCCCCCAAATAAAGATTCTTGATGTGATTTCTAGATTTTTCCTCCTGAGTCTTGACCTCTCCTATACAGACAGCATATCTCTATAGTTCATCCTGGAGTAATTCCCATACCACCAAAATGAAATTGACTCTTCCAAATTCCTCCAAGCATTTTGACCTGAGGACAAGGACACTTTTCTTTCTAGAAGGCCACCTCATGTGGATTTTGGAATGAGGTAATGAAAACTTTTATGGATCAATGCATGTCCAACTCATGAGTTTTTCTCAGATGGCACTCATGTTTATTATTTCCAGAAGTGCTAATTAGAGAGTTATTTGAAGCCCTGAATGTACCCGAGACGACCAGGACCTCAGAGTATATGCAGATATGGTCCTGTGACTCTGTGTTAACCCCGTAACATTCATCCAGCTTTCCTGAACCCCAGTTTTCAGAAGTGGGGCAAAGTAATGGAATATATGCTATGTTGGATTCAAAGACAAATCAGACAAAGACCCAATTTTTAAATGCAAACAACCCAATTTTTTAAATGGCAAAGGACTTGAATAGACTTCAAACATCTTCTTCTCCAAAGAAGATATAGAATTGGCTAATAAGCATGTGAAAAGATCCTTAATATCACTGGTCATAAGGGAAATGCAAATCAAAACCACAGTGAGATACCACCTTACACCCATTAGGGTGCCTACTATCAACAATAAGAGCAATAAAATAAAAAAAGAAAATAACAAGTGTAGACAAGGATATGGAGAAATTTGAACCCTTGTTTACTGTTGGGAATGTAAAATGGTACAGACGCTATGAAAAATGGTATGTCAGATCCTCAAAAAATTAAAAATAGAATTAAAATATGACCCAGCAATTCCACTTTGGGGTATATACCCTGCAAATTTAAAGCAAGGTCTTAAAGAGATACTTGTACACCCATGTTCATAGCAGCATAATTCTCAATAGCCAAAAGATGAATGCAATGAAAGTCCATCCATACAGTGGGATATTATTCAGCCTTTAAAAGGAAGGAAATTCTGACACAGGTTACATGAATGAACCTTAAGGACGTTATGCTACATGAAATAAGCCAGTCACAAAAAGACAAATACTGTGATCCCACTTATATGAGGCACTGAGAGAAGTCAGATTCATAGAGACAGAAAGTAGAATGGTGGTTGCCAGGGGGAGACTGGAGGGGAGAATGGGAATTTCTGGTTTCATGGGGACAGAGTTTCAGTTTTGCAAGATGAAAAAGTTCTGGAAGTTGGCTGTACATTGTGAACATACTTATTAAAATTGGTTAAGATGGTAAATTTTAGGCTGTCTAATGAGGAACAGTAATTAAAATAAGAGAGAACTAAAATATAAGGGAGAACATAAGAATTATACAGAAAGGCACAAATGCTGAGTCAAGTGAATTCAAAAGAGTAAGGGAGCATGCTGGATCAGGAAGAGGTCAGTAAGCCAATAGAAAGGGGAGAAAATGCAGGTGGAAGAGAAGTAATCACTGGCACCAGTTTACTGAGAGGGTGGGAGATATCCAGAGCATATGTGGGGAGGTACCTGGGGCCAGATCACAGCTAAGGAAAGAGCAGATGAGACTCAGATACTATCTATGGTTTATCAATTTTGTTTATCTCTTCGAAGAACCAACTTTTAGTTTCATTGATCTTTTCTATTGTTTTTTTAGTCTCTATTTCATTTACTTTTGCTCGGATCTTTATGATTTCCTTCCTGCTACTAACTTAGGGTTTTGTTTGTTCTTCTTTTTCTATCTCCTTTAAATGTAAGATTAGGTTCTTTATTTGAGATTTTTCTTGTTTCCTGAGGTAAGCTTGTATTACTATAAACATCCCTCTTAGAACTGCTTCTGCTGTATCCCAAAGATTTTGGATCACTGTGATTTCATTTTCATTTGTCTTCAGGTATTTTTAAATTTCCTCTTTGATTTCTTCAGTGATTCATTGGTTGTTTAGTAGCATATATTTTAGCCTCCATATGTTTGTGTGTTTTGCAGTTTTTGTGTGTGTGTGTGTGGTTGGTTCCTGCTCACATGGTGTTACAGTCAGAAAAGATGCTTGATATGATTTCAATTTCCCTAAATTTACAGAGGCTTGTTTTGTGGCCTAGCATGTTACCCCTCCTGGAAAATGTCCCATGTGCACTTGAAAAGAATGTATATTCTGTTGCTTTCAGATGAAATGACCTATAAATATCAATTAAGTCCATCTGGTCTAATGTGTCATTTAAGACCAGTGTTTCCCTATTAATTTTCTGTCTGGATGATCTGCCTGTTGATGTAAGTGGGGTGTTAAAGTCCCCTACTATTATTGTGTTACTGTCAATTTCTCCCTCTATGTCTGTTAATATTTGCTTTATGTATTTAGGTGCTCCTATGTTGGGTGCATATATATATTCACAATTATTATATCTTCTTTTTGGATTGATCCCTTGATCATTATGTAATATACTTCCTCATCTCCTCTATCTGTCTTTATTAAAGTCTATTTTGTCTGATATAAGTATTGCTACACTGGCTTTCTTTTCACTTCCATTTGCGTGGAATACTTTTTTTCCATCCCCTCAGTCTGTGTGTGTGTCTTTAGATCTGAAGTGTGTCTCCTGTAGGCAGCATATATATGGGTCTTGTTTTTTTATCCATTCAGCTACTCTGTCTCTTTTGATTGTATCATTTAGTCCATTTACATTTAAAGTAATTATTGATATGTATGTTCTTATTACCATTTTGTTAATTGTTTTTGTCTGCTGGTGGGTGAGGCTGGTCCCAGAGCTAGAGCAGGCTCACTGGAGAGTGAGGCCAGAGCCTGGGGGGTTCTGAGGCTGGTGCCTGCCCACTGGTGGGTGAAGCTGGGTCCCAGGGTCTCTGGCTGGAGGTCCCTGGTCTGGTGCCTGCACACTGGTTTGTGGGGCAGATCCTGTGCTCTCTGGTGGACAGGGCCATGTCCAGGGGCAGCTGTGGGCTCAGGGGATCTTAAGGCAGCCTGTCTGTTGGTGGGTGGGGCTGTGCCCATGCCCAGTTAGTTGCTTGGCATGAGGTGTCTTAGCACTTTTGCCTACAGGCAGGGATGGGTCCTGAGGCTTATAAGCTAGAGGGAGGATTTCACAATGGTGCTTACCAGCACCAGTGTCCTCATAGTAGAATCAGCTCCCCAAATGGCTGCCACCAGTGTCTGTGTCCCCAGGATGAGCTGCAGTTGCCTCCTACCTCTCTGGGAGACTCTCCAGATCAGCAGGTAGCTCTGACCCAGGCTCCTATTACTGCTTCTGCCCTGGATCCCGGAGCAAAGAGTACAGTTTCTACTTCCCACAGCTCTCTGGGACTCTAGAGAGTAAGCCCTTCTGGTCTTCAAAGCCAAATGCTCTGGGGGCTCGTTTTCCCAGTATATGACCCACAGGCTATGGAGCCCAACATGGGGTCAGACCCCTCTCTCCTTGGGGAGAACCTCTGCAATGGTACTTATCCTCCTGTTTGTGGATTGTCCACCTGGGTTTATGGAACTTGCCTATATTGCGACTCCACCCCTCCTATCCATCTTGTTTGGTTCCTTCCTCATACATTAGTTGTAGAAGATCTTTTCTGGTACATTCCAGTCTTTTTCATCAATGGTTTTTCTGCAAATAGTTGTGATTTTGGTGTGTCCATGAGAGGAGTTGAGCTCAGGGTCTTTCTACTATGCCATCTTGGCTGATCCACCTGTTTGTTTCTGTTTCAATCGATTCACCAGGGATAGAGTGTGACTGTTGTCAGGGCATTTACACCTACTTTAGAAAAGGGTGGGAAGGCCACCAGTTTATGAATACAAGTTAACCCACAGTGAATATCATTCACCCCAGAGAGAAAATATCGAGTGGTGACTCAATTTGTGGCTATTTTTACAGGAATGCCCCCAATTTTTTTTAACATTTTTATTGGAATATAATTGCTTTAAAATGGTGTGTTAGTTTCTGCTTTATAACAAAGTGAATCAGCTATACATATACATGTGTTCCCATATCTCTTCCCTCTTGCATCTCCGTCCCTCCGACGCTCCCTATCCCACCCCTCTAGGTGGTCACAAAGCACGGAGCTGATGTCCCTGTGCTATGTGGCTGCTTCCCACTAGCTATCTATTTTACATTTGGTAGTATTTATAAGTCCATGCCACTCTCTCAGTTCATTCGAGATTACCCTTCCCCCTCCCCGTGTCCTCAAGTCCATTCTCTACATCTGCATCTTTATTCCTGTCCTGCCCGTAGGTTCTTCAGAACCTTTTTTTTTTTAGATTCCATATATATGTGTTAGCATGTGGTATTTGTTTTTCTCTTTCTCACTTACTGGGACAACATTAAATACACCAACATTCGAATTATAGAGGTCCCAGAAGAAGAAGAGAAAAAGAAAGGGACTGAGAAAATATTTGAAGAGATTAGAGTTGAAAACTTCCCTAATATGGGAAAGGAAATAGTCAATCAAGTCCAGGAAGTGCAGAGAGTCCCATACAGGATAAATCCAAGGAGAAACATGCCAAGACACATATTAATCAAACTATCAAAAATTAAATACAAGAAAAAATATTAAAAGCAGCAAGGGAAAAACAACAAATAACACACAAGGGAATCCCCATAAGGTTAACAGCTGATCTTTCAGCAGAAACTCTTCAAGACAGAAGGGAGTGGCAGGACATATTTAAAGTGATGAAAGGGAAGAACCTACAACCAAGATTACTCTACCCAGCAGGGATCTCATTCAGACTTGACAGAGAAATTAAAACCTTTACAGACAAGCAGAAGCTAAGAGAATTCAGCACCACCAAACCAGCTTTACAACATATACTAAAGGAACTTCTCTAGGCAGGAAACACAAGAGAAGGAAAAGACCTACAATAAAAAACCCAAAACAATTAAGAAAATGGTAATAGGAACATACATATCAATAATTACCTTAAATGTAAATGGATTAAATGCTTCCACCAAAAGACATGGACTGGCTGAATGGATACAAAAGCAAGACCCATATATATTCTGTCTACAAGAGACCCACTTCAGACCTAGGGATACATACAGACTGAAAGTGAGGGGATGGAAAAAGATACTCCATACAAATGGAAATCAAAAGAAAGCTGGAGTAGCAATTCTCATATCAGACAAATTTTTAAAAGCCATTAATGATAAGAAACTAAACTTTTCCAAACTATGGATGGAAGTTGAGCATTTTCTCTAATGTAAAATAAGATAAAATATTATTCTAGAGCATTCAAATATACTTACCTGAAAATAAGAAAAAAAAACATAAGAATTACTGTGTTTCCAAAATTTAGGTAAGAATTTATGAATACTTTAAAAGCAGTTCTAAGAATAATAACTGTCTTCTTTTTAAAAGCAGAGGTTTATTTCTTCATCTTAATTTGCTTTGATTATTCTTAATTTTCAAAAAATTGAATCAAGGTAATAATGCACCTAGTTAAAAAGAAATAAATGTAAAGACTTATAATGAAAACCAGGAAAGTCTTATCCCCATGTATCCCAACCTTGTCCAGCAATTCATAATTATTTTTAATTCTCTTAGCTGATACTTCTAACAGTTATTTATATATTTCTAAATAATATGCTTATACTGCTATCTGTTTTGCACATAACCATTCATCTTTTCATGATAATGATTTACCTCACTTATGCAACCCTTCCTCCATCTTCCAATACAATTATAACAATATTTTTAGTTCAATCAATAATAAATCATATCATTATAAATGACTATATAAATACCTCTAACCTCTTGCTACAAACTGCACTGGTTCCTCTCCAGGTGTGCTTGCTGCATAGATTTCATCTTACGTATTCCCTTCATCTATCTCCTCTGTAGGGTACCCTCTTCTCTGGATCCAATGTCGTTCCCTTTTTTGTTCTGTTCTCTTGTTTTAGTAGAACATATCCTCCAGTATTTTCCTAAGGTGGAATGCATGGGAAGTGACATTTCTGAGTTCCTGCAGGTCTGAAAATAACTACTCTACCTTTTCACTTAAGTGATACTTTGGCTAGGCATAGGATTCAAATCCTCAGATTTAGGGTTTACAACTCCACTGTCTTTCAGCATCCAATGTAGCTGAGAAGTCTGATGCCATTCTGCTAATCATTTCTTTGTAGATAACATTTACTGTCTTTCTAGAATCTCTTTAGACTATCATTTATCCCTGGTTTTCTAAAATTGCAAGATGATGTCACTTTACGTGGGCCTATGGGGACAGTTTCAATCTGGATGCTTATATCTTTCCATTTGTAAAGATGTCTTGTTCTTTGTTAATTTCCTTTGCTCTCGTTTCTCTGTTCACTCATTCTGCAGCTTCTGAGTTGGATGAATTTTCTGGATTCATCTCTAAGCCCCTTAACCTTTTCTTTTACATTCTCCATTTATTTCCTTTTTACCCTACTTGTAGGGAGATTCTCTTCAGTTTATTTTCCCACCTCTCTATTGAAATTTTTATTTTGGCAGTTATTTTTCATTTCAAAAGCTCTTCTTTATTCTCTGATTTCCTTTTATATTAGCATCCTATTCTTATTTTATGTATGTATTTACAACTATAAGATAAAATTTACTTTTGTTTTTCTTAAATTCTCTTTAATTCCCTGAATTATCTCTGTTCCTGCCAAGATGAGTTTTGTTTTTGTTTTTTTTAATCTTTTCTTTTTCACGTTGAAAATTTCACTTTGGTAATCCTTGGTATCCCAGTTTTATTTGGCAACATAAAAGATGTCTGTACGCTCAGTGTACCTGAGCTGGGCTTGCTGATTTGCAAACTATGATTTAAGAAGATTATTTGGAAGGAGGTCATTTTATGGGGTACTCCAAAATGTCACTATGTAGAGGTCTTTTCTCTGGAGACATTCAGCTTCTTTAGAAGAGAAGCTTCTGCTGTTCTTCAGGAAAGTATACATCTGGCTGTAGACATTTTACATGTTGGGCAGGCTCTGGGGTCTTGACTACTTTGTACACAGACTTTTAGCCAATCCCCCTAATTGCAGCCCCATGATTTACTGTCTGCTGTACCAAGCACCTTGAATACTGAGTTTCTCTGGGGTTCTATCTTACTCCAGCTTGATAAATCAGTTCTTATTCTCTCTTTCCCCATTCATTTTTCTTGAAAAATGCATTACAGTCTCTTGTCTGACTGAAATCCTTCTCCAGATCTCCTGGTACTTGTGGGTTTAAACCTATTTTATTTCTTTACCCTCATTTTAATGGAATTTTTAAAGGAAGCAGTGATAAAACATGTAGTTGTTCCTCAGAAGCCCAGAGTTCATCTATTTTGCAGAGTGCTATTATAAGGTAGTCGTTAGTCATTTGTCTTTATTTGAAAATGAATTTTTGTTCCTACCTACCCCTTCTTTTCCTTTCCTTTATCTTTCCCCTCACATTTTATCTAATCCTTGATCATAGTACAGATCAGAAATAGATTTTTGAATCATTTTTATTAGTTTTAAACAGTTTTGTGCTCACCCATTCTAGCTTTGTGAGGCAAATAAGGTTTAATATGTCTCTTTAAAGAAGGAAAAAAGCAGAATAAGTTATGATTAAATTTCACTATTTTTACTTTTAATGCACTTCATTTTTTTGTCCTGTGGGTCAGTGGTTCTCACTGTTAGTTCATTCATATTGTAGCAGTGTAGACAAAGCACAGCACCCTCACATTAGAGATCCATTTTTACACATTCCATTGGTTTTTTTTCAAATCTCATAATCAACATCCTTTCAATAACTTAAATAGATTGACCACGGAGAGGGACTAAGGAGGACGACTGAGATCACCATCTTTGCAGAAGACTTTTAGATCATTCTTTTTGTTCTCTTTTTTTCATTTTCAGTACTCCTTGGAATTAGAGAAACAGTTATCATTTTTGACATCTACATTTACAGTTTCTTAATCTATTCTAGTGCTCTCTGTACCTTCAAACCACCACTGCATCTCTTCCCAGTCACAAAAAAAAGTCTACCATATTTTTCACAAGGTATCCATGACTGCCTTTCAGATATCTGAAATTAGCAATCATCATCCCCTTAATGTATTTGTCCCTTCTCCACTGTAGTAACCAAACTGGAACAGCATATTTTAAACATGGTCCAACCTGTACAGAATAAAAGGGGCTTATCATCTCACTTGGTCTAGGTAACTTCTAACTCAGACTCAAACAAAATTTGGCTTCTCAAGAGTTATACCACATGGATGGCTTATATTAAATTTGCCATTTTCCTATATCCCAGCATCTTATTTATAATATACAATTTTTGTTAAGTTTTTTTATCCTAGAACTAACTTTTTTAGAATCTATGTGTAAGAATATATACACTACCACGTATAAAATAGTTAGCTAATCGGAACCTGCTATAAAGCACAGGAAGCTCAGCTTGGTGCTCTGTGATGACCAAGATGGGTGGGATGGGGGGTTAAGTGGGAGGGAGGTCCAAGAGGGAGGGCATATATGTATACATGTGGCTGATTCACTTCATTGTACAGCAGAAACTAACACAGCATTGTAAAGCAATTATGGTCCCATAAAAAAATTTAAAAAGAAAATAAAATGTTAATCTGTTGATTTCAGCCTGTTCTTTCAAACTTCAGAAATTCTCTTTGATTCTAATTCAGAAGATACTCCTCTTCATTAATGCCAGTTTACAAATTTGAATCTCCTACATTCTATATCTTCATTTAAGTCACAGATGACAGCATTTAAGAGGGAAGGGTCAAGGACAAAGCCCTGTGGCTTATCACAGGAACGTCCATTCAGGTTGATGACCCTCCATCAATGAATTATATTTGACTTCAGTTGGTCAACCAACTACATCAGCATAATTGTATTACTTTTTCTACTGCTGTTTCTTCTTCATGAAGACATAATTTTAAAAAGTTAGTCAGATGTCTTTTCATGAATTTTCTTAAGGTTAGTTTGGCATAATTTCTTCTTAGTGAACTCAGACTGGCTATCAATAGTTAGTGCTAACTGCTCTTAAAACATCTGTATAATAATATATTCTAGGGAATTTTCAGTTTAATATGTCAGAGTAAGGACATCTTTGCTCCCTTTTCTTCTCTGTAACCAATCAAAATTATAAGAAAAATGAGATATAGAAACCAAAACTCTACCTTTGATGAAAATTGAAAGCATTTTCTCATCCCAAAAAGTAAGGGCTCCCAAATGCAGTAAAAATTGTATCAGGGTGAAGAAGACACAAATGCACTAAAAATTGTATCAGGATGAAGAAGACACTGAGGATGCCTACTGTTCTGGATTTCAGGCCAAGAATAGAGTCCTAAAGGTGGGTGGCAGGACCTGAGTGAGAAAACAAATGACCCTTGTTTTGAAACAAAATGGTTTTAAGGCTGGTAGTGAGAACATCCTGGAATACTGTTTGACCACCACAGAGTAGAGAGGAGGTAGAGACTGGAAAAATTAGAGGATACAATACTACACATATGCGCGTGCACACACTCTCACACACACACACACACACACACACACACACACACTACACCATACATAGAGGACTTTCTTGTGAGTTATTTATAAGAATTTATATAGATAACAGATCATGGTCAAACTACTCACTTTCAACTACATACTCTCAACTACTCACTACCATCCTACTCATTCTCTCAGTCCCTCCCCAAAATGATACTTTCACACATAGCAGTGCTAGTAAAGAACTCCTCTAATACAACTTCAAGTAACAATTGAAAAACAATAATATGGTATTGATGCAAAATATGTTACAAGGAGAAGAAATAACCAATAAAGGACTGTGTAACAACACACAAAACAAACATAGAATACATGAAAAGCTAAGTCAGCAGAAATCATAAAATGAATATAAGGAAAAATAATACTGCTATAGAAATGAAGGAGAATAGGCATGGGTGAAAATGTTCAGAGACATGGAAGACACACTTGAGAAAAATGAGAAAAATGAAATGGAAAATAACAGTTACAAATTACTAGAGAAAAATGGTAGATATGGAGGACAAAGTTCTATTATATGTATAATCTGCACTTCTAGGAAGATAACAGATCAAAGATATGTTTCAGGAAAGCTTTCCTGAAACAAAGACACTTGTGAATCCATAGGCTTAAAGGGCAACATGCTGTCCTAGGAAAAATTCATAAAGATAGATCAAGATATATCCTTGTAGGGCTTCCCTGGTGGCGCAGTGGTTGAGCGTCCGCCTGCCGATGCAGGGGACACAGGTTCGTGTCCCGGTCCGGGAAGATCCCACATGCCGCAGAGCGGCTGGGCCCGTGAGCCATGGCTGCTGAGCCTGTGCGTCTGGAGCCTGTGCTCCACAACGGGAGAGGCCACAACAGTGAGAGGCCCACGTACCGCAAAAAAAAAAAAAAAAAAAAAAAAGATATATCCTTGTAAAGTAACTGGTATTTGTAAATAAAAGACACATTCATATGGGTTTCTAGGCCATAAAATCACCCCTCCCCCATTATGTGAGAGATTCTCAGGCAGGTTTTAAATTTCTTCACACCAACATTCAGTGCTAGAACTGAATATAGCAGCCAATGTCTATGTGGACATCAGAGAAAGAGAATGTGACCCACAAATTGTACAACAGCCCAAATATAATTTAAGTATAAACACAATTGACAGATAATTTTACACATGTAAGATGGTAAGAAATATGGTTCCCATGAACCCTTCTTAAAGAAACTTCCAGAGGACAGCCTTGAGATAACTAAGCAATGAACAAAAAAATGGATAAAAGGACTATTTTGAGAAAAGAGCCTATATAAATGTAAAACTATGACTAAGCAACTATAGAAATTATGGCTGCATAAAAGCATGTAAATGCTATAAAACTTGACAATGCAGAAAAAGTAGTATAACAAATAAAAGTTGGGAGATGACAGGGACTGGTTATTTCTTCATAATTTATAGCAAGGAGTTAATAAATTCTATCTAAATAAATAGTTAAAATCTATTCTAAAATTTTTCCAACTCACCAGTCTATATTCTATGGAATCTATTCCTCCGGTTTGAAAAGTCTTCATTATGTTTTCTCTTCTCCATGATTCTTCAAAGAGTACTAGAATGGTTCTGGGACCATATCTGCCAGTTCTTTTTAGCATCTTGGGTTAGTCTTCATCTAGAGCTAGAGATCTGAGCTCTTTTAAAGTAGCCAAGGACAACAATCTTGATTTCACTGTATTCATGTTTTTATTTTTACCAATTCCAGGTGGTTTACTGGCATTTTCTCTCTCTTTTTTCTTCCTTCCCATCCACTAATCCAATTAACATTTATTCAGCTTTTACTGAGTCAGATGCTGTGCAAGGATACTAGCTAGTTAAAAAGAATGCAGACAAGCCCCTGCCCTCAAGAAGTTCAGTCTAGTGAGGAAGCAGACAAATAACTCTAATACAAATAAATGCTCTTAATATCATGAGCACCCTCCCCCCACCTCAAGAAAAGCTAAAGGTATCTGCATGATTCTGGAACTATTCTACGGAGAAAATAGCACTTCATCTGGGTCTTAAAGACTAAGCAGGTCTTTATCAGGCAGGAAAATAAGAAAAGAACATTCCAGGTAGAGAGTAAAAAATAAGCAAAGACATAGAAGGAATGATGATCACTTTTGTTTGATGGTAATGGGAACATACTGGAAAAGTGAGGGGCAGAAGTGGCCCTAGAGACTGTTTTCTGGGTTGAAGATAAAGTCCACTCTTCTGGGTACAACAGGTTCCCCTTGGGTTCAGCAGTATCACACTTATGTTTGATCCCTCACCACAAGACATCAGCCCTCCATGATACCTACCCTCTTTTCTTTGCCCCCAGCAAACACTCCACACTGCCAAGAAGCACTCCAGTTGAGAATTGGATTGATGACCCCAGTGAATAGCACACAGCCCTGGCCAGTTCCCACAGGCTGCAGGCTGCCCACTCCTGGTTCCAATACAGTTCTCTCAGGGAGTGCTTCCCAGCCCCCACCCTTCCTGTATCTTACCTTCATTTCCAGGGCCTCTGGCACCTTCTTGCCTTCCCAAGCCCAACTCCGCTTTGTGAAGTAGTTGACAGTGGCAAATTCAATCAGCGCAGAAAATACAAAGGCATAACAGACGGCTATGAACCAATCCATGGCCGTCGCATATGCCACTTTAGGTAAGGAGTTTCTGGCACTGATACTCAAGGTGGTCATGGTGAGAACAGTGGTGACACCTGGGGAGAGAGAAAATGACAACCAGTTGCCAGTGAAAGACATTTAGAGTATATCTGATGATATCACCAACTTCCTGCTTGAAAGGAGGAGCTACACCCCACCCAAAATGGCCCCTTTAAAGTAAAAACCAGAGAATGTCAAAACAGAATGGTTCTGCCTAGTAACCACCCCATCCCAATTATCACAGGAATAGGAATCTCCAGTATAGCACTTAAAAGTTGTCCTCTAACCTCTGCTTAAACATTTCCATTGAAAAGTAGGTAACCTATTTCATTGTAAGAGAGCTTTCTAATTAGAAAAATCTACCTTATGAACTGAAACCTGCCTTTCTCTAACTCCTGACACACTGACTGATCTCAGAGCTCTCTCTGGCGACACAAGAAAGAAAAGTCTGCTTCTTCATTTCTGGGACAGGACTTCAGAGAGTTGGAGAGGGTGGCCATAGTTCCTTGTGTGTCTGTTCATCTCCAGAACATGGCCAGTTCCTTCTTTCATTTCTCTTCCTTCCCCATTCTGGTAAGTTATCTTCTGAACAGACCAGAACTGAGCCCAAGACTCAGGACATAGTCTGAGCTTAGTAGGAGTTTCATTTCCCTTATTGTGAACACTATTCTCCTAATAACACAACAAACTATTGTGGAAAATTGTTCTTCAGCTGCATCACAGTCTAGGTCCTATTGAATTTGTGAACAACTAAAACTATTCTAACATCTGTTTCTTATGAGTTTTGCCAAACCACAGCTTGCTTTTAAATGGATTGATTCTTTTTCTTGGTGGTGTTTATTAACCTAAATTTAAGGCTTTCTTTTATTCACTTTTAAATTCTATTAAAAATTTATTTCTAATCTGTTCATATATTAGATATACATATGAGCTATATAGTGTTGTGGTTAACAATATGAGCTTTAGAGTCAAACTGAAATAGACTCAAATTCTGGCAATCCCACTTACTTGTAATATGACCTTGAACAAGGTGTTTTACCCCTCTAAGTTTTGTCATATGTAAAATGTGTGTGATGATACCAGACTCAGAGATTTGTTGGGGAATCAAATGAGATAGATGATGTTCATAAAGCCCACAGCACAATATCTGGCACAGAGTACTCAATAAATAGCAGCTTCTATAATTAACATCACTCTTATTTTTACTCTTGTTATTAACAATAGTATTGCCATAATTATATAATTAATTATAGTAGTCTAATTATAATCACATTTTAACAATAGTAATTTTATAATTGTTAGCAAGAGTATTCTAGTCTTGAATATCTACACTAGAAGCAGGAAGTCCTCAGTTCTGCCACTTACTTGCTTTGTATCTTGGGCAATTTCTTTAATCTCTCCTTGCCTTTTTCTCCCCATCTATGAATATTCCCTACTGTCTCTCCCAGAATTTTGATGGTGCAGTTGTGTACCCAAAATCATCCAGAATTGAGGAAGAAGGAATAGTCAGAACCTCCTTCTGATTCCTCAAGAAGACGGGGAATGTGACCCTCATGAGCCTGGGTCAAGTAGGGCATGGAAGGTAGTCGTAATGGGGTGAGAGATATTACACAGAGAAGCAAGCAGATATGGCCTATTAACTATTAACTCTACCCAGAGAGACAGCCATGTGTGCTGCAGCCTCTGGACCTTCTTTTCATATCTTGATTCCTTGAGTACCTTACTTACATATTTACTATATAAATGAAAATCCAGACTGGAAAAGACTTAATACAGTTTCAGCAGACAGATTCTAAAGGAGCACCTTTGCACAAACTAGGCAGAGAGTTAGAAAAAACACATTTTAAGCCCTGTCAGGAATTAGCCATACAGCTAGCACCTCATAACAAACTATCTGAATTTGTAGCCTGGTAAATTCTGAGAATGGATCTAAGGCTCAGTAACCCTCTGATCACACTGAGCAAGAAGTGATTCACAGAAGAAACAAATTATCTCATTTATGGTTATCAGCAAATGCAATTGTCCACACTCGCGCATTTATAGCAGTGCCAAAGCATGGATGGCGGGAACTATATTGCAACACAAGTATTTATGTGCCATATCTCAGTAGAGATGTTTAGAACTCTAGTCTCTAAGGCTTAATTAAAACTGTCATCTTGTGAAGAGCTCTTAGCTAGTCAGAGCTGGTAGGACCCTCAATCAAGCATTTGGTGCACTTCATGGATGGACAAAGAAGTTTGGCATTTTAAAAGAGGTCCAGGCCTGCCACCCAGTGCTTCTCTTTCAAGACTCTTCTACAAAGTCTTTTTGTGACTGCCCTCCTCACTTCCTTTGAGCACTTCTAAAAGTCTAATATGCTTCTTTGATAATGAATGTCTGTCCCACTCAACTAAAGTTGCTTGAGATAATGCAAGATATTCTCCCCATCTCAAAATCCTTAACTTAGTTCGGATCTGTAGAGTCCTTCTTGCCCTTTAAGCTAACATTCACAAATTCCAGAGATTAGGACATGGGTATCACTGGGGGCCATTATTAAGCCTACGACAGCCCTAGTTCTAACCCTTAATTTCACTCAGGCTAAAAGTCTTTCTTGTGTAACCTTAAAACTCAAATTCTTATCTACCAAGACTAGTAGTCCATCTATCCATCCATTTTCCTGCTACAACAGTATAAGCTCATGTGATTAACATTCCAGTTTTCACTTCCTTCTTCCATTTGGGCCACTGAGTATTTTCTTTCATTTCTTATGAGTTCAGATATTAAAAAAGAGTATTTTCTATATTTTATCTGCTTTTCTTAGGATTTTGTAGAGGAAGATTTTTCAGGGTATCTAGTTTGTAATATTTCCAAAAATTGGGCATCTTTAATCTACTCCTATATAGATTCTGCTCCCCCAACTCCACTAGAACTGTTCTTTTCAAATCATTAGCACCCAAGCATATCATGATACCCAACAGTTTTTATCTACATTTTACCTAAACACACAGAATTCACCCCAGAGGATTACTCCCTTCTTCTTGAAACACTCACCTCTCTTGACTTCCATGATATCACACCCTTCTAATTTTTTTTCTTTTTTCTTACTTTACAGGTCCTCCACTACTGTCTCCTCTTCTACCTGACCTAAAATGCTTCTTCTTTCTGAAACAACATCATTTACTCTCTAACTACACAGTAAAGCTTCGGGATATCAGTAGGAAATATCGGTAGAAAAGTCTTCTTTGTGAGTACTCAGTGTATCCAAGTATATGGAGACAGTTTAGTAGATTAAAAGAGTTAATTAATGTTTATCTCCTAAAAAACAATCTTACAGTGGGAAAAACAGGCAGAAAATGTTTTATGTGCTTTAAGTCCCCCAGGGAAAAGTGCTAATGACATGCAAATCTCTTCCTAGACAACAGTAAATTCCTATTGAAGAAAATTTCTCTAATTTTAAGTACTATTTTAAAAACCTTCAAACTCTGTATAGCTCTTACTGAATATCAGATAATTCATACTTTCAAAAGGCTAGAGGAGAAGCAGCAAAGTCAGATGGTCCTATAAAAAAAAATGGGTCATAAGAAAGCCCCAATCTACTTCTCTGTTGCCAGCTTAGTTTCCCACCCTTCACTTTCTCCAGCTCTGCCCACTAATTTCCTCTCCTTTTCACTGAAGGCTCCGTCCCTCTCCAGCTCCTGAAGCAAACCTGACTGAGACAGGAAGCATTTCAGTAAATCTTAATACTCCAACACTCTTATTACCACTGCCTTTAAAGAATTCAGTTGCTAGAAACACCAAGATCCAGTGACTTAGTTACTAATGCTGGGCTCAGGTGTTCCTCACATTCACTCCAGTAATGGTTCTTCCACCTTCCTCACCCCTGCCCCTGCCACATTCTCCATAAAACAACACTCACCAAAGACCGTGCGGGCAGGGACAGACTCTCTGTTGAGCCAGAAAGACACTTGTGACAGAATGACAGTCATGATACATGGCAAGTAGGTCTGGATCACAAAGTAGCCAATTTTTCGCTTGAGATGGAAGTGGGTTGTCATGACGACATATTCTCCTGGAGAGTAAAATTAGACATTATGCAGCCAAATAAACATTGCTGGATCAAGGTGGGCCCCAATTCAGTTCACAAAGCTCCTTAACCTTATACTCAAAACAAGACATTGCAGCACCTCTCAGGTACATGTAACCAGATCTCTTTAATAATCATGAAGTAGTACAGAGGTGGGTTTTTTTATTTTTTGGTGAAAATGTTACCAAACGCAAGTCTGTGTGCCCAATGCACAGTGACGCCAAACAATACTGAAACACATCGGAGTCTGGAGCAGAGAAAGAATTATTGCAGGGCCATGCAAGGAGATGGGAGGCTCACGCCTTAAAAACCCCGAACTCCCCAAAAGCTTTCCACAAAGCCCTTTTATAGGAAAGGTGAGGGAGGGATGTGGTTAGTTGTTGCAAACTTCTTGGTGTCAGATCCTTTGTTCTTGAGGTCAGGTCATGGTCAGGTCATGATGTTCCTGTAAACCTCCACCAAAATAAATGTTATTCTCTGTCCTGACAAGAAAAGGAAGGGGAGGCATTTATTTCGGTCTCCATGCCTCCTTGCAGCTTTTAACAAATCCCATAAGCAAAGCAATGTCATTACCGCTCAATTTACATGTTCAAGGTTCCAAGGCTCCGAGGTCAGGTCCTAGCTAAGAGGAGGGGGCACTCTGCAGGCCGGTCACCCTGTCTGGGAATGTTCATCCAGCACCCAGTCTGGGTCCTCCCACTAGTGCCCAGGCCCAGCTGAAAAGGCAGGTCTCAGCTGGTGGTGCCTGCAGGGCCAGGTCCCCGGACCCTGCCCAGCCATCATCACTGACAGAGCCAGGCGCCCAGGACCCAGCTGGCCCTCAGGCTTTATTTAAACTGGAGAGAATCTGACGCTTCCATGGACTGTGACGAATGGAGACTGCCACCACCATTACGTTGCTGAGGCGGGGAAGGGGGAGAGGTTCACTGCTGCTTCAAGGCCTGAGCCTGGCCAGTGGGCAGTGGTAGAGGGGGCTCTGGAGCTCTGTGGGACACAGCCCTCAGCCTGTCCCCAGGCCCCCCAGCTTACCTGCCAGGCCCCCCAGTTCACCCACCGCCCTGAGGCCAGAAAGCCTGGAGGGCCTGGGGAGAGGGCCGCCATCCACACTCTCACCACACTCTCTGACTCGAGGACCCCTGTGAGCTGACTGTTGTCTGAGTGGGCCCTCTGAACCCCATGGCAAGGGTCTCATGCTAACCACTGCACACCTGCCCTGCCCTTGTTACATCCTAGGAGGGCACTGCAGGGGCGTGGACAGCACCTGAGCTGAGGGGTTCACACCATCCAGTAACAGATGTCTGGCATGTGGGTGGGCAGAGGCCGGCATCTTGGGCCCCGGGCCCGGGCACCAAATGTCCCCTGTACTGGCGTGGAGGGACCATTTGGGGAGCGTGTCAAATCCTGTATCCTAGTGTGGTAGTCCCGGCCGGCCCGTCTGTCCAGGCTTGCACTGCCCTACCTCGGGGAGGACTTGGTAGGAGCAGGCAGGCCAGGCAGCTGCATTATTTCCTCCGGGGCCATTTCCTGTCCTCCCTGACCTTGGGGAGGGCAAACACCCCAGCTTCCTGGCCTCCCCTTGCTGCCAGAGGCGCCCCCACAATGCCTGTGCTGGGGCCTTGCACGTCAGATGCGATGAGCGACCATCCCTATCACAAGGTCACAATGTTCCAGCCGCAGCACCTTCAACTGGCATTTCACACCAGCAGAGGGTCTCCCAAATTCACAGTCACAACATTGCCATCTCCACTGGTCTGCTGGTCTACCTGTCAGTGTGCCTGCATGGAGACCTGAAACACCCCAGACTCAGACTCACCCAAGACGACAAGCTGCAATGTGTGTGTGTGCCTGAGGCTGCTGCAGCGCACTGCTCTTCCAGGCCTTGGGCGGCAACTGCTGGGGCAAATGGGGAGAGCGCATAAACGAGGCCAGTCCTGAGGAAAATGACCCAGGGAAACTGCCACTGTGGGGATCAGTGTGACACTGACTGTTGGTGGAATGGGACCATTAGTGTGCCCGCACTGTCCCTATTACAAAAATATATGCTTAGCAGTGTACCAACACAGCTTTCTCAGAGCAATTTTGACACGAGTTCATTCAAATATATTAATGTCCTCATGTAAATAATAATTAAAAATAATCTCTTCTATAGCATTTGCTATGTAACATTCTTAAAGTATTTAATCTTCACAAAAACCCTATGAGGTCGGTACTATTGTTATACTCATTTATGGGTCAATAAACTGAGGCAAAGAGAGACTGAGCAATTTGCAGATTACCCAGCTAGTAAGTAGGAGAGCCTGAATTCAACTCCAGATGGGTTGGCTCCACAGCTTATGCTTTCTAACCACTATGCTCTACTGTTTGAATGGATTTATTGGGTTAAAACCTAAAGTTCACATAGCAGAATATGGGCTGGCCTACATCACCCCTCTTCAAAATAAGAGTGAACACATGTTAAGCTCTTACTATATACCAAACAACTTTGAGTGTTTTTGGAGTATTAACTTTATACCCTCCCATCAACTCTGTAATCCAATAGTTAATTATCAGTTAATTATAAAATTATGCTGGATTTGTCAGAAGCATTTTACATATTGAGCACTCCATCCTCCTGGAATGAATCTCTTCACCAAACTCCCAGGCCATGTTGCTCTTCTGGTTTCCCTCCTACATCATGACCTGTCCAATCTCCTTTGCTGGTTCCTTTAAATTCTCAACATTTGAGATTGTCATGACTCAGTACTCTTTTCTGTCTCACTCCCTTGGCATTCTTATCCAGGCCTGTATCTTTAAATAATATCTTCAATTTTGATAATGCCCCAATGTATATTTTCTGCCTGGGCTTCCTACTTGTTATGGGTTGAACTATGTCTCCTGGAAAGATATGGTGAATTCGTAACCCTGAATACCTCAAAATGTGACCTTCTTTAGAAAGAGGCTTGTTGCAGATATAACTAGTTAAGATGAGGTCATACTGGAGTAGGATGGGACCTAATACACTATGACTGATGCTCTCTTTTCAAAAGAAGAGAGAGACACAGGGAGATGTGTGATGACAGAGGCAGAGACTGTAATAGGGGTGGGGCAGGTACGAGCTAGAGCAGCCCCGCTCAGCCATTGGTTGGTGTCACAGTGGGCTCCTCCCCCAAGCAAGCAACCGTTAGCAATCAACTGTCAACAAACTACCGTTAGTGGTCCCACTCAACCACTGGTTGTTATTCCTTGCTCCAACAACTGATCTGATTTATTGGCCTGTTGTGTGGCAAGCAGAATGAGCTTGGGCTTGGTAACAAATTTTTGGCAAAGCTAGCCAGGAGCCTTTCTGCTTGTGGCCAGCCAGCCCAGGTTGGGGAATTTTCGGGTAAGGCCCTAGCAGCTGCTGGGTCCACTTGTCCTGAGGATCTTCCCTTCAAAATTCCCTGAAGTGGCACCGGCTGCCCCAGCGCTTGGTAGTTGGAGCAAGGAACCAACATTTGGGAGCCGATGGGCTCCATATAGTAGGGTAAGTCACTCTGGTGTGTACAACAGGGAACATTTTCCCCTCTCAATTTGGGCTTTTGCTCTAAGGGACAAGCCAATTTGTTCATTTGATTGGGGTACCCTGTTGGAGAGGGAAATCGCTGTTGGACTCTACCTGATTTGTGAACTGATTTATTTGCTTTTGTTTTGTGTTCATTTGCTTTTTTGTTTGTTTGTTTGTTTGTTTTTGTGGTACGCGGGTCTCTCACTGTTGTGGCCTCTCCCGTTGCGGAGCACAGGCTCTGGATGTGCAGGCTCAGTGGCCATGGCTCACGGGCCCAGCCGCTCCGCGGCATGTGGGATCTTCCCGGACTGGGGCACGAACCCGTGTCCCCTGCATCGGCAGGCGGACTCTCAACCACTGTGCCACCAGGGAAGCCCCATTTGCTTTTGTTTTGCGTTCATTCATGATGGAATCTGTTTGTGTCTTTGGTATTGGAATTTGCCTGTGCTTTTTGTGTTTCGTTATTCTTGAACTTATATATATGGGAAATACTCCATCTGTCCCTAAGGAAAGCCCCTTGGGGTGTATCTTAAATAAATGGGCAAAATACAGCTATGGGCCTATGACTAAGGAAGAGATGATATTCTATAGTAATAGTGTGTGGTCCCAATATACGTTAGGATCAGGAGAGTGATGGCCCTTGAATGGATCACTTAATTATTATACAATCTTGCAATTACAATTGCTTTGTGAAAGAGCATGTAAAAATGATGAGATTCCATATGTAGAAGTATTTATGCTATTGAATCAGGAGGGAAAGAAGTCAGATAGCTGCCACCTTATGGTACAGCTGTCTGAAAGGAAAACTAAGGGAAAACCTGTTCTACAAAAGGGAGAGGGGGAAAGTGAGAGTGAGGACATGTTATTTCAAAACTTAAAACCCCCTCTGGCCAACCTGGCTCCTCCACTGGCCGAGCAGACTGCAACAGCACTTGTTCCGACAACCCCCATGCCACCAACATATTCATGGCCCCCTGTTTCCCCTACTTATGGGGATCAATTAGAAGTTTCTATGTTAACCCTCGTGGCACAGGGGCCTGGTTTGGTGTCACCATCTAAGACCCAACAGGCCACCCAATTTGGACTGGGAGCCACTTTCGGAGCAGGGCAATTTCCCTTGTGCCAATATCCCATAGGAAGCCTTAGTGCAGATGGCCAACAAACTGTGTTTCTATGGATGCACAAGCCATTCTCAACTTCAGATTAATTGGAAAAACCATAACCCTACATACCAAGAGGACCCCCTCCATATGACTGAACTTCTCACTTCTATCTTTGCCACTCACCATCCCTCTTGGGCAGACATTCACACTCCTATGAATATGATGCTTACTGGGGTTGAAAGAAGGATGGTTGTTGACAAGGCTAGAAAGGAATCACACCAGCTCCATCTACCAGATCCAGATGAAGCTCCAGAAGCAAATCTGGCAGTTCGTATTGCTGAGCCTGACTGGGATCCTAATAATGGGGGCATGCCGCTTCTAGAACATTATAGGAAATGTGTCTTAGTGAGTCTTAGAAAGGGAGTACCCAGGCAAAAGAGCTTAGACAAAATTCAGGAGATACACCAAAAACCAAATGAGGATCCATCAGAATTTCTAGAAAGAATTTATCAGGCTTATAGGTGCTACACTGATGCAGACCCTGAGGCCCCCCAAAATATGAGAATGGTAAATGTGACATTCATTGGGCAAAGTGCCCCAGGTATAAGAAGAAAATTACAAAAGTTTGATGGTGCACTTGGAATGAACCCTTCTCAATTGGTAGACGTTGCTTTTAACGTGTTCAACAGCAGGGCACAACGACAGAAGCAAGAGGATGCAAGATGGAACGCCGCTTTGCTGGCAGCAGCATTGGATTTCCGGAAGGCTACTAACCCGGAGAGAGGTAAGCCACCACTGGGGAGAGAACAACGCGCTTACTGCAAGGAGGAAGGGCATTGGAAAAAAGATTGCCCTAGGCTGAAGAATAAGAAAGAAAACAATAAAAGAAAGATAGGAGCCTCTCATATGGTAGAAAGGGAGGAACATTCTGATAATGAATGAAGAGGCCCGGGGCTCCCTTGGACTTGAGGCGTCCAATTTCAATTTCCCCACAGGAGCCCCAGGTAACTTTGACAGTGGGGGCCAAGTCGACTGACTTTCTGATAGATACAGGTGCAACATACTCTGTGGTAAACACCAAGGTGGCACAGAAAACATCTCAATCCATCCTGGTCACAGGAGTTTCTGGAGAAGTACAAAATCGTTTTCTTACAACCTCTAGAATGCCAATTAGGGCACCTCACCCTGAAACACAGTTTCTTATATATGCCAGTGTGTCCAGTCACTCTTCTGGGCCGAGATCTCCTTTGTAAATTAAATGCTCTAGTAACTTAACTTTTTCGCCAGGACAGCTTGACATCAGGGTCCCACCACAGTACGCTATAAGCCTACAGATGGCACTTATGGATGTCCCAGAAAAGGAGACAGAGCTCTTTCCCCCTGAGGTCTATGAAAAGGTGAGGCCACAAGTATGGACTGATGGCACCCCAGGGAAGGCCAAAAACACATGGCCGATACAAATCCCATTGAAAAGGGATGCTGGGACACCTAATCTAAAACAATACCCTCTGAGGCAAGAGGCCCAAAAGGAAATTCAGCCAATTCTCGAAAAGTTTTTGAAAATAGGACTGAATAAACCTTGTCCCCATATAACAGCCTTATTTTCCTGGTCAAAAAGCCAAACTCAGCCGGGTATTGCTTTGTCCAAGACTTGAGGGCTATTAATGATATAGTCCAAGATCTGCACCCTGTGGTACCTAATCCATACACTCTGCTTACAACTATTCTGGGAGAATACAGCTGGTTCTCAGTTTTGGACTTGAAGGATGCTTTTTTCTGCATTCCTATTGCAGAAGAATCACAGCAACTGTTTGCTTTTGAATGGCAGGACCCAGAAATACAGGTAGTCTAACAGTATTGTTGGACAGTCCTGTCTCAAGGATTTAAGAATTCCCCTACCTTGTTTGGGGAAATGTTGGCTAGGGACCTTAGAAACTTAATATTGGATGAAGGACTTATACTCCAATATGGGACAATTTGCTTATAGCAGGCCCTACATATGATAAGTGTCTATAAAATACCATTAGAACCCTAAACTATTTGGCCAATTGTGGATATAAGGTCTCCCAGAAAAAAGCCCAAATATGTAAGCAACAAGTCACGTATCTGGGCTTTGTCCTTTCCCAAGGACAGTGGGGTCTTTTGAGTAACAGAAAACGGGAAATTGCAGGCTTGGGAACACTCAAGACTTGCAGACAACTGAGGGGGTTTCTGGGAATGGCAGGGTTCTGTCAGGTTTGGATCCCAAACTATGGGCTCATAGTAAAGCCCCTCTGTGAGGCTTTAAAGGGACATGATTTTGAGGCCCTTACTTGGACTACAGGATGCCAAACAGCCTTTGAAACAATAAAAACAAAGTCAGTCTCAGCCCTGGCTTTGGAACAACCAGACTTAAAGAAACCTTTCAAATTGTATGTCCATGAGAGATAAGGCATAAGTCTTGGGGTGTTAATTCAAACTCCGGGGAATAGCCCTCAACCTATTGCCTGCTTCTCAAGACAGGCTAGAACAGACTGTTAAGGGATGACCCCTCTGCCTTCGAGCTGTAGCAGCTACTTGTGACATATTTCAGGAAGCTGAGAAGTTTACCCTGGGGCAACCCACCACTGTGTATGTTCCTCACCATGTCCTTTCTTTACTGGAGCAGAAAGGGGGCTATTGGCTGACTTCGGGGAGAATGGGAAAGTCCAAGCCATTCTCCTGGACAATCCCAACGTAAGACTTCAGGTCACTTCAGCCCTAAATCCAGCCACATCTCTCCGGATTGATGTTGCACAATCCCCAGAGCACGACTGCCTAGAAATCATCAAGCTAGTGTATTCTAGCAGACCTTGGCTGAACCAGATATGAAATTGTTCACCGATGGAAGCAGCTTCATGGACCAAGGTAGGTGATGCACTAGGTATGTGATGGTAACCCTTGAAAGGATTGTTGAAGCAGAAGCCCTGCCCCCAGGGAGCTCAGCTGGGAAGGCAGAAATCATTGCTCTGACAAGAGCCCCCCCCCCCCCCCCCCCCCCCCCGCTCCTCGCTAAAGGGAAGCAAGTAAATATATACACAGACTCTCACTATGCATTCTCTGTGGTGCATGCCCACGGGGTGAACTGGAAAGAAAGGGGGCTTCTCACTTCAAACAATAAAGACATAAAACATGCTTCTGAAATCCTGTCACTATTAGAAGCAGTCCATAAGCCCTCACAAGTGGCTGTAATGCACTGCCCAGGCCACCAGAAGGGTGAGACTCATATAATAAAGGGCAGTCAGTTAGCTGACCTAGCTGCAAAGAAAGCAGCAAAGGAATGGGGTTAACAATCCATGATAGGGTCACTTCTCCCACAGATCGACTTGTCAAGATACCAGTCAGTGTATTCAGGAAAGGAGAAGGAGAAGGAGAGAGCCAAAGAGTGGGGATTCACTCTCGATCATACCTCACTTGGCTAGAAATGTAAAGTACAACAGATTCAAATATATATAATGGGGCCTAACCTACAAAGGGCCATCCAGCAAGTCACTCAGAATTGCATGATTTATGCTAAAAATAACACAAAGACTGCTGTCACACTTCCCCAGATGGGGACTCAGCACAGAGGAACCTACCCCACCGAGGACTGGCAAATAGACTTTACTCAAATGCCTTGAGCCACAGGAAATTTCAGGTACCTGCTAGTATTTATGGACACTTTTTCAGGAAGGGTGGAGGCATATTGCCCCAGGACAGAAAAAGCCTCCAAAGTGGTTAGAGTCCTCCTTAAGGACATTATCCCCTGATCTGGAGTGCCTAACTCCCTTCAAAGTGATAATGGGCCTGCTTTTGTCTCTAGGGTAACCCAACAAGTGGCTAAAGCACTGCAAATGAATTGGAAGATACATTCATCCTGGAGACTACAATCAACAGGAAAAAACGAGAGAATGAATTATACATTAAAAAGGAGCATTGCTAAAATATGTCAAGAGACTAATTTAACTTGGGATAAGGCCTTGCCAGTTGCCCTGCTATGGATCAGAGTGGCTCCCAGAAGCAGGCTTAAATTGAGACCCTTTGAAATATTGTATGGTAGGCCATTCCAGGTGTCTGCCCAGGTGGGAGAATCTATAAATGCTCTGAAAGATCTAGCAGTTGCCAATTATGTTAAAGCTCTGGGCACTATACTAACCTCTGTTCATGAGTTTGTTGCCAGCAGGTGTGCCCATACAACTGATGTAACGTTACATCCTTTCCAGCCCAGAAACTGAGTCCTCCTTAAAACCTGGAGGGAACAAGGGACTGAGCACCAGCTGATCGCAAGGTGGACAGGACCACATGTGGTATTACTTATCACACACTCATCTGTCAAGTTAGCTGGAGTAAAGCCATGGATTCATCACACTCGGGTTAAAGCAGCACCACTGTCATCAGAAAATGACCCAACTCCTGACAGGCCTAGAGAGCAATGGGTTTATGAACCCTTAGAAGACTTAAGATTGCTCTTCAAAAAGAGTAAGTATTGGGCTTCCCTGGTGGCGCAGTGGTTGAGAGTCCACCTGCCAATGCAGGGGACACGGGTTCGTGCCCCGGTCCGGGAGGATCCCATATGCCGCGGAGCGGCTGGGCCCGTGAGCCGTGGCCGCTGAGCCTGCGCGTCCGGAGCCTGTGCTCCGCAACGGGAGGGGCCACAATGGTGAGAGGCCCACGTACTGCAAAAAAAAAAAAAAAAGTAAGTATTGAGATTAAAATTTCATTGTAGAAGGAATTTCATCAGGTTCAAATGGTTGTAGATAAAAAGAATTGTATTGCTTACTAACATTTTTAAGGAATATTCTCGACCCAAAACTGATCAATTCCATTTCACAATCACCCCCTCATCTCCCCTGTTCAGTGGGAAGTAGCCAGAAAAATCGTCACCCCTTTTCCCACAAGATTGTGGAATGGACATTGACAGTGGGGAATTGTAATAGTGGTGGGGCAGGCGTGAGCTATAGCAGCCCCGCTCAGCCATTGGTCAGTGTTGCAGTGGGCCCCTCCCCCAGGTGAGCAACTGTCAATGAGCGACCCGTCAGTGGTCCTGCTCAGTCATTGGTCAGCACTACAGTGGACCCCTCCCCCTCTCCCTCTACTGTATAAAAGGAGCCTCCAGAAGCAACCAACCCAGCCAGCACCTTCGCTTCAGACTTCTAGCCTCCAGAACTAGGAGACATAAATCTCTGTTGTTTTAAGCCATTCAGTTTATGGTACTTTGATATGGCAAACCTAGGGTTCCCTATAATGCTCTACACCTATATATTCCATTACCCATTAGATATCACCACTTGGGGATCTAATAGGTATCTTGACCTAACATGTCCAAATCTTAGCTCTTACTGTCTCCATTTCCTACCCCCTCCAAACTATCCCTTCCAACAGATTTTCCTATCTCAGTAAATGGTAGCTCTCAGGAGCACAAATCAAAATTCTTCCAAATCTTTAACATCATCGACCACTCCCTCTCCTTCCCTCGTACATGTTTCCATGTGTGCATACACAAATGCAGACACGGGCACAGATACATTGACAGTTCTTCAAAATATATTTATAATTTGAGCATTTCTCACCACTTCCGCTGTTACCACTTTGGACTAAGCTACCATCATCTCTTACTTAGAGTACTGTAATAGCTTCCTAATGTGCCTTGCCTCTGTACTTGTCCCCTTCAATGCATTCTTAGCATACCAGCCAAAATGAGTCTATTATAATAAAAGTCAGATTCAGTCTTTCTTTTGCTTAAGGCTCCCCAATAGTTTCCCATCTCTCAAAGAGTAAAAGGCAAATTTCCCCAAAGAGTCTCCAAAGGTCCATGCAATCTGATTGCTCTACTACCTTTCTTGTTAGAGCGTCTTATTTTTCACCTCTCTCTCTCTCTCTCCCTCTCTCTCTCTCTCTCTCTCCCCCCCCATTTGGTTTCAGTATGTCTCCCAAATGAGTCAATTTTCCACTTTCCTACCTCACCCACTCCCTTGTACCTAAGCCTAGGAAGCACCATCTGGTTAGCCAAAGCTCAATATACAATCCATATTGTGTGTGTATTCACATTCTAGCTTGTTTATGTGAACATGAAAAATACAAGTAGGCTTAGTTTTAATTTAGCAAAGAACTATCATACAAAATTATAGAATTTCTTCATTACAACATTGGGATTGCTTTTTTTCTCTCTGCGGCTTTTTCAATCCTTTTATTTCTTTGTTTCCCCACCCCCTCCCCCTCTCTCCTCCTTCTCCCCCTCTCTCCTATCTGTGTACATTTCAACTGCTTTCTTTCCCTGTCCTGTTCACTCTTTTTCTCAGCTGAGGAGGTACTGAAGATTTATTTTTAACAATAGTTGGACTTTGATTAGCTTGGGGAATTTCCTCCCCTTCCGCATATTAGTCTCACACCCCTGAATTCCTTCCTGTCTATTAATCCTATATCTGATCATGTAAAATATTTAATATTTATGAATATTTATTATATATTTTATATAAGTTATATTCTGTAGATCTGAAAGGAAAGCAAGTGGACTTTTCAAGAGCTTATCAAATTAGCCATTGTTTTAAATAACTGAATATATTTTCTTAAGCCTCTCCTTTTCTATCCTTCTTTCCTTCAATTTCTATTTTGTTGTTTCTCTTCCAAAGAAGCAAAGAGAGTGATTTAAGATCAGGAAGGTGGTGGAATAGGACAGCCCCAGCTCTAGTACCCTGTCACAAAAATATGGTTTAGCAGCTACCCACAGAAGAGAACACCTTTGTGAAAATCCCAGATCTAAGAAGTAAAGCTGAAGCAGCACCCATCTGGGGCATGAAAACCAAGAAAAGTGACATTAGAAGGATAACAGAAGTGGTATCAATTTGTCGCCTTCTTCCTTCCCCCAGGCCAGCTCAGTGCAGCACCTAGAGGGTACCTCTGAGTCTATGGTTTCTCCAGTAGGGAAATGAGAACCCAAGGCAGATATCCAGGTTTCCTGGGCATTCCTCTGGAGGCCCACTTCTGCTTTGCCTCATGGGGAACGCTCTGGGAATTGGCAGGGCCAGATAATTTGGGGTCAGCTAGCACAAAGGAATATGGCATACCTTATAGCCAACATTGTGCGAATCTTGGAGGTGGTATCAGGTCCCCTGCCAGCAGCATCGCCTGATCAAAAGTACAGTCAGCAGTCTAAATTCAACTGCAAGGGAACCCAACCTCTGAGAGCAGCCCACAGCTCTGGCATACAGAGGAGTAAATACAAAAGCCCCGCCCAACAGCAGAGCTCAAGCCAACTGCAGAACTCTAGCAGAGCCCTCTTCCAGTGGCAGTGAGCCACGCAATAGGGCCACGTCCCTTGGTGGCTGTTGCCTCACTGCACCAAAATGGTGACCTCAGGGGTCAACTGCTGCTCTGGCTAAGCAGTCATGGGGTTTTGGCGCCCCCCCCCCCTGCCCACAGAATGGCATCTGCAGGTGGGTCAAAACACACCTGCCACGCTGCTCTTATTTTCTGATTTGTCTTCACTTACCTATGTTCCAAGTCTAAACAAATAATATACACAATGACAGTAATGAGAGTTTTTCTAACAAATGGTCAAATTTCTAGGAAAGATGCAAAAATAAGATCAGGCTCCTCTTAGAAAATTAATGTAAATATTGCAAATAAGGGGAAATGGAGTCAGTGCTGAAGTAGGGAACAGTGTGAAGAACTAGCCACCAATTTAGAGAAATTTCATTCATTTATTTAACACATGTTTGAATCTGGAGCAAAGAGCAGGAGCTCTCTGCTTAGAACTACTTCATGCTGAGTACTGACAGCTTTCAGAGAGAAAACCACTCATACAAAACAAAACACCCACAGATTGTGGGATTTTCTCTGGCCCAACTTCCCATTAGTATGTTGGACCCCACATAGAGGAGCATACCAGAATTCAGAAAGGAATGCCCATAATTTATAGTCACATGAAAACAATATACATTTATGTGAGGTAATATTTATATGGTTTCTAAACCAAAGAGTGTCAAATAATATACAGCAAAAAGTCCACCTCCTTCAAACCATTTCATTTCTCCTTCCTTTAACTACAATTAACAGCTTCTTGTGTATATTCTAGAAATACTATTCCTATACTAATATATATCCTTATAGTCTTTGGTGGTTTTATATTTGCTATTTTCACTCAACAGTATATCCTGAAGATATTCCCATTGAACTTCCTCATTCCTTCTTACACCTGCATAGTTTACTGATATACATTGTATCATGTTTACAAAACTAATTTGCTATTATAATCTAATATCTGCAATAACCCTACTTTCAAATAAGGTCACATTCTGAGGCACTAGGGTGCAGGATTTCAACATATCTTTTGGGGAGACATAATTCAATCCATAACATCTGCATTGCCAAGAGTGAAGGGAAACTGGAATGCTCATACACTGATAATGAGAGTGTGAACTGTTTCACCTTTTAGAATGGCAATTTGTCAATATGTATTTAAAAATTTTTAAATGTGTCTACTTTCTGAAAGAGCAATCTCAATATTTTGTTTTTATCCTAGGCAGGTAATTACATAGGAACAAAATGCTATGTGGAAAAAGAAGGTCTTTGCAGTGTTCTTTATAGCATTAAAACGGAAAATAATCATAGGTAATTGGTTAAATGGATTATGATCCAGTAAGATGAAGATATTATTGAGTTTCACAATGAAATGCTATGCTTCCCACTGATAGCAACACTTATCATTGTCAAGAAGGCTGGCTGTGGCCTCAGATGATGGCCTTTTAATTTTCTTTTTAAATTTAGAGTAAAACTAAAACAGGTAATAATTAATATATGCCCATTCTAATTGTTAAAATATTATTACTAACTACTTAGAACTAACAACAAAAAACAATTGTTGGTGAGGATGTGTGGAAATGGAAACCCTCATGTACTCTTGGTGGGAATGTATACTGGTGCAACTACTATGGAAAACAGTATGGAGTTTCCTCAAAAAATTAAAACTGGGGGACTTCCCTGGTGGTCCAGTAGCTAAGACTCCACGCTCCCAATTCAGGGGGCCCGGTTTCAATCCCTGGTCAGGGAACTAGATACCACATGTCAAAACTAAGAGTCTGTGGGCTTCCCTGGTGGCACAGTGGTTGAGAGTCCGCCTGCCGATGCAGGGGACACGGGTTTGTGCCCCGGTCCAGGAAGTTCCCACATGCCGTGGAGCAGCTGGGCCCATGAGCCATGGCCGCTGAGCCTGCGCGTCCAGAGCCTGTGCTCCGCAATGGGAGAGGCCACAGCAGTGAGATGCCTGTGTACTGCAAAAAAAACTCAAAAACAAACAAACAAGAAAACTAAGAGTTCACATGCTGCAACTAAAAGATCCTGCATGCCACAACTAAGACCTGGTGCAGCCAAATAAATAAATAAATAGATAAATAAATAAATAAATATTTTTTAAAAAATAAAAATGGAACTCCTATACGATCCAGCAATTCCACTTATGGGTATTTATCTGAAGAAAATGAGAACACTGGCTTAAAAAGATATATACACCTCCATCTTCACTGCAGCATTATTTACAATAGCCAAGACATGGAAACAACCAAAGTGTCTCTCCATGGATGAATGGATAAAGAAGATGTGGTATATACAGATACAATGGAATATTATTCAACCATAAAAAGAAAGAATTTTTGCAATTTGCAACAACATGGATGGACCTTGGGGACATTATGCTAAGTGAAATAAGTCAGACAGAGCAAGACAAATATTGTATCTCACTTACATGTGGAATCCAAAAAACAAAACAAAATGAACAAAAAACCAAGCTCATAGATACAAAGAATAGATTACTGGTTGCCAGAAGCCAAGGGTAGGTGTTAGGTGAAATGGGTGAAAGGAAACAGAAGGTACAAACTTCCAGCTGTAAAGTAAATAAGTCCTTGGCGTGTTATGTACAACATGGTAACTATAGTTAGAATACTATACTACACATTTGAAAGTTGTTAAGAGTAGATCTTAAAAGTTTTCATCACAAGAAAAAAATTCTATAACTATGTATAGTGATGGACGTTAACTAGACTTCCTGTGGTGATCATTTCATAATACATACAAATATTGAATCATAATGTTGTACACCTGAAACTAATGTCAATTATATCTGAATAAAAATATATCACTGGGCTTCCCTGGTGGCACAGTGGTTGAGAATCTGCCTGCAAATTCAGGGGACACGGGTTCGAGCCCTGGTCTGGGAGGATCCCACATGCCGCGGAGCAACTAGGCCCGTGAGCCACAACTACTGAGCCTGCGCGTCTGGAGCCTGTGCTCTGCAACAAGAGAGGCCGTGATAGTGAGAGGCCCGCGCACCGCGATGAAGAGTGGCCCCCACTTGCCGCAACTAGAGAAAGCCCTCGCACAGAAACGAAGACCCAACACAGCAAAAATAAATAAATTAATTAATAATAAAAATATATCACTAGCTTGTGTGTACATTTTATTTGGATCCTGTACACTTAGTAACAAGAAAACATGCTTACAATATAAAATTACATAAAAAACAGCTTATAAAACAGTATCAATATTATGGCCCCATTTATATAAAAACATATTTATATTAAAAGTGCAAAGAGAACCTTCTTAAAGGTTACACACCAAAATGTATAATAATCAGTTAATGCACAAAATTCTTCTAAAAAGTTTTTTTCTAGATGGTGGAATTAAAGAATATTTTAATTTACATTTTTTGTTCCTCTGATATTTCTAATTTTTCTATCATGAACGTGTGATAAAGACTAAACAAACAGTGGCTTAACCAAATGAAATGGGGCTGCTTGAATTGCTAATGATGGGTCTCAAAAGTTGATACCAGGTGAGCAGTGCTAAGGAGGGATGGGGAAGTCAGGAGAGTGAACAGATGCTATAGCCCCAGGAATTCTCTCCCTTCTACGGAGTGGACCTCCAGGGCCCCTGGGTTACCCTTGGTCTCTAGGGGTCTGCCTTGCTGTGCTGGGATGCACAGAGCCTTCATCAGGAGCCTGGATACTCTTTGCTTACAGGCTGGGGTGGGAGGGAGGGGAGGGTCTGATCTCAGATGGGAGGTCATTTGCAGCAGCAGCGGCACCCCACAGCAGGAGGTGGCTTCTGCTCAAAAATGCAAGGGTCACAGTAGGACAGTAAAAATACACTTTGTACATGCAGGCACTAAAGGTCCTCCTCCCTCTACCTGCTTGGAGAGAACAGAACTGGCCAGGTGGGTACTTTCCCCTCACCCCCACAGATCAGCTGACCTTCTCCAAGAGATCATGTTCTCACAAACCTCTGGTCTTTTGAAACTCTGTATTGCCATTCTCAAGAATAGCCTTTCGGGCTTCCCTGGTGGCGCAGTGGTTGAGAGTCCGCCTGCCAATGCAGGGGACACGGGTTCGTGCCCCGGTCCAGGAAAATGCCACATGCCGCGTAGCAGCTGGGCCCGTGAGCCACGGCCGCTGAGCCTGCGCATCCGGAGCCTGTGCTCCGCAACGAGAGAGGCCACAACAGTGAGAGGCCCGCGTACCGCACAAAAAAAAAAAAAAAAAAAAAAGAATAGCCTTTCCCCACACCAAGTTCCAAATCTCTAAATCCTGTTGTCCTTTAAATCCATTTCAAATGCTGCTTTTTTTTACATTCTAGCCCCTGGTCCTAGGATGGAGGGAGAACAGACCACAGACATACTGTAACACTATGAGAGGGAACAGCAGTGTCCAGCTAATGAAAAAAAGGACAAGAGTACCCTACGTCATTTATAATTGTGGATTCAGAGATCTTCCATGGAGACAAGTGTTGAAAGTTCCCACCCTTTCATGGCAAAAAATATTGTAAGATATGTGGGCCCCTAAGATATACTCCATTTTGTCAAATACCCTAAAGTTAGTTGGGATTCAGGGTGTGTCCTTCCTCAGGCCCCTACAACTGGTCAGTTTCCAAATAGATAGGACTTAAGGCTACAGAACAAGCCTCTAAATACCACTTATCAATATCCAAGGAAGAGCCATTGAGAGGACCTGGCAATGTTTGCCAGACACACTTGTTTCTGAAATGGGTGATTCATTTAAGAAAATAATTCCATGGCTCATTCCTGGACCTCCTGGCTGTGTTCTGGACCCTCCTGGGGTTATTACATTGCCACCTCTGTATTGGCAGAGTTAAGCAAATATCTTCATGAAAACTTTAGGATCAAAGTTTAGCTCTCCCACTATCATGGCTTCCCTCTGCTTTGTCTTCTACCACAGTCCAGCCCTAATGACCTCGACCTAACTCACGAAGAGACAGCAGGGCATCATGGTTAAAAGCATGATCTTGGAAGCCAATCTGCCTGGGTTCAGATCTTGGCTCTGACATTACATAACTGTGACATGGAACAAATTACTAAACATCTGTATGCCTCAGTTTCCTTAAGATAATAGTACCTACCTCACAAGACTGTTTTATTAACATAAGTTATTATAAGCACTTAAAACAGTGACTGGTATGTGGTACAGGTTACAAAAATGCTTGCTAAATAAAATAAATAAATACCTGTACTAGACCGGATTATTTCTGTCCCAACAACATGGCCCAGCAGGTCATACTGATTCAGTCGAGAGCCATCCTGTGCCACTTCCACAGATTTGTTCTTCCCAAGAGTCCAAGAGTAAACTACTTCGGCTGTTGTATAGGCATCTAAGGCAGAAAAAAGTCAAGAAGGAGAAGTGAAGGGAAAGGAAAATGATTATTTTTGATACTAAACTTGCATGAGATTGAAATACAACTTCCATCCCAAAAGAGTTTTAGGTATGTGGTATATCTTCAACTGAAGTACATTTATCCATGCATGTATTAAGTACTTGTTGAACAATTACTAACAGTTTATGCTGGACACACAGAAATAAACCCAAAGTGGTCACTTGCTTCAATGACTCACAGTCTTCTGGACTGCCAATAAATTGTTAAACTTTTCCTTCTCTTGGAGGATAGAGAGTAGGGGCAAGGGGAGGAATGGTTAAAATATTACCTAATGCAGATGTCACAAATTCAAATGCCCACAGGAACTAGAGAGGTATCTTAAATGACCAAATCAGGCTAGTTGTAGGAAAAATAAACTGCTAGAAATGTAATACAATTTTCTTTAACTAATTATGGGGTGAACATATGAAATAATGTAAAATATCATACTGGGGATGTTTTAAATTAAAAATGAAAAATTACAAATTAAAAAAGCAATAATTAATGATTACAGTTTTATTTTGAAATGTATTACCACTTTAATTTTGCAAACCAGAAACCTGCCACCATTTCTTCTGCATCAGGGTATTAATGTCAGGTCTTGTATTTGGAATTCCAATGTTGAGTACAGAATTTAGTACAGATTAATTTTAACAGGGGTGTGGGTAAGGAAACGGTGAGGGAATGAGGAGTAAGGTTATTTAGTTTTAGTCAGTATCTTAAAAGAATAGAGTTGCTTTCTTTCCAGACACAGATTAACTCTTTGCACAGTGGGTTTTATATTTGGGGTGAGCACTTTGCCCTAACTCAGATATCTAGGCTCATAGGGAAACTGACAACCATACTGCTTATACTGCTCCTCTTCATTCATTTTTGAGCTGTTTATTGTTCAAGTCATTGGGAGGTATCCAGCTCATGGTGGCAGCTATTATGTCCATAATATGCTCTACTTAAACCTTTTACCACAAAGCAAATAATTGCTAGTCAATCTACCAATGAACGAACATAAATTCTGTATCCCTACAAAACTTTGCAATGCTGGATATGTATTTCATAAAAGTCTGACATTAACACTTACATATATTAATTGTGATCTGCTTATGTTACATTTTTTAGGACTTTTTTCAATATATTCAAGTAAACCATTTTCTGATTTGCTTATAACGGACAACATGCCCAAAAGTTGTTCATTCACATCAAAATTCTCATTGAAATTATGAGAAAATACACATAACTATCATAAGTGACAAAAGAAAATGCCACAGGAAATCTAACTTTTAAACATAATGTGCCCTGTATATGGTCTCAGTCATTTCTTCAACTCACTGACAAAAATACTTCTGGTTCAATGTATAATTTCTACTGCAATGAATCTTGTGTCTATAAAATATTTTGATGCCTGTGAAGGTATATTGCTTAATTAATGCATAACTGCTTTTCCCAGCAGCAACACTTAATGTATATATTCAAATACAAACCTGTTGAACTTTCAGTCTATTTAATAAAATTAAGATTTTCATTGTACATCTTTTTTAATATATCAATTATGGTTCTTATAATGGATTGCATAATGTTGATATCTGAAGTTTTATTTTTCAACAAAAGCATACTGTGTATGCATAGAAACAGTGTATAAATAGTCTTCATTTTTATTAGGAAATGCAAACTTGCCACCTTTTTTGAAATAGTCCTTTCAGTCTATCTTTAATTTATTTATTTTAAATTTTTACAGCTATGGGTACAAGAACTATGTCACTTTCCTCTTAATTCAACTAGGAGCTCTTAAATCTATCAATTAAGTGAGTTGATTAATGGCAACTGACATTAGACCTTGTTTTCAGGGAGAGAGCAGAAAGTGCCCACATACAAGGGACAGCCACTACTCAGCCCCAGCTGTTTGTGGCCAGGTGGGGATTTGAGTCCAATCTTCTGATTTCATAAAATAATAAACAATCTGGAATTTTGTATGACATCTCCCAAATTTCAAATCTTGGAGGATAATTTTGAAGGTTACTAACACTGTATAGATCAAATAAATGACATCTGCAAACCACCAACTTGTAACCTCTTGTCTAGAGGTTTTCCCCTATGGATGGCTGTGGTCTTTTGTGATTCTGTTTTGGAAACAAAGCATCCTCTGCTGCCTATGGGGTATCTAGGGCTCCCAACTAAAATTGAGATCTTTAAACTACAATCACCAAGAAGAAAGGGATATCATCTCCTCAGGACTCTTCTCACACACTTACCTAAAACTTATACTAAGACTATTAAGTGAGGACTATCACAAGGCTATTAATAAAATGTGATTTCACAAGGTCCTTGTCCTCTCATTTTCCCCAGTGCCTTCTAACCTTAATATATATGTTTGGGTTCTACTATGCCTAAACATATAATTACCTGTATATGTCTTCTTTTGTTTATTTTTATTTTTTTATACAGCAGTTTCTTATTAGTCATCAATTTTATACACATCAGTGTATACATGTCAATCACAATCACCCAATTCATCACACCACCATCCCCAGCCCCTGGCAGCTTTCCCCCCATGGTGTCCATACATTTGTTCTCTACATCTGTGTCTCAATGTCTGCCCTGAAAACCGGTTCATCTGTACCATAGTTCTAGGTTCCACATACATGCGTTAATATACAATATTTGTTTTTCTCTTTCTGACTTACTTCACGCTGTATGACAGTGTCTAGATCCATCCACGTCTCAACAAATGACCCAATTTCGTTCCTTTTTATGGCTGAGTAATACTCCATTGTATATATGTACCACATCTTCTTTATCCATTCGTCTGTTGATGGGCATTTAGGTTACTTCCATGACCTGGCTATTGTAAATAGTGCTGCAATGAACATTGGGGTGCATGTGTCTTTTGGAATTATGATTTTCTCTGGGTATATACCCAGTAGTGGGATTGCTGGATCATATGGTAATTCTATTTTTAGTTTTTTAAGAACCTCCATACTGTTCTCCATAGTGGTTGTATCAATTTACATCCCAACCAACAGTGCAAGAGGATTCCCTTTTCTCTGCACCCTCTCCACCATTTGTTGTTTGTAGATTTTCTGATGATGCCCATTATAACTGGTGTGAGGTGATACCTCATTGTAGTTTTGATTTGCATTTCTCTAATAATTAGTGATGTTGAGCAGCTTTTCACGTGCTTCTTGGCCATCTGTATGTCTTCTTTGGAGAAATGTCTATTTAGGTTTTCTGCCCATTTTTGTATTGGGCTGTTTGTTTCTTTAATATTGAGCTGCAGGGGCTGTTTATATATTTTGGAGATTAATCCTTTGTCAGTTGCTTCGTTCGCAAATATTTTCTCCCGTTCTGAGGGTTGTCTGTTCGTCTTATTTATGGTTTCCTTTGCTGTGCAGAAACATTTAAGTTTCATTAGGTCCTATTTGTTTATTTTTGTTTTTATTTCCATTACTCTAGGAGGTGGATCAAAAAAGATTTTGTGATTTATGTCAAAGAGTGTTCTTCCTATGTTTTCCTCTAAGAGTTTTATAGTGTTCGGTCTTACATTTAAGTCTCTAATCCATTTTGAGTTTACTTTCGTGTATGGTGTTAGGGAGTGTACTAATTTAATTCTTTTACATGTAGCTGTCCAGTTTTCCCAGCACCACTTACTGAAGAGACTGTCTTTTCTCAATTGTATATCCTTGCCTCCTTTGTCACAGATTAGTTGACCATAGGTGCGTGGGTTTACCTCTGGGCTTCCTATCTTGTTCCATTGATCTATGTTTCTGTTTTTGTGCCAGTACCATACTGTCTTGATTACTGTAGCTTTGCAGTATAGTCCGAAGTCAGGGAGTCTGATTCCTCCAGCTCCGTTTTTTTCCCTCAAGACTTCTTTGGCTATTTGGGGTCTTTTGTGTCTCCATATAAATTTTAAGACTTTTTCTTCTAGTTCCATAAAAAATGCCATTGGCAATTTGAAAGGGATTGCATTGAATCTGTAGATTGTTTTGGGTAGTATAGTCATTTCCACAATATTGATTCTTCCAATCCAAGAACATGGTATATGTCTCCAACTGTTGGTATAATCTTTAATTTCTTTCATCAGTGTCTTATAGTTTTCTGCATACAGGTCTTTTGTCTCCCTAGCTAGGTTTATTCCTAGATATTTTATTCTTTTTGTTGCAATGGTAAATGGGAGTGTTTCCTTAATTTCTCTTTCAGATAATTCATCATTAGTGTATAGGAATGCAAGAGAGTTCTGTGCATTAATTTTGTATCCTGCAACTTACCAAATTCATTGATTAGCTCTAGTAGTTTTCTGGTGGCATTTTTAGGATTCTCTATGTATAGTATCATGTCATCTGCAAACAGTGACAGTTTTACTTCTTCTTTTCCAATTTGTATTCCTTTTATTTCTTTTTCTTCTCTGATTGCCATGACTAGGACTTCCAAAACTATGTTGAATAATACTGTTGAGAGTGGACATCCTTGTCTTGTTCCTGATCTTAGAGGAAATGCTTTCAGTTTTTCACCATTGAGAATGATGTTTGCTGTGGGTTTGTCATATATGGCCTTTATTATGTTGAGGTAGGTTCCCTCTATGCCCACTTTCTGGAGGGTTTTTATCTTAAATGGCTGTTGAATTTTTTCAAAAACTTTTCCTGAATCTATTGAGATGATCATATGGTTTTTATTCTTCAATTTGTTAATATGGTGTATCACATTGATTGATTTGCATATATTGAAGAATCCTTGCATCCCTGGGATAAATCCCACTTGATCATGGTGTATGATCCTTTTAATGTGTTGTTGGATTCTGTTTGCTAGTATGTTGTTCAGTATTTTTGCATCTATATTCATCAGTGATATTGCTCTGTAATTTTCTCTTTTTGTAGTATCTTTGTCTGGTATTGGTATCAGGGTGATGGTGGCCTCATAGAATGAATTTGGGAGTGTTCCTTCCTCTGCAATTTTTTGGAAGAGTTTGAGAAGGATGGGTGTTAACTCTTCTCTAAATGTTTGATAGAATTCACCTGTGAAGCCATCTGGTCCTGGACTTTTGCTTGTTGGAAGATTTTTAATCACAGTTTCAATTCCATTACATGTGATTGGCCTGTTCATATTTTCTATTTCTTCCTGGTTCAGTCTTGGAATGTTATACCTTTCTAAGAATTTTTCCATTTCTTCCAGGTTGTCCATTTTATTGGCATAGAGGTGCTTGTAGTAGTCCCTTAGGATGCTTTGTATTTCTGCGGTGTCTGTTGTAACTTCTCCTTTTTCATTTCTAATTTTATTGATTTGAGTCCTCTCCTTCTTTTTCTTGATGAGTCTGGCTAATGGTTTATCAATTTTGTTTATCTTCTCAAAGAACCAGCTTTTAGTTTTATTGATCTTTGCTACTGGTTTCTTTGTTTGTATTTCATTTATTTCTGCTCTGATCTTTATGATTTCTTTCCTTCTGCTAATTTTGGGTTTTGTTTGTTCTTCTTTCTCTAGTTCCTTTAGGTGTAAGGTGAGATTGTTTATTTGAGATTTTTCTTGTTTCTTGAGGTAGGCTTGTATAGCTATAAACTTCCCTTTTGGATTGTCATGTTTTCATTGTCATTTGTCTCTAGGTATTTTTTGATTTCCTCTTTGAGTTCTTCAGTGTTCTCTTGGTTATTTAGTAACGTATTGTTTAGCTTCCATGTGTTTGTGTTTTTTACGTTTTTTCCCCTGTACTTCATTTCTAATCTCATAGTGTTGTGGTCAGAAAAGATGCTTGATATGTTTTCAATTTTCTTCAATTTACTGAGGCTTGATTTGTGACACAAGATGTGATCTATCCTGGAGAATGTTCCATGCGCACTTAGAAGAAAGTGTCATCTGCTGTTTTGGGATGGAATGTCCTATAAATATCAATTAAATCTATCTGGTCTATCATGTCATTTAAAGCTTCTGTTTCCTTATTTATTTTCATTTTGGTTGATCTGTCCATTGGTGTAAGTCAGGTGTTAAAGTCCCCCACTATTATTGTGTTACTGTTGATTTCCTCTTTTACAGCTGTTAGCAGTTGCCTTATATATTGAGGTGCTCCTATGTTGGGTGCATATATATTTATAATTGTTATATCTTCTTCTTGGATTGATCTCTTGATCATTATGTAGTGCCCTTCCTTGTCTCTTGCAACATACTTTATTTTAAAGTCTATTTTATCTGATATGAGTATTGCTACTACAGCTTTCTTTTGATTTCCATTTGCATAGAATATCTTTTTCCATCCCCTCACTTTCAGTCTGTATGTGTCCCTAGGTCTGAAGTGGCTCTCTTGTAGACAGCATATTTATGGGTCTTGGTTTTGTTTCCATTCGGCAAACCTGTGTCTTTTCGTTGGAGCATTTAATCCATTCACGTTTAAGGTAATTATCAATATGTATATTCCTATGACCATTTTCTTAATTTTGGGGGGTTTGTTTTTGTAGGTCCTTTTCTTCTCTTATGTTTCCCACTTAGAGACATTCCTTTAGCATTTGTGGTAGAGCTGGTTTGGTGGTGCTGAATTCTCTTAGCTTCTGCTTGTCTGTAAAGCTTTTGATTTCTCCATTGAATCTGAATGAGATCCTTGCTGGCTAGAGTAATCTTGGTTGTAGGTTCTTCCCTTTCATCACTTTAAGTATATCATGCCACTCCCTTCTGGCTTATAGAGTTTCTGCTGAGAAATCAGCTGTTAACCTTATGGGAATTCCCTTGTATGTTATTCGTCGTTTTTCCCTGGCTGCTTTCAATAATTTTTATTTTTGCCAGTTTGATTACTATGTGTCTCAGTGTGTTTCTCCTTGGGTTTATCCTGTATGGGACTCGCTGCATTTCCTGGACTTGGGTGGCTATTTCCTTTCCCATGTTAGGGAAATTTTCGACTATAATCTCTTCAAATTTTTTCTCAGGTCCTTTCTCTCTCTCTTCTCCTTCTGGTACCCCTATAATGCAAATATTGTTATGTTTAATGTTGTCCCAGAGGTCTCTCAGGCTGTCTTCATTTGTTTTCATTCTTTTTTCTTTATTCTGTTCCGCAGCAGTGAATTCCACCATTCTGTCTTCCAGGTCACTTATCTGTTCTTCTGCCTCAGTTATTCTGCTATTGATTCCTTCTAGTGTAGTTTTCATTTCAGTTATTGTATTGTTCATCTCTGTTTGTTTGTTCTTTAATTCTTCTAGGTCTTTGTTAAACATTTCTTGCATCTTCTCGATCTTTTCCTCCATTCATTTTTTGAGGTCCTGGATCATCTTCACTATCATTATTCTGAATTCTTTTTCTGGAAGGTCGCCTATCTCCACTTCATTTAGTTGTTTTTCTGGGGTTTTATCTTGTTCCTTCATCTGTTACGTAGCCCTCTGCCTTTTCATTTTCTCTATCTTTCTGTGAATATGGTTTTTGTTCCACAGGCTACAGGATTGTAGTTCTTCTTGTTTCTGTATATGTCTTCTTATCTTTGCCATTCAAGTGGTTGTAACTCCCTATGGTTAAAGGACAAAGCAGTGTTCTGCCCAATATACCCAAGAGTTTGACAATGGAAATTAGAGCAGGTCCTTCTGTGAAGGGGTAGGTGATGGAAGATATTATCCACCCCCAGGAAAGAAAAGGAATTTCTTGCTGAACCTCTTAACTTAAACTGAGTACCTTGAGCATACAATCCTGAATATTAGCCCTAAGAATCCTAGCCTGTTCTAATACAGATGTGACAATAAATTGTGCAGCTACCAGTTCCTTAGAAACTTCACTGGGCCCAGAGTGGCAACTTGTTTTATGCAAAAAGCAATGGTTTCATTTCTTTGATAATAATCAAAAGGAGGAAAAAGGATTTTCTTCTCATTTGTTGGAGGTCAAATCAAGAAAGGCAAAAACTACTAAAGGAAGAGAAGGAAGAGGGAGAAATATATTCAAAAAACAAATTGAAAACTACTTGATTGTCTGCTCACAGCCTGACCCCATATTTGTAAAAAAGGTTAATAAGGCACAGTGAGCACCACCAGTATGCCCACAATCTATTGAGGGAGACAGACATTGCACAATAGTTATAGCACAAGCCTAAACATTAGATGTATGCACACTAATGAAACAAAAACAAGTGTTAAGTGAAACCAGAAGGAGGCTTTATTGATTCTGCTTAGAGTGTAGTGTTAGAGAAGGATTCATAAACTGGGTGATACTCAGAAGATGAGGTCACATTTAGTAGGTGATAGAAGGACTTTCCTAGCCAAAGAACAACACAGCAAAGGCAAAAATCCATATGAGAGCATGGAGTGTTAAGGGAATTAATGGTATCCCTGGACTTACAGGCTAAAAGGAAGCTGAGGTTATATTATAAAATAGCTTAATTGCCCACACCAAGAAATAAGGGTTTTATGGCCTTAAATGACACATTAGACCCATTGGACTTAATAGATATTTAAAGGACATTCTGTCCAAAAACATCCGAATATACATTCTTTTCTGTGCACATGGAAGTTCTCCAGGATAGATCACATTCTGGCCACAAAGCAAGTCTCAATAAATTTAAGAAGATCGATATTATATCAAGCATCTTTTCTGACCACAAAATATGAAACTAGAAATCAATTATAGGAAGAAAAATGGAGAAAACACAAACACGTAGATGCTAAACATCATGCTACTAAAAAACCAATGGGCTAACGAAAAAAATCAGAGAGGAAATCAGAAAATACCTTGAAACAAATGAAATGAAAGCACAACATTCAAAAAGCTATGGGATGCAGCAAATGCAGTTCTGAGAGGGAAGTTTATGGCAATACAAGCTTATGTCAGGAAACAAGAAAAATCTCAAATAAACAACCTAACCTACCATCTAAAGGAATTAGAAAAAGAAGAACAAAGAAAGTCCAGAGTCAGCAGAAGGAAGGAAATTATAAAGATCAGGGGGGAAAAAAATGAAGTGGAGATCAAAAAGAAAAACCACCCACAACAATAGAAAAGATCAATGAAACCAAGAGCTGGGTTTTTGAAAAGATAAATAAAATTGACAAGACTTTAAGCTATGCTTATTAAGAAAAACAAGAGAGAGGATGCAAATAAACAAAATAAGAAATGAAAGAGGAGAAATTACAATGAATATTACAGAGCTACAAAAAATCATAAGAGAATACTATGAATATATGCCAACAAATTGGACAACCTAGAAGGAATGGATAAATTCCTAGAAACATACACTCTTCCACAGTGGAGTCAGAAAGAACTAGACGATCTGAACAGACTGATCACTAGTAGTGAAATTGAATTAGTAATCAAAAAACTCCCAAAAAACAAAAGTCCAGGACTAGACAGCTTCACAGAGGAATTATACTAAGTATACAAAGAAGAATTAATACCTATCCTTCTCAAACTATTCCAGAACATTGAAGAGGAGGGAACATCCCCAAATTCATTCTATGAGGCCATTATTACCATGATACCCAACCAAAGACAATACAAGAAAAGAAAATTACAGGCCAATATCTCTGATGAATATAGATGCACAAATCCTCAAGAAAATACTAGCAAACCAAATCCAACAATATATAAAAAGAATTATATACCATGATCAAGTGGAAATTATTCTAGGATCCAATAGTGGTTCAATATCCACAAATCAATCAGCATGGTATACCACATTAACAAAAGGAAAGACAAAAACCACATGATCATCTCAATAGATGCAGAAAAAGCATTCTACAAAATTCAACATCCATTTATAATAAAAACTCTCCAGAAAGTGGGCATAGAGGGAAGATATCTCAAAATAATAAAGGCCAACTATGACAAACCCACAGCTAACATTGTGTTTTCAATGGTGAAAAGCTGAAAGCTTTTCCTCTAAAATCAGGAACAAGACAAGAATGCCCACTCTTGCCATTTCTGTTTAACATAGTATTGGAAGTCCTAGCCACAGCAATAAAACAAGAAAAAAAAAGGCATCCATATTAGAAGGAAAGAGGTAAAACAGTCACTCTTTGCAGATGACATGACACTATACATAGAAAATGCTAAAGTCTCCACCAAAAAACTATTAGAATTAATAAATTAATTCAGTAAAGTTGTAGGATTCAAGATTAATATACAGAAATCTGTTGCTGTTCTATACACTAATAATAAACTATCAGAAAAAGGAAACAAGAAAACGATCCCATTTACAATTGTATTAGAAAGAATAAAATAAGAAGGGATAAATTTAACCAAGGAAGCGAAGGACCTATATTCTGAAAACTGTAAGTCATTGATGAAGGAAATGGAAGATGATACAAACAAATGGAAAGATATCCCATGTTTACAGATTGGAAGAATTAAAATAGTTAAATTGTTTAATATTGTTAAAATGTCCATACTACTCAAAGCAATCCACAGATTTAATACAATCCCTATCAAAATATCCATGACATTTTTCACAGAACTAGCACAAATAATCCTAAAATTTGTATGGGAGTGCAAAAGACCCCAAAGAGCCAAAGCAATCTTGAGAAAAAACAACAAAGCTGGAAGTCATGATCCCTGACTTCAGACTGTATTACAAAGCTACAGTAATCAAAACAGTATGGTACTAGCACAAAAACAGAAATATAGATCAATAGAACAGGATAGAAAGCCCAGAAATAAACCCACATACTTATGGCCAATTAAACTATGACAAAGGAGGCAAGAATATACAATGGAGAAAAGACAGCCTCTTCAATAAATGTTGCTGGGAAAACAGCTACCTACATGTCAAAGAATGAAATTCAAACACTCCCTCATACCATATACAAAAATAAACTCAAAATGGATTAAAGACCTAAATGTAAGACTGGAAACCATAAAATTCCTAGAAGAAAACATAGGCAGAGCACTCTTTGACATAAGTGTTAGCAGTATATTTTTGGATTGTCCCTTTAAGCAAAGGAAACAAAAGGATAAGTAAACAAATGGGACCTAACTAAACTTAAAAGCGTTTGTGCAGCAAAGGAAACCATCAGCAAAACAAAAAGACAACCTACTGAATGGGAGAAAATATTTGCAAATGATACATTCAATAAGGGGTTAATATCCAAAATATATAAACAGTTCATATAACTCAATATCAAAAACAACCCAAAAACCTTGATTAAAAAAGAGGGAGAAGACCTGAACAGACATTTTCCCAAAGACATACAGATGGTCAACAGTCACATGAAAAGATGCTCAATATTCCTAACCATCATGGAAATGCAAATCAAAACCACAATGAGATATCACCTCACATGTATTATAATGGCTGTCATCAAAAAGACCACAAATAACAAACTTGGCAAGGATATGGAGAAAAGGGAAACCTAGTACACTAGTACAATGTTAGTGGGAATGTAAGTTGGTGCAGCCACTATGGAAAACAGTATGGAGGTTCCTCAAAAAACTAAAAATAGAACTACCATATGATCTAGAAATTCTACTCCTGGGTGTATATATGCATAAAATGAAAATATTAATTTGCAAAGATTATCTGCACCCCAAGGTTCAAAGCAGCATTATTTGCAATAGCCAAGATATGGAAGCAAGCTAAGTGTCCATCAACAGATGAATGGATAAAGACAATATATTGTGTGTGTTTGTGTGCGTGTGTGTGGAGGGGTAAAATGGGATGTTACTCAACCATAAAAAAGAATGAAGTTTTGATATTTGCAACAGCAACATGGATGGACTTGAAGGGTATTACGCTCAGTGAAATAAGTCAGACAAGGAAAGACACATACTGTATGTTATCACTTATATACAGAATCTAAATATTACAACAAACTAATGAATATAAGAAAACAGAAACAGACTCCCAGATATAGAGAACAAACTAGTTCTTACCAGTGGGAAGGGGACTTGCGGGAGGGCAAGATTGGGGTAGGGGATTAAGAGACACAAACTATATTATGTATAAAATAAGTAAAATACAGGGATATACTGTACAGCACAGGGAATATAGCGAATAATTTATAATAACTTTAAATGAAGTATAATGTATTAAAATATTGAATCACTATGTTGTATACCTGAAACTAATATAATATTTTAAATTAACTATACTTAAATTTTTAAAAATGAAATAAGGGTTTTAGTCCATAGGCTATAAGTTCTTGTGGACATGCCTGAAATAGGGAGATGATATGGCCAGATGTATAATTTGGAAAGATTGCTCAACCTGCAAAATGGATGCCTGGTTAGAAAGAGTGAAGCTAAAGCCAAGACAGAAGTTAAAAGGCCATCACAATGTTTGGTGTGAATGACATTTAGGACACAATATAGAGTATTAGACAGTGGGATGAATTAAGTGGAATAGGGAGGAGATCTCAGTGGCAGAATATAACTGGTGGCTTTTCATGATGGTTAAGAAAGAAAAGGAGGAAGTCTATGGAAGGATTCTAGATGACACAGAGTTTGTAACTTTTGCAAGTACTTGGCTAATGATGGAATTCATTCACCCACTGGGGAACAGAACTCTTCCCCTTTAGGCCTTCTCTTTCTTCTCTCCTTCCTCCCTGAACTTTGGGCTCCTGTAAGCCCTCAAATTCCCTCACGTAGAGTCCTACCCCTTCTCCTCAGTTTCATTTTTTTTCATGGAGGAGCAGGGGTAGAGTGGCTTGGGAAATGGATACTGCAGAAAGGCTATCTATCAGACAATCAGAACTACAGCATTCCCAGAATGGCCCCCTCAACGTATATTGTATTGGTTATGATGGCACTAGCATCTCTTTGCCTTTAGTTGCTTTGCCAAATGCCTCCTTCTGTTACTCGAGCCTTGGTATGTGCCAGCCTCAGGGATATGGGAAGTAAATATCAGTCCTGCCATGATAACACCAATGAGAAGGCATTCCCTTTGAACTCATACTGTCAGAGAATGATTGCTAGCTTGCTTGATTGATTAAGTCAGTCACTCATTCAACAAATACTAAGACATTATATTAGACAGTTAATGTACAGAGATCATAAGACATTTGAGGTCCCATCCTTTCATTGAGCTTATAGTCTAGTGGAAAAAGACAGAAAATATATAAGTAAATAAATAAAGATAATATCATACAGTGATAAGTGCTATAAAAAATAAAACAGAGTTTATGAAGTGGGGAGGGGTTTCATTAGATACAGTGATCACAGAAAACCCCTTTGAGGGGGTGGCTTTTAAGCAGGAAAATGGAAAATAAGCAAAAGCCAGAGCTTGCTGGAGAATATTTCAGGCCACAAACAAACAAACAACCACAAAAAAACAGAAAGTGCAAAGTCTTCTAAGTGGGAAACATCTTGCAGTGTTGCAGTGTTCTAGGAACTGGCAGAAGGCTGATGTAAAGGGGAAAGAGATACGAGATGAGGTTGAAGAGATAAACAACAACCTAAATACAGGATCTAAGCCAAGGCAGGGAACACAAAAGAAGGTTTTAGAGGAAAAAAAAATAATCAGTTTGGTTTGGGCATATTCAGTAAAAGTACAAGAGTTCTGATGAACATAACAACTACATCCTAAGGTTGGCATACATATAAAACCAAATGGAAACAAACACTGTATACGTTTATAACTAATTCAAATACTTAGTCAGGATTTTAAATTATCCAAAGTTACAGGGTAAGTTATAGGCACTAGTTACTGGCAAATCAGGACAAATTTGGATTTCTGGCATGAATTATATGTGTTTATGCATTTATTGAAATGATCAAGTGGTTTTTGTCCTTTATTCTATTGATATGGTGTATTACATTGATTGATTTTTGGATGTTAAGCCAACTTTATATTCCTGGGATATATCCCACTTAAAGATAGTGGATAATCCATTTATAAGTTTTTTTAATTTGGTTTACTAGTATTTTGTTGAAGATCTTTGTGTTTATATTCATAAAGAATGTTTGTCTTTGCTTTTCTTTTCTTGTGATCTTTGGTTTTGGTAGCATAGTGATACTGACCTGACTGTCACCTCCTCTTCTGTATTTTACAAGACTTTGTGAAGACTTAGTATTCATTCTTCTTTAACTGTCTGGTAAAATCAATGGTGAAACCACCTGGACCTGGGTTTTTCCTTGCGGGAAGTTATAAAATTACTAATTAAGTCTCCTGTTATAGGTCCAATAAAAATTTCTATTTTTTTTCCTCAGTCAGTTTCAGTAGTTTGTGTGTTACTAGTAATTTTTCCATTTCATCTAAGCTATATAATTTGTTGACCTATAATTTGCAGCTCATAGTTTTCCTGTATAATCCTACTTATTTCTGTATTTATTTAATCTGTATTTAAATAAATAAATTATAATATATATAATTTATTATATATTTATAATATATAATTATAATATATATATATTTATTAAATATATAATATTTATATATTTAAATAAATTTAAATATATAAATTCTGTATTTATATAATCCTATTTATTTCTGTAAGGTCAGTAGTGATGTCCCCTCTTTCATAATTTTAGTAATATGATTATTCTCTTGTTTTTTTTGTGTGTGTGTGTGTGTGTGTGTGTGTGTTTTGTGTTCCCCACAGCCCTTAGTCAGTCTAGCTAAAGGTTCATCAGTTTTACTGATCTTTTCAAAGTGCCAACTTTTAGATTATTTGATTTTCTTTAATGTTTTTCTATTTTATTTAATTTCACTCTAATATTTATTATTTTCTTCCTTCTGCTTCTTTTGGGTTTAGTTTGCTCTTCTCTTTCTAGTTTCTTAAGGTGGAAGGTCAGGTTCTTCTTTTTAATACAGGCTTTACAGTTATAAATTTCTCTCTGAACACTGCTTTAGGCTGTTTTCACATTGTGCATAATTTTCACCAATTTCAAAATATTTTCTAATTTCCCTTGTGATTTCTTCTTTGAGCCATTGTTTATTTAGGAGTGTGTTATTTAATTTCAACATATTTGTGAATTTCCCAAATTCCCTTCTGTTATCGATGTCTAATTTCATTCAATTGAGGTTAGATAACACACTTTGTATGGTTCTAATACTTTTAAACTGATTGCATCTTGTTTTATGGCCTAACATATAGTCTAAAACAGAAAATGTTCCATGTGCACTCGAGAATAATGTGTTCTGATATTGTTTGGTAGAGCGCAATATAAATGTTTACTAGATCTAGTTGGTTTGTAGTGTGTTCAAGTCTGCTAGTTCTATGTTGATGTTCTGTCTAGTTGTTCTATTGGAAGTGGAATATTAAAATATTCAGTTTTTATTGTTGAATTGTCTATTTCTCCTTTCAATTCTTGTCAGTTTTACTCCATGTATTTCGGGGTTCTATGATTAGGTGCATATATCTTTATAATTGTTATATCTTCCTGATGGATTGACCATTTTGTCATTATAAAATCTTCCAGGCTTCTACAGAGTAGGGGTAAAGAGGATGGGAACAGAGTTCTCTGGCCTTACTGAGAATCAGCCATTTTTCTTGACTAACACTCCTCAGATTGTTGTGAGCCTTTGGTTAGAGTTTGGAGAGAAAGTTTATTTTGCCAATTTTTGAAAATGTTCTTGTTGCTTTTATGGAAGAGTGGATTTTCAGAAGTTCTCACTTCACCACTCCAGAATTGCTTCCTTATTAGAGATTTTAAGGTTAACTTTAACTGCCCACTTAAGAATTTAAACCACTCTCTCCTTCTTAATGTACTTTATTTGGTTTCCTGGACAATATGTTCCCTGAAGTTTCCTCATGCTTCAGCTATCCTATCCTTCACATTTACTGAGTTATTCTCTTCTCTTTAGCCTCTAAATGTTGTAGATGACTTCTCCAGCCTTATGGCTTTAAATATCATCTATATGTATGAAACCTGAATTAAATCTCCAGTCCAGATATCTTTTCTGAACACCAGACTTACATTCCATATAATCAGCACCCAGAAGCACTAGTTGTGTCCCTTATCAAGCATGACCCCCATCAGGTGTAACCATTATCCTGACTATTGTTTCTATGTGTAAATTCCTTCCTGGCATTTGTTGGGAAATTTATATATTTTTTCTGAATTTCAAATATTGAGAAAAATAGTTGAGAAATCAGCAAAATGGAAAAAGTATTATAATTCTACTATAAGAATTAAAGCTTAACAATAGACACAGACGCATGACTGGCTTAAAGAAATCTACTAATGTCAAGTGAAAAGCAAGAACAGGAAATGCTGGCACACTGAGTCAAAAGTATTGAAATTCTAAATATCAACACAGGAGTACATGTTGATCGGATCAGTTGATTTTGCTTATTATAAGTGTATCTTTGTAGTCCTGTATGCTGCTAACAGCAAGTCATTCTTGCAAATTAGATATTAAGTCTATATGCATAGTATACAATATACAAACCCTGTGAGTGTCTTTTCAAGATATAGCAAGTTTGAGAAGCAAAATAAACCCTTAAACTGGCAATTTTGACATTTGATTTTGTATAGTTCTGTTACCTTGCTAAGAGATCCAAATGTTTTAATTCAAATACTACCCAATAAGGTTTGCTGGTGTTTTCCAGTGTTTGAGTATCTTCTACAGTAATGTTACTGGCATTTGCTAATACTTCTAAACCTGTTATTTCTTATTTTAAAAAGTTGTATATGCATAATAATGAGCAAAGAGCATGAAAGTCTGAAGTGTTTTATGAATAACATTTAATTTATGAAATTCTTGGGAATTCCAACTCTTATTCCTGATTTCCATAGTTTAATATGATAGAAATTTGGAAATACTACCAACAGCAATGACGGATGAAATATTAAAGACTTCTAACACCACAGATTAGTTTTGCCTATTTTTATATATGACATAAATGGAATCATGCACTATATACATAGATGTGTCTGGCTTTCACTCAGCATTAAACCTGTGACCTCATTCAGATTGAGTTGTTGAGTATAATATACTTGTCATTCTTATATAGTATTCCATTTTATGAATATGTCACAGATATTTTTATTGACATATAGTTGATTTACAATGTTGTATTAATTTCTTTGTCACAGATTTTTAATCCATTTTGATGGACATTAGGGTAGTATCAAGTCTACTAAAATTAGCTCTGCTATGAACATTCATTATATGCCTTTGGTAGACATAAGTACTGATTTATGTTTGGAAATTACTCAGGACTAGAGATGCTAGGCTATATGATACATGTATGTCCAGCACTAGTAGATACCACCAAACAACATCCCAAAACCTTTGTACAAATTTACATTCCTATCAGCAATTCACTTTAGTTATCCTAGTGGGTGTGGAGTAATATTCTCTGGACTGCAATTTGCATTTCCCTGCTGACTAATGTAATTGATCACTTTATGTGGGTGATTGGAAAACCCTGTTTTATAAGGTGACTGTTCAACACTTTGGCCTTTTTTTTTTCTATTGAGGTTTCTGACTACTACTTATAGACTTGTAGGGGATATCAATAATTATGGATTTGAGTAATTTGTCATGTACATGCAATGCAAATATTTTTCCCACTCTATGGCTTGCCTTTTCACCATTATCTTTTGATAAAGAGAATCTCTTAATTTTTAACATATTCCAAGTCATCCTCTTTTACCTTTGTGGTTAGTGCTATTCTATGTCCTGTTTAAGTAATTTATATCTCTTCTAATATCATAAAGATATTCTCTTATGTTTTCTTCTAAAAGCTTTATTGTTTTACCTTTCACCTTTTCACATTTAGATTTGTAACCCATCTGGAATTTATTTTTGTGTATGAGAGAGATAAAGCACCCCCCACCTCTGTGTGTGTGTGTGTGTGTGTGTGTGTGTGTGTGTGTGTACTTTCTGCTATGCCCCATTAGTCTATTTTTCTATCTTTGCAACAATAATACATATTGCTTTAAAGTATACCAAAGCTTTAACACTTTAAAATAAGTCTTCTTATCTGGTATTGGATTTGATTTGATTGTAAACTCTGATTGTAAACTCTCCAGCTTTGTCTTTTTCAAGATTGTCTTAGCTATTTTTGGCACTCTTATATTTCTATTTAAACTTTAGAATCAGTGTTGTTTTCTTTGTATTTATCCTGCTTGGTGTTTACCAATTTCTTGAATCTTTGGATTGATAACTTCCATCAGTTTTAAGAATGACTGACCTTTAGCCACTTAATGATTGCTTTTGCTCATTTCTCTTCCTGTTTTTCTTCTACAAAATTACACATGACAATATATTTTACTGTGTCCCACATATTCATTTACTCTTTTCTGTGTTTTTGTCTCTCTGTACTTCAGTTTTGCCATTTTCTATTTAACTATTTCTAAGATCTCTAATCCTGTCTTCTACTTATTAAATCCACCCTTTGAATTCTGAATTTTTGATATTGTACTTTTCCATAACTAATTTCTAATTTATTCTCCTTTATAGATCCCAATTTTCTGTTGAAATTCCCTATCTTTTATCTATTTTATTCATCTTTTCCCTTTTTTCTTGAACATATTAACCATAGTTTTTTTTTTTTTTTTTATGGTACACGGGCCTCTCACTGTTATGGCCTCTCCCGTTGCAGAGCACAGGCTCCGGATGCACAGGCTCAGCAGCCATGGCTCACGGGCCCAGCCACTCTGCGGCATGTGGGATCTTCCCGGACTGGGGCACAAACCCGTGTCCCCTGCCTCGGCAGGCGGACTCTCAACCACTGCGCCACCAGGGAAGCCCTAACCATAGTTTTTAAAAGTCCTTATCTACAATCTGATATCTGAATCACTTGTAGGTCTGTTTTCATATTCTGGTTTTGGTTTTGGATCTTGGTTTTAGATCACATTATTCTGCCTATTGGTATGCCTAATGATTTTTTATTGGATTCCAGACGTTGTGTAATAAAAATATAGAGTTTTCAGATGATGTTGACTTCCACGAGAGAGACTTCATTCTTTCCTTTGTTAGGCAGATAGTGTGGGATAATTATCACCTTAATCCCATAAGGCACTGAGCTGTGTCATGGTTTTGGTTAAACTTAGTCTGTCTCTGATATTCCCTTATATTTAGGACATAGCTTCTCCAGGATTTTAAATGGATAGCCTAGCATGTCATCTTTTTTATAGCATTGGGATACTGTAGGAAAGCCAGCTCTACTTTCCAAAGGTTTTCATGTTAGTTATTATACTTTGTGCAAATTCAAAATTCAGCAACTGTATTGAGAGGGGTATCAGTCAAGAGGCTGAGATCTCTTAGATCTCTACTTTTATCACTTTAGTGTTGTGTGACCATCAGAATTATTACTTTTTTTTTTTTTTTTTTTTTTTTTTGCGGTACGTGGGCCTCTCACTGTTGTGGCCTCTCCCCTTGCGGAGCACAGGCTCCAGACGCGCAGGCTCAGCGGCCATGGCTCACGGGTCCAGCCGCTCCGCGATATGTGGGATCTTCCCGGACCGGGGCACGAACCCATGTCCCCTGCATCAGCAGGCGGACTCTCAACCACTGCGCCACCAGGGAAGCCCTACTTTTTTTTAATATATCATCCAGCAGCAGCCCTATGCCCAGGGCCAAACTTGAATTCCAAGTTGCAATCCATGGCCAGAATTGGCAAGTACCACCAAGAATGAAGAAGCTACAGGTCACAGATTCATCTGTGAGAGGTTCTACCCTTTCTCCAGAATTTTAGTCTCTTCAATCCTTATTGCTCAACAGTTCTGGGTCTCCTAATTGTTCATGAGGGGAGCATTGTTTATCCACAAACAACTCTATCCTACCCAGAGTGGAAGTAATACTCATCTAACTTGATAGTAAATCCATTAGGACAGAAATGTACAAGTCACCCTTGAGTTCTCTCTTTCTCTAATATTCCACAACTAATTCATTGGAGGATCCTCTGGGATTGTCCTTCATAATATATCCAGAATCAAATTACTTCTTACCACTTATGCCACTAGCACTCTTACCTGAGCCATTATCATCTCTCATCTGAAATACTGCAATAACCTCTTAACTGGACTTCCTGCTTCTACCTTTCTCATACTTATATTTTTAACAGAGTATCCATAATGATTCTTTAAAAACCATAAATCAGATAACATAATTATTTTCTTCAAAATATTCCAATCACTCCCCATTTTCCCTCAGAATAAAATTCAAAGCCTTTTAATGTTCTTCAAGACTTAGATGACCTGATCCCCTCTTTGATCTCATATCTGATATACTTATCTGACTCCCTGGCTGTTCCCTCTAACTAGAGTATTATTTACTCAAATATCTGCCTTGTTAAACCTTTTACCTCATCAAAATTTCTGCCCAAATATCACTTTTTCAAAGAGGCCTATGCTGATTACTCTATTTTAAATTTCAATGGCAATGCTCATCTTCCACCTAGACATGACTGACCCCACCTTATTCTGTAGTACTTTTATGTCTTCTCATGGTGCTTCTCATTTTACAACATACTTTACTTTTTCATATAGTGTTTGTTTTCTCTTTTGCCATCACTCTGTCCTCTACAGTGTAAGCTCCATACGGGCACGTCTTTGTTTTATTCATGGATACATTCCAAGCTCCTAGAACAGAGCCTGGCCCATGGGAGACAATCTGTAAATATTTGACAATGATTGAAAAAAATATGTCACACACAATTACTTGGGTCTTTTCAAACGCACTTTCTACTTCAAAATACAGAGATAAATCTAATTTAGAGATGATCAACACAGACCTTGATATATTGCTCTGATGACTCCCAAATGAAACTTACTCTGAAATTCTTAGTCAGAAACTCACTCTAATTCTATTCAATTTTGATTTTTCTAATTCATTTGAAAATAGGCTATGTATCTATTCATTTCTCTGCCAGATTTACAGCTACTGGCAAAGGCAGTACTCTCTAAAAATGAGGAAATTTCTAGAGTCTCTTCCCGTCTACCATTTACTGTAGGGAATTAGATAGAACTACAGTATATGAGGATGCAGGTAGAATAAGCATTTCAAAAATACAAACACATTCTGTTTGAGGGATCTTGCCTTTAGGAAGCTACTACTGTACTTTATATTAGTTCTATCTTAGTTTGTCTTCTGGATAATTTAGGAAACAGATGTTAATGTTGCAATATAATGAAAGGCAAATTAGTTTAAAATGGTGAAATAAGGTTTCCTGTCTAGAAGGAAAACTATTAAAGGTTAAATCTCCTCCAGATCAGTTAGTACTACTCCACCCCACTCCCCTTCCTCACTCACATACCAGCCTGAATTAAAGGTCTCAGCTTTTGAAACTACTAAGGGACAGAATAGGAAATATTCTGTTTCTTTTGGAAAAAGATCAGGCAAACAGAAAGTGAGAAAATACATACAGCTGCCAAACTTCAGTGGGCAGGCATGCACATCCATAGGAAAATCTTCCAAATGCATGGGACACTCGGCATGAATTGTTAACCTAAAAGGAAGAACAACAGAACATGAAATAAAGCTAAAATGAATGATATTAAACATGGAGCTGAGTTCTCGTTCACCAGCAATGGAGTGCTGCTAAGAATAATGGGATTTTATTTGTTTAGGTTCACTGAGATCCAAGACTTTATGAACACAAGGGATGGATTAAATGAACTAGATAGCCTCTCAAGGTAGCATTCAATATTAGATTTTTAGATCAGATATAAATCCCACCTTTAGGAAAACAAATATCATTTGTCTATCCTAACTGAGCTCCCTTAGCTACTTCACCACCAGAGAAGTCTGGAAACACCAGGTACTGACTCATTCACTCCTGATAGCAGTTTAATTATTTCCAAAATAATTCTCCTCATCAGGCTATCATGTGAGTTAAATAATTTAGAGATTGCACTGGAGAGGAGAGATGTATAGAAAGAATATCTTTCTTTTTATATTTATTTATTTGATTGCGCCGGATCTTAGTTGCAGTAGGCAGGATCCTTAGTTGCAGTTCGTGGGTTCCTTAGTTGTGGCATGTGAACTCTTAGTTGCAGTATGCATGTGGGATCTAGTTCCCTGACCAGGGATTGAACCCGGGCCCCCTGCAACGGGAGCGTGGAGTCTTAACCACTGCACCACCAGGGAAGTCCCTAGAAAGAATATCTTTAACCTGATAATAAACAAGCACAAAAGATGGCTCTGCTGCTTACAGCAACTGCTATAGCTTTGTTTAAGAAGATGGTTCTTCGAGAATACATACACACACTTGTACATGTACACACACACACACAGTAGCTGGCCAGAAAAAAAATACAAAGTTTATGGAGGACATCAAAAACCTCAGAGGTCAAGTCTGAAGAGCTCATGTTCTCTTAATAGGGACAACATATTGGAGAGACTGTTCATGGATCCCTCAGTGGAAATCTGGATAGGGTACGACTTGCCATGCCCACATACTCATTCTTCTGCATCAGTCTGTCTAAATAATCGATTCCAAAGCTTCCCCTCTGTTTTCCTGCAGATATTTTTGAGCCTCAACTTTCTTTGGCCTAGAAAGTAGCCTGCTATGTGTAAATGGGACTCACACAGCAAAAATTCAGAATTATTTGACACCTAACTCTGATGAGCTATTTCTAGCTAACCTGTATACCTCCTGGTTATATTGGATTCAATCTCTGCTATTCTCTTGGAGCTTTAGGTGGCCAACTGGCAAGAATCTCCAATCCTGGTTAATTCTTTTTTTTTTTTTTTTTTTTTTTTTTTTTTTGGCGGTACGCGGGCCTCTCACTGTTGTGGCCTCTCCCGTTGCGGAGCACAGGCTCCGGACGCGCAGGCTCAGCGGCCATGGCTCGCGGGCCCAGCCACTCTGCGGCGTGTGGGATCTTCCCGGACCGGGGCACGAACCCGTGTCCCCTGCATCGGCAGGCGGACTCTCAACCACTGCGCCACCAGGGAAGCCCCTGGCTAATTCTTAAGCATGATAAATGTGTGACACCTCATAAGTGATCAGAGTGGCAGTAGTAGATATTGCTCAAAGCAGGCTGACTAAAGCAAACATGCTCAAGTGTTTATTAGCAAGAACCCTAGGCTGGAAGGCAGAAGCCAAGTGTGTGCCCTTCAGCAAATATTTACCCATATCTTATTTTCCATTTCCTTATCTAAATAGTAACAGGTGGGAAGTAGATGGCAAGTGTCCTTGCAGCTCTAACTAATCCCTTAGATATTTATAAAAATTCCCATGTGTCTTGGACAAAAGCTCTATTCCCAAGTCAGCCTGCAATACCCTACCAATCTACCCTTTATTCTTAAGGCATAAATAGGGGGTTTCATGACTCAAAGAATCTGATATAAGAGAAATGTCTTTCACTGAGAAGCTTGCTCCTGTTTGAGAATTAAAAGATTTCATGAGGGTTTAATAAAGAAAATTGTGTTCCTTCTCTCCACTTATATTAGTATTTCCAAGATACTGCGTCTTATGAGTAATGCCAAGGGGAAATTACTTTATGTCTACCCAGCTGTCCTAGGGACATGGCAAATAAAACCACAACAAATAGATAATCAAAGCAAGGTGCAAAAGGTATTGATTTCTGCTTAGGAGCAGAACTGATTCATAATAACTTTCCTATCTTCCTTCCCATCCACCTAAGCATAGAGCAGTGATGAGAAGGCAGATGTTGGTTGGGGTGGGGTACTTCACAAGCCAAATTATGCTATGCTCTTTTCCTTGGTTCTTAAATGCATCCTAATGCTCTCTGAACAACTGCATCATACTGTCTTCTCTTCTTGCCTTCCCTCCTCCTTGTTACAACTTTCAAGACCCTTCAAGCTTTTTCTGCAGCAGAAAGCATCCTGACTACACTCAGGCTAATAGACTCATCACCACAATCTATGCCATAAACAGATCCATCCCCTTCAAAACTTTCCTTCCACCCTCTTTTATTTTATTGTTATTAAATTATTATGATTTTTGTGACAAAAACACTTAACATAAAATCTGCCCACTTAGTAAGTTTTAAGTATTCAACACAGTATTTTTTTTTTAACATCTTTATTGGGGTATAATTGCTTTACAATGGTGTGTTAGTTTCTGCTTTATAACAAAGTGAATCAGTCATACATAAACATATGTTCCCATATGTCTTCCCTGTTGCGTCTCCCTCCCTCCCACCCTCCCTATCCCACCCCTCCAGGCTGTCACAAAGCACCGAGCCAATATCCCTGTGCCATGCGGCTGCTTCCCACTAGCTATCTACCTTACTGCGTTTGTTAGTGTGTATATGCCCATGACTCTCTCTCGCCCTGTCACAGCTCACCCTTCCCCCTCCCCATAACCTCAAGTCCGTTCTCTAGGAGGTCTGCGTCTTTATTCCTGCTTTACCCCTAGGTTCTTCATGACATTTTTTTTTCTTAAATTCCATATATATGCAACACAGTATTTTTAATTGGCTGGAATAGACATTACTCCAAAGAAGATATACAAATGGCCACAGGTATGAAAAGGTGCTTAACATCACTACTCATCAGGGAAATGCAGATCAAAACCATAATGAGGTATCACCTCACATCTGTTAGAATGGCTATTATCAAGAAAGATAAGAGATAACAAGTGTTGGTGAGGATATGGAGAAAAGGGAACCCTAGTGCACTCTTGGTGAGAATATAAATTGGTGCAGCTCCTATGGAAAATAGCATGGAGGCTCCTCAAAAATTAAAAATAGAACTACCATAGGATCCAGCAATCCTACTTCTGGGTATATATAGCCAAAGGAATTGAAATCAGGATCTCAAAGAGATGTCTGCTCTCCCATGTTTATTGCAAAATTATTCACAATAGCAAAGACATGTAAGCAAACTAAGTGTCCATCAACAGATGAATGGATAAGAACATGTATATACATACAATATAATATTATCCAGCCTTAAAAAAGAAGGAAATCTTACCATTTGCAACCACACTGATGAACTTGGAGGACATTATGCTAAGTGAAATAAGCCAAACAAAGACAAATACTGTAGGATTTCACTTATATGTGGAATCTAAAATAGTCAAACTCATAAAGCAGAGAATAGAATGGTGGTTGCCAGGAACTGGAGTGAAAGTGGAGGTATTAGTGAAAGGGTAATAAATTTCAGTTATACAAGATGAAGGAGTCTTAGAGATCTACTGTACAGCAAGTAGTCTTCAGTTAGCTTTTCAAAGAAGGTCCAAGACCCCTCAAAATGTGATAATCAGATCATAGGACCTCAGTCCCAGCCAGGTTTTAACCTGTTTTGATTCCTATGCAAAGACCAGCAGTAAAAGGTAATATAGGAAATTCCCTTCTTTGGGGATGAAAGACACAGATGGGAATACAGATGGGAAGGAGGTACTTTTTAGCCCTTCATACATGCACACACATACCCACACCCTCCTCAGGTACTGCCCTCATTTCACTGTTCCCTATGTTTTGTAGCACCCTGGCTCCCTTGTCATCCCACCCTTTGCTTCTCAACAGCTGGTTTTTATTCCACCACAGTAATAAGTTAAAGTTTTATTGCTTCCATAGCACCCTAACTTGTATCTCTACTTTTACCCTTTCTCCTTATAGTATTGGGTTGGCCAAAAAGTTCGCTCGTGTTTTTCCATAACATCTTACAAAAAACCTGAACAAACTTTTTGGCCAACCCTATATATTCTCTACAGGATAGCCGTCTAGTATTTCCTCATCTTATACAGAGTAAAAGCCAAAGTTCTTGCTATGGCTTACAGGGTCTTACATGATCTTATCTTCTGTTCCTCTCTGGCTTATCTTCTACTATGCCCTCCCTTGCTCACTCTGTTCCAGCCACTCTGGCTTCCTTGCTGCTCTTTCAACATGCCAGTCTCTCTTACATCATAGCCCTTGCATTTGGTATGCTTTCATGTCTCTTTCAAGTCTTTGCTTAACTATCTTGTTTTTTTTCTTATTATCTTGTAAATGAGGCCTACCCCAACCTCCATTCAGTTTACTATCCATACTATGGTTAGTAAACTTTACCATGCGCTTTCTTTTCCCATAGTACCTAACTTATAACATGCCATGTAATTAATTTTTTCTATTTATCATCATTTTTTTCTCCTTACTGTAGAGCTATGGATTTTTGTCTTGGATCTTCTTTGATGTGTGCCAGGAGCATAGCACAGTACCTAGCACATTGTAGGTGTTCAATACATATCTATTGAATCAATTAACTAACGAATGATTTTTCTTTCCTAAAAACATGTATTTCTGTGGGGACCTTGCAGACGCGAGGTATAGATCGGGCAATATAGGGTTCAGGTATTCCGAGGGTTCCAGGCAAATAGCATCTTTCTTTCTTTTCTTTTTTTGATTTTTTTAATAGAACTTTATTGGAGTATAATTGCTTCACAATACCATGTCAGTTTCTGTTGCACAATAAAGTGATCAGCCATATGCATACACATGTCCCCATATCCCCTCCCTCTTGAGTCTCCCTCCCATCCTCCCTATCCCACCCCTCTAGGTCATCGCAAAGCACCAACAGGCAAATAGCATCTTAATATGATTCCTTAATAGCATAATATCTCAACCTATACTTAGTGGTCATCTAGCCTCTTTCCTAGAATTTCAGAACTGAAAGACCCTTATAGAAAGCATCCAGTTTTATCCCATCATATATTTGACATATGATAAAGCAGAAGGGAAGAACATTTCTCAAATAACCCAACAAGTCTGGGATAGAGCTGACTAAAAGTTTTCTAATTGTTTCACTCAACAAATAATTTTTTTTTTTTTTTTTTTTTTTTGCGGAACGTGGGCCTCTCACTGTTGTGGCCTCTCCCGTTGTGGAGCACAGGCTCCGGACGTGCAGGCTCAGCGGCCATGGCTCACGGGCCTAGCTGCTCCGCGGCATGTGGGATCTTCCCGGACCGGGGCACGAACCCGTGTCCCCTGCATGGGCAGGCAGACTCTCAACCACTGCGCCACCAGGGAAGCCCAACAAATAATTTTTGATCATGTACTATATGCCAGGTATTATTCTAAGCAATATAAGTACATCAGCAAACATACCAAGGTTGTTACCATCTTGAAGCTTACATTTGAGTACAGGGAAGACAAAAAAGAAACAAGTAAAATAAGTAAACTATATAATGTGTTAAAAGGCAATATGTCTCAGGAAAAAAAAAATAAGATGTGAGTAGAAACTATTGACGAGGCATTGCAATTTTCAATAGCGTGTTCAGGGAATACCTCACAGAGTAGGTGACATTTAAGCAACAAACCTGAAGGTAATGAGAGTGAACCTTATGGACACCTGGAAAAAGAACATTCAAAGTAGAGGGAGCAGAAAATGCAAAGGCCCTGAGGTAGAAATGTGACCAATGTGTTCCAAAAATAGCAACTATGCCACTGTGGCTGTAGTGGAGAGACCAAGGGGGAAGATTAATAGAAGATGAATTCAAAGAGGAAACTAGTGGTTACCAGTGCGGAGAGAGAAGGGAAAGGGGAAGGGAAAAGATAGGGGTTGCAGATTAAGAGGTACAATGCACTATGTTAAAATAAATAAGCTACAAGAATATATTGTAGAACACAGCGAATATAGCCAATATTTTATAATAACTTTAAGTGGAGTATAACCTTTAAAAATTGTGAATCACTTGTACACCTGAAACCTATATAATACTGTACATCAATTATACCTCAAGTAAACAAAAACACTCTTCAGGAGTGGTTGAGGTGTCAGGCAGGCTATTTCTATTATCATGGAGTAAAGGGCAGGATCTGACATTAATGTTGAAATAGAAAAGATAGTAAAATCTTTAATAGCCATTATTAGTAGAGGATGAGTCACTTGAAATATATCACCACTAAACACCCAAACCAAGCAGTATATTAGTCATAAGAATGCCAGTTTTCTGCAAATGGCATTGCTTTGTTCTTTTTAATGGCTGAGTATTCCATTGTATATATGTATCACATCTTCTTTTTTTATTAATTTTTATTGGGGCATAGTTGCTTTACTATGTTGTGTTAGTTTCTGCTGTACAGTAAAGTGAATCCACTATACGTATACATATATCCACTCTTCTTTTGGATTTCCTTCCCTTTTAGGTCACCACAGAGCACTGAGTAGTTTCCTGTGCTATACAGTAGGTTCTCATTAGTTATCTATTTTACACATGGTAGTGTATATATGTCAATCCCAATCTCCCAATTCATCCCACCCCACCTCCCCACTGTGGTGTCCGTACGTTTGCTCTCTACGTCTGTGTCTCTATTTCTGCTTTGCAAATAAGTTCATCTGCATTGTTTTTCTAGATTCCATATATAGCAATATTATACAATATTTGTTTTTCTCTTTCTGACTTACTTCACTCTGTACAACAGTCTCTAGGTCCATCCACGTCTCTGCTAATGGCACAACTTCGTTCCTTTTTATGGCTGAGTAATATTCCATTGTATATATGTACCACATTTTCTTTATCCATTCCTCTGTGGATGGACATTTAGGTTACTTCCATGTCCTAGCTATTGTAAATAGTGCTGCAATGAACATTGCGGTGCATGTGTCTTTTTGAATTATGGTTTCTTCTGGGTATATGCCCAGGGGTGGGATTGCTGGGTCATATGGTAGTTCTATTTTTAGATTTTAAGGAACCTCCAGACTGTTCTCCACAGTGGCTGCACCAATTTACATTCCCACCAACAGTGTAGGAGGGTTCCCTTCAGAGCAACATGGATGGACCTAGAGATTGTCATACTGAGTGAAGTCATAATGAGAGAGACAAATATCATATGATACTGCTTATATGTGGAATCTAAAAAAAAAGGGTACAAATGAACTTATTTACAAAACAGAAGTAGAATCACGAATGTAGAAAACAAACTTATGGTCACCAAGGGATAAGGCAGGGGGATAAATGGGGAGATTGGGATTGACATATACACACTACTATATATAAAATAGATAACTACTAAGAAGCTGCTGTATAGCTCGGGGAACTCTACTCAGTACTCTGTAATGGACTATATGGGAAAAGAATCATTAAAAAAAAAGAGTGGATATATGTATATGTATAACTGATTCACTTTGCTGTACACCTGAAACTAACAAAACATTGTAAATCAAGTATACTCCAATAAAACCTAAAAAAAAAAGAATCCCAGTTTTCTGCAAGTTTCCCATTAAATCCTCAAGCTATAGGCAAAAGGCTTCAGTACACTGGAAGACCTTGGGCTTCCTAATTGGAATACCAGAGCTTCACTACTGCATTTAGCCCTTATATGGAGCACATCTAGGTTTTAACAATTACCTCAGATGTGTTGCTCCATCCTCATTTTCTGATATTCACACTTTTCCCCCACTCTCCAGCCATCTGCCAATACTTGTGATTTTGCCAAACAAAGCTCTCATGCTTTTGTGCCTTTCTACAAATTGCTGGGTTATTTTTTGTCCTGCCAGGAATGCCCTTTCCTCTTTATATGTGGAACAAATTCCATTCAAGTCCATGCTCAAATATTACCTCTTCTGTGATAACTTTGTATGTGCCCTATAGGCATAGTGAGTTCTCCAGCTCACAGAAATCCCAGAGCACTTTGTACAAGTAGCTTAGTGCTTAACACTGTTGAAATAACTTTCTAGGCTCAAGATGGAGCCACTCCTGCCTGGGGTGCCACATCAAAAAACAAAAAGTTAGATGACTTTCATGTCCCTATAAATGCTCTACTTGACGGAAACACAGTATATCCAGTCTGTTTATGTGTCTGTCTTCTGCAAGTAAGTGTGAGAAACTTGAGAGAAGGGTCTCTACATATTATTCTAATCTGATGCATAGTACGGTGATTGGCACATAGCACATAGTCAGTAAATGCTTCTTGATTTAATAAATATTTCTGCAAGATAGACAGAGCAGTCATTTTCAGCCCCATTTCCCAGAAGAAGAAACTGAGGTCCAGAAAACAGAAATGCCTTGTCCATGGTTACACTGCTGATCTGGGCCAGAGTTAGGACTCACACTTAGAGCTCCTAATTCCTAAAGTTCATTTCACTATAACATACATACTCTGTCTAGGGGTAGTGAAACTGAGCAGGACCCTGTGGGGCCCTCCCAGGTACAAATCCCCTGTTTCTCCACTGGGGAATTTGGGTTTTTTGAGCATGATCTACCTCTTCTCCTTGCACGGCCCTGCAATAAAGCTTTCTCTGCTCCAAACCCCAATGTTTCCATTTGTTTGGCCTCACTGGGCATTGGACACACTAACTTGCATTCGAAAACAGTAGCATCTAAAATAGTTGGGTTCTTTGGAACCAGAGGGACCCTTCTGATGATCTGTAAATCCCCCTTGTGTTAGAATGATCTTTCCTTTTTTTAACATCTTTATTGGGGTATAATTGCTTTACAATGGTGTGTTAGTTTCTGCTTTATAACAAAGTGAATCAGTTCTTTTTAACAGACTCAATCTGCCTGAGGTTCAGCTTCTTGCTTTTGAGAATAAACGCAATTCTTGTTATTTCAAGGCCCTGATTTCCTCTTGCATTTGGCAAAAATGAAACAAATGTGAGAAGACCTCTTGGGAATACATTTTTCCTTCCCTCCCTTAAATGCTAGTTCCCATGTGGTGCTTTCCCACATCTGGGCCCATGTCTCCAAGCTGTAATGAAACCTATAATTTTTAGCTTATAGCACCTCATTGTTGGCTTTTTGTGAAGCTTCCATTATGCCTTATAGTACAGTAAATTATGTGTCCTATCTTTCCTGCTAAGATGTGAATTCTTGGAGGGTAGGGGTTGATATCACCACACAGAGTCCACAGCATAATTTGTGATTAACTGGGACTTGTAATATTACTTGCTTCTCACCTCATTGTAAGCTTTCTCAGGGTCCAAAGTGAGCCACTCTATCTCTTCTATGCTCTTCTGTTCATCAGAGTGAAACACACTAAGTGTGGTTCTGTGAGTCAGTTTCTAGCTTAATGAATAAGGAACTACAGATGGAATCCCCTAGAGCAAAAGCCATTACAAAAAAGGACTGTGTGAAACAAAGCTATCAATGCTTGGTTGATTTGATTACATTAAGTCCTATACAACTAACAATGTGACCCAAATGCCTTCCCTGGTTCCTGGCCATTTCAGAGGAAGTCTCTGTAATGAAGACTCAAATGCAAGCTATTTACATCTAAAGCAGGAGGAGAGGAGCTTTATTATTAACATTTCCATGTGTGTTGGTGGGGAAAGTTCAGGTATCATGCACAATTTATCTTTCAAATAATTTGTCTTTGGAACATCCCAAGTACAGGAGCAAAACTGACCCAATCAGACAAAGGATAAAGGAAGGCATGCAGGTCTGAATATGATAATAAGTCTCTCTTAATTGGTCAAAAAATACCATTTTCTTCTTGATGATGCAAACATGGAGAAATGAGTGCTTATTTTGTTTAATTTGTACCTAAACATAGGACACTATTAGTCTGTGGCCTAATATATAGAGGACACTTTGTGCAATGTATTTAATTTTATAAAATCCCATTGTGTCAAAGTTCTGGGTGACAGACGTGCATTTCCAGCTGCAGCTTGTCATGTCCACCTCAAACTCATTATGCTTAAAACTGATATCCCCTACATTCCCTTCTTAGAGGAAGTAGTGGGATGTAGTAGGGAAAAACAGTTTGCTTTAACATAAGAGTGACTTGAGATTCTGTACCAGCTCTGCCAGTTATTAATGGTGTGACTGTTGTTCTATTGAAACTTCAGTTTAGTAATTATAAAAATGGGGATATTAACACAAAAACCTCCACACAGTGGGCATGTGGCAGGACATATGTCAAGCAATTCACATGGCTTATCACATTTACTCCAAGTGTAGACAAAGAATGTTGTCTGTCATTCCAATAAATAAGGAATGTTGCCAGACACCAAGCCATCAGCCACTGCCCTGTTACCTTACCACCAACTAATTAGAAAAAAGTCACACATCCCACAACTATCACCCCAAATTTTGCCTATTAAAAACTTCTCCCCCAAAACCATCAGAATGGGGAGACTTGGGTTTTTTGAGCATGAGCCACCCATTCTTCTTGCTTGGTCCTGCAGTAAACCTTTATCTGCACAAAATTCCAATGGTTTGGTTTGTTTGGCCTCACTGTGTGTTGGGCACACAAAATTGCATTAGGTGACAGTTCAGTCACAATGAACTTTTTTTAAGTTTCTTTATTGTATCATCACTACCTCCCCTGCTCATTCTTCTGGCCTTCATATCTGCTGTACTCTCTCTCTCTGGAACATTTCTTCCCTATCTTTTATTATAATTTACTTCTACACATCTTTTAAGTTGCAGTTTAAAAGTTATTTCCTCTGGAATTCATTGTAGATATTCCCCATAGACTCACTTCATTGTCCCTGCTAGATGCTCATAAAGCATATTTCACTCTGTGCTTCCCTCATCATAGCACATATTCTACATTTTCATCATGGTTTAACTGTTTTCCCCAATAGAATGTAGTTATATGAGAGCAGAACCCACATCTATTTTTGCCCACCACTTTATCCCTAGTGCCCAGAATACTCTTTGGGTCTGATTAAGCCCTCAAGAAATATTTTTGGAATAATTAACAAATAAAAGTTCTAACAACAGACATGAATTTTCTGATGCATGTTGTCAACTCATAAATACCTGCATTTGTGTATGCTATTTTCCCTCCCTGGAATACCCTCCTATACCTCACCCTGTCCCTCATCTGTTTAATAGTTACCTATATTTCCTTTAAAATTCAAGATACAGGATAAGTATTATCTCCTTTTCACAACTTTCCTTGGTGTCTCCACATGATTTTTTTTCCAAATGTTTCACTTTTAATTGTAGACACAGCTCCTATATTAAGTTTCACAAAAAAGCATGTCTTTCAACAATGCAACCAAACAGTGTTCAATGTAATGTGGTGTAAGCAACATTTAACATAATTCAACTGCTTTAACCTAAATACACCTACTGCTTAAGTCTCCACATGATTTTAGATGCTTTTTACCCTGTAATTCCATCATATTTTGTACCTGCCTCTATTTAAGGACTTTTATATTATTGTGCAGCTATCTGTGCATATGTTTTCTTTAACTACTAGACAGTAAAGTCACTAAGAGCATGAGCTGTGTCTTATTTATCTCTGTAGTTCAGCATATATCCCAAAGCCTTAAACACAATAGCACTCATAAATATGTTGAATGAATGATTCAAGTGAATGAGATAAAATCTAGCTAAATTCAAAAAGTACTTTTCCCTCCTATTCAAATACTCACTGGAACATTTTTTATTGTATTATATATTATGCAACATTTATATATAATAAGTATAAAGAACACAACAATGAACGTATTTCCCCATATCTTCATTAATAAATAAGATGTCATTAATAGAAATAAAGTTCCCTATATCCATGTCTGAAAAAATGGAAAATACCTCATAAATGTGTATATCATCTTGACCTGGACTCTGTTCATCTTTTCTGTATTGTTTCAATTTTACTATGTGTGCTGCTGAAGCAAACAGCAGGTAATGAGCTTTGGCCTGCATTTTTACGGTTGTCTTGAGGTCACAAGATGAAGCAAGGGAAGGCTTGATTCTAAAGTGTCCTAGTTATACAGCCATGCAATGCTTGGTCATATTTTTCTAAAAAGTTGTCCTTCTTTAATTTTCCTATGGAATTCAGATACTATCTCTTTTTCTTTTTTTTTTTTTTTTTTGCGGTACACGGGCCTCTCACTGCCGTGGCCTCTCCTGTTGCAGAGCACAGGCTCCAGACGCACAGGCTCAGCGGCCATGGCTCACGGGCCTAGCCGCTCTGTGGCATGTGGGATCCTCCCGGACCGGGGCACGAACCTGTGTCCCCTGCATCGGCAGGCGGACTCTCAACCACTGCGCCATCAGGGAAGCCCCCAGATACTACCTCTAAGGGTCAAAATAATGAGAGGAATGCTGTAGAATGACATTTCCTGAAAAATTCTAAGTATTCTTCAGACTTTATCCAATTTGTGCTTTTCATGTGTCTACAAGACAGGCAGCAGCCACATTATTATCAAAATGAGAAAGCAGATAATTTGTGTCTTGCAAAAGGTCACCAGACAAATAAATTATGGGGTGATAAATAGAGTCAAGCTCTTATTTTAAGTTTTGAACCTAGGTTTCCCTCTGGATCCACCTTCCTGGGTCAACAGTGAAGCATTTACTGTGTAAGGGAACCAATAGCTTCATCATGCTCCTGAACTTCTGTACCTCCTCTGTTCTGTCCTTCAGAATAAGCACAAGGGCATTCTGCATAGACTTCTATCTTATCGAACTCCACTTTCTTGTCCAATTCAGACTAGAATGAAGGACCTAATGGTCATCTTCCCATTCATCCAACTCTATTTTCAGGTGACTAATCTTCTGCCCTCCTCAGTCTGCATCCTCTCTTCTTCATATTTCAACATTCCCATCCTCCCATCTCCTTTCTTCTCTCTTTTCTATTCCTCCTCCAAAACTTAAACCTATCCTCTATTCTCTTTTCCTTTTATTATTCAGTTTCTCCACTATCCTGTTCTCCTCATTCACTCTGTTTCTTTCCCTCTATTATTCTCAGTCTCTATGTGTTCCTTTTCTGCCCATCACACTTCCCTCCAACCACCTCATTCCATACATCCTCTCTTCTGTTTATATCTACTCCACTCCATTCTTTCCACAGTTGTGTACACTGTCATCTCCTCTTCAAACTCTTCTCTTTATGTACTTTATTACAAGTATATCTCTATTCTACCTATTCCTCCACTTATGCTCTAGTCTCTTCAAATTCTCCTTCATACATTATAACCATTCAGACTTCTACTCTGCCCTATCCTCCCCACCTCCTTTTCAACATTTATGTCTAATTTCATGTCCTTCCATGCAGTGTCAGAACAGGTATCCCTCTTCCTTTACAAGTAAAACTTTCCCTGTAGTTTGGATACCATCTCCTGACAGTTTTCTCTGGGAACCTGATGTCAGAAAAACCCTATTTCTACTGTATCTTCAACCTTTACCTTTCTACTAGCCCCTTCCAGCTATCTCACAAATATGTGCCAGTCTCTCCATTCAAAACAAATAACTATTTCCTTTACCCCTGAATATATCTATTATATACCCATCCCTTTCATTTTCAAGCAAGTTCCCAGAAAGTATTTTCTATGTTCACTATCTCCACTACCTCTATGCCAACTCATAAAAACTCCTCATTGCACTAATCACTCCATTGAAAGAGTGTACGTGAAGAACACCAGTGTTTTCCATGTTACCAAACCTAATACATACTTTCAATTCTCTATATTAGTAGATATCTTTGTAATAGCCAACAATATTGTAAAGATGTATAAGTAATAGTAAAGAGCATAAAATTGCAGGCAAGCTGCCAGAGTATGAATGCTTGACCATTTACTACCTAGGTGATCTTAGAAAATGTTACTCACTCTGTGTCTCAGATTCCTCACCTGTAATTGTATCTATCTCATAGACTTGTTATGAAGATCATAAAAGTAGAATGATTATAAAAATGCATGGCACATTGTAAGTACTATATTGATGGCAACTATTGTACTTATTATGCTATTATTGTATTATTATTATTGATCACTCTCATCTTTTTGAAAACCTTTACCTTTCAATATATTAGCCAAAATGTGTTCAATCAATATTCAGTAACAATCCTAAAATATCAGTGTCCTAAAACCACAAAGGTTTCTTTCTCATTCACACTATTTGTCTATCTCAGGTTGTGGGAGGGATGTTCTTTTCTATGTTATCTTTAATAAGGGACACAGAATGATAGAGCCAAGGCCACCTGGCATAATGCTACTCACTGTGGCCAGGGGAGAGGAACATGGAAAATCATGTACTGGCTCTTAAGAGTTTCTAATCCTTAACAGATACATACTACTATATACAAAATAGATAAACAACAAGACCCACTGTAGAGCACAGGAGACTATATTCAATATCCTGTAATAACCTATAATGTCAAAGAATCTGAAAAAATATATATAACTGAATCACTTTGCTGTATACCTGAAACTAACACAACATTGTAAATCAACTATACTTTTTAAAAAAAGATAAATGAACTTTATGACCAGTGCTGCAAATTCATCCTGAGTAAAATGATACTTAATTTTATGAATTAAAAAGAACAATATTCTGGTTCCTGAGTGATCACTGTGTTTCCAGAAGGTACTGATATGGAAGCAGTTATAATAGATTCCACTAACTGTAAAATTTTTGCACAGAGATGAAAATAAAGAAATGTACATGTTAAAAAAGCAATAAATAAATAAAATTTCCAATCCTCCCTCAGAAATCACACATGTTATTTCCACTCACATTTGGTTGGCCAAAGCAATTCATTTGTCTAAGGCTCTATGGAAGTGAAATACTAACATATACCCAGAGGGAAGTGAACTGGAAATATTGGAAGTAGCAGTATTGACTACCACACTTAGCTTTCAAGATACTACACACTAGTGGTTCTATTAACACCTTCCTTTCTTTTCCTTTTCGGTCTCCATCATAGGTTCCTCTTTCTTCCCTTCTGCTTTAATGATAGTGATGCTACATGACTGGATGCTTGGCATGATTTTCCTCTCACTCTACATACTTTCCTGAAGTGATCATATGCATTCACATGGTTGTCCCACCATACTGACAATACCAAACTTTACATCTCTTGCTTGTGTCTCTCTCCTGACCTTATGACTTGAATATCCAACTACTGTTAGACTTCTGTCCCTGGATAATCTACAATCTTCTTAAACTTATCTTGTCCAAAATTAACCTCACAGATTTATTCTATCTAAATTTTTCCTAAATCTCATATGATCTACCCCAGTTCGTAATACCATCAGTCACCCATTTTACTTGGGTGCCTTCTACCTTAATTCCTCCTCTTTGCTCTCATTCTGACATTGGTTGTTTTCACTGTCTATTTCCTCAGTGTATCTCCCCATCTCCATCTTAATCCACTGCTCTGAATTAGAACTTCACCACTCCTCATCTAGACTATTTAATCTGTCTCCTAATCAGCTTTCCTATTTCCAGTCTTGTTCCCTACAAATGCATTCTTTACACAGTAACTAGGATGCCATATATAACATTAAAAAAATTGACCACTTCCTTATCTTGCTTATAATATACCATTCAATTTCCTGCAACTGCTCAGTTGGTTTTCTCTACCCGGAATGTCCTTCCTCTCTTCCCTCCACTTTCCACATACAATTTTCTTGACCACATTCTACTTATCTAATAAAGCAAAAATTAATGCCAATACTAATAATCAGGAACTTAGGTGTTGCCTCATCCAGGGACTCTTTGCTCAACATGATCCAGAAGAATGAGTTAGATGACCCTTTTCTATTCTTTCATAATTACTCATAACTTTATCATTTCAGTTAATTTTTTGTGGTTATCTATTAGCCTTTTCCCCGTATTATATTGTGACTGTCTTAAGGACAAAGACCATATCTTCTTAATGTTTGCATAGCCAGAACCTAGTCCAGGGCCATGTATGTATTAGGAATTCAAAACATGTTTGGTGAATGAATAAATGAATGGATGAAAAATACTAATCTTTCTTCCATCTATAATTTCTCTCCCTCCAGTGTCCCTTTCCCTACTTCTATATGTCTTCTTTTCTTTCTTCCCATTTACTGCATACTTTACTCCAATTTCTCCTTTTTCTTTTAGGATATTCTAATATCTAGCCTTTTACTTTTATTTCATCTTCTGCCTTATCTTCTCAAATTTTCTATTCTTTTTCTCTCCTCTCATAGTCTCTCTTTCCTCTACCCATTTCTCCTTGATCAATTCATCTGTGTGTGCGTGTATAAAAGTTCTGGGAATAGACCAATAAAATAAATATATATGTTAATTTTATTGATCTCTTCTCCACATTATTCTTCCCAGTTCTATCCACTTCCTTTTTCTCCATCATTCTTTCCTCTACTCTCTCAGCTCCTCCTCTTTAATTCAACTTCTAACAATTGACTTGCTATCCATTTTTCCTTGGCCATCTTCTTGTCTCCCAAATTCTTTCAGAAGCACATCAATAAATAGTAAATTTAAAGTAATGAAGGACTAGCATACAGGCAAGCACACTTCATGTATTCATCACATATTTACCAGGTATGCATTATTTGAGTTTCATTGTGTATAATAACAAATGCACAGAACCTGCACCAAAAGATCACTCATTAATGTGGAAGGCAGCTTCAGGAAGTGACAACTGACAGCAAGAGCCAAGAAAGTTTTTAATGTTGGGGCAAAGAATCTTACTGAACTGGAAATGTGTTCAAAATTATTCTTTTAAAAGCAAAATTTACATATCTAAAATCTCTAATGATAATGAGTCATGAAAAACATAAAACTGTGATGGTTTTATGCTTTGGGAGCAGAAAAGTATGAAATACATTATATATAATATATATTCATATATATATTAAAAGTTATATTCTTAAGTTGTGTGGAAATGCACTTATATGAAACTCCTCAGCATTTCCACACAATGTGGCATAAAATATATGTTGCTATAATTTTGTATTTATATATGTAACATTGTACGTTTCATTATCTCACTTGATTCTCACAATTCTGCATCATATGGATAGTTTGTTGCTGCAGTTAAACCTAGGCTATTCTGACTGTCACAGTGTTCATGCCTGTGTATATGGCTGTAATTCTGTGTATTTAAATGCCCTTGACTATGTATATACCTGTGTATTGGTCTACACATGTCTCTGAGTATGCATAAACATTTATACACTGTGAATGTACATCTCTGTGTGTCTGAAAATGTTCATATGGCCAACTCTATTTTTTATTGAAATATAGTTGATTTGCAATATTGTGTTAGTTTCAGGTATATAGCAAAGTGATTCCATTTATATATATATATATATATACATATATATATATATATATATACACACGTACACCTATATACATATAAATATTTCAGATTATTTTCTATTATAGGTTATTATAAGATATTGAATATAGTTTCTTGTGCTATAACAGTACGTCCTTGTTGTTTATCTATTTTATATATAGTAGTGTGTATATGTTAACCCCACACTTCTAATTTATCCCTCCCCCCTCCCTTTCCCTTTCCCCTTTTGGTAAACATAAGTTTGTTTTCTAAGTCTGTGAGTCTATTTCTGTTTTGTATAGAGACTCATTTGTATTATTTTTTAGATTCCATGTATAAGTGATAGCATATAATATTTGTCTTTCTCTGCCTGACTTATTTCACTTAGTATGATATTTTCTAGGTCCATCCATGCTGCTGCAAATGGCAATATTTCATTCCTTTTTATGGCTGAGTAATATTCCATTGTGTGTGTGGTAATATTCCATTGTGTGTGTGTGTGTGTGTGTGTGTGTGTGTGTGTGTGTGTATCACATCTTCTTAAAGCAATCATCTATTGATGGGTACTTGTATTGTTTCCATGTCTTGGCTATTATAAATAGTGCTGCTATGAACATTGGTGTGCACATTATCTTTTCAAATTAGAGTTTTTGTTTTTTCTGGGTATATGCCCAGGAGTGAGATTGATGTATTATATGTTAGCTCTATTTTCAGTTTTTTAAGGAACCTCCATACTGTTCTCATAGTGGCTGTACCAATTTACATTCCCACCAACAGTGTAGGAGGGTTCCCTTTTCTCCACACCCTCTCCAGAACTTATTATTTGTAGACTTTTTAATGATAGCCATTCTTATCAGTGTGAGGTAATACCTCATGTGGTTTTGATTTGCATTTCTCTAATAATTAGTGATGATGAGCAGCTTTTCATGTGCCTGTTGGCCAACTCTCTATACTTGTGTCTATAATATATACGTCTGCAAGTGTGCATACCTGCAAATGTGTTAGGAAGTATATGCCTATATGTGCATTTCTAATCTGTAACCTTGACAGAATTTTCAATGGATAGCTTAAAACATGCTGATTTCAATCCTGGTCCTACCCCAGTATACTTTAGATGAGCTGCACCACTCTCTGACCTCATGGTGTAGAGGAGGGTTCCATTGTCCACCAGTCTGAGCAGCTTGTTAGGTGTGGTCATGTTATGGGCCACTGATTTCTTGCCATTGTGGAAGAAGGTGTCAGGGGTCCAGATCTTACTAGCCAGGAGATTATTCAGTGGAAGGATCTTCATGGGTCCATCAAATTTCAGTCTTTCGTCATGCCATGTCTGTCGAAAAAATACATCAATGGTGTACTCCTAAGGACAAAAAGAGAGAGAACAATGTTTCAGTTGAGTTCTGGTAGTGACCCACAGTGCCCTTAGCAAATATTAATTACTTTGCAGTATTTCCTCTGCTGCAGAGAAGCAGCAGTCTATTAACAGTAGTTACTAGTAAGTAGGGCAAATGATTATGATTGAGAAAAAATGTCTTGGTGATCAGTAAGTACATAGATAATATGTTTGACAAGATTTTGCTTAGGAAGATCACTGCCAACACTGCCCTGCACATCATGCAAGCTGAACACAAGACTTTGCCTTATGAAAAGGAAAGAGCTCCCTTCTCTATGCAGTGGCATCTCTAATAAGGGCAAACTCCTTACCTTATCTCTTCTACTAAATGATCCCATATGAACATCAAAGGCCAATATAACAATTACCATAAAACTAAAACCTTAAATTTTAAAACACATTCATTTGATTCTCTAACAATATGTCTAATGAGTTAATATCTTATTGTCTTCAATAAATAAGGAACTCTTACAGATAAGATAAAAACAAACACACAAATAGAAAAATGGGTAAATGACATGAACAGAAAATTCATGAAATGGATAAAAATTGCTAATAAACATGAAGAACATTTTCAAAATTGCTGTTCATCTAAACATAAATTAAAGTTACAATAAATGTTCCAGGTTTTGGTAACAGCAGACTAAATCATTTGGATATACATTCCTATAGCTATTAATTATAAAGTTTGAACTAAAAATTATGGACATATAGCTAGATAGATATACAGACTATTTGAAACCAATGGGGAATGATTGAAAGCAGACAAAAACTTGAAGAAAGTTTAGTCTTGAAAGATGGCAGCACATGTGCTCAAGGCACTGCATACCCTGATGAAGGGCTGAAGCCTGTAGGAAGGGAGCCTTTCCCTAATTGGTCCACAGAGGAGCCAAATTTATGTAATTTGTCTAGAGGGGATACATTTCCTTATCTGCAAAAAGGCACTATATATGCTAACAGCTTGGGAGCTAGATAATAAATAGGTAGGATAATGATTTATAGTACAAAAACCTGAGAATGCTGAGACTAGAGGAACTTTCACTTTTAGGCAATCTCTTGAATTCACTTTAGCTCCTAAAGAGTCTCAGCCCCACCCATCTGAAACCTTGGGATATTGGAGCTTTTGGAAAAAGCCAACCAGAGATTTGATGACAGCCCTAGGTTTCCTTCAGGAGAGGGTAGGAGTGTAGAGAAGAGGGGGAAGAACTGACATGTTTCATGTCTAAACTTTAGCACGTTTGAGGGCAGGGACTGCGTCTTATTCACTACTGTATCCTTAGTACCATGCCCACAAAAAATCTGTGTGGAAGGGATGTATTCAAATCCATTTTATTCTTTCATCTTGCTGTGTTTTCAATAAAAGAGAGATGGTTTTTTAAAACAAAGAAAAAAGATGGCAGCAGCAACAGGTTAAAATTGTGTTTGTGGCTTTTCTTTTCTAAAGGTCCTCTCCCAAACCTAGAATTTCTGTGGCAGATACCACAGCCTTAATGGCTCAAAGTGGCCAATAATATGGAAATTTAGGAGTGGGAGTCTTGGAAGCAAGAGAGTCACAGAGGGGATAGGACCCCAAATCTGAGTATATACTTCACCCCAAAACCTGGCTGACCACTACATACATAGTGAAAACTCTGAGGCTATGGAAAAAAATGCAGGCAGAAACAATAGGGGAGTCTTCCACTAAATGATAGATGACAAAACTGTGGTGGGTGATGTTTGTGAGTTAGGCAGAAATCAGAAAAATTATTGGCTTAATACCTCAGAAGACAGAGCTCAAAGCTGGCCAAAGAGCTGAAAATGCAGGGGGAAGCCTTGGAGAAAAACAAAACCACTGAGAGGGAAGTCCCAAAATCTGAGTAGAAACTCTGCTTTGACTGACGACTAAACTACACAAGGCATGGGGGACACATCTAGGTAGTCAGGTAAAACAAAGAAGCAGCCAGAAGCTACTTAAAGTCCTTTGGCTTAAAATTCCTTAATAGTTTCCAGTTATACCTGGAATAAATTCTAATACCTTTCTCTTACTTAGAAAGTACTTCATAAACTGACCCTTGTCTTCTTCTCTAAGCTCTTCTCCAACCACCTGTAGCTCTACAAATTAGCCAGTCTGGCTTTTCTTCTCCTCCAGCACACCAAGAATACCCCTGCCTAAGGATTAGAAGATTATATAATTTATTGTCTAAACTGGAACACTTTTGAGAGAGGAGGCTTTATCAACAGTTATATATCAGGACAACATGTGTAAGCCAGGACTATGCCAGGTTTAAATCTGGAATTAGACTCCCACATAAAAGCAAGACCCTGAAGGGCTCCAACCTCAGGAGAAGGGTGAATTACATAAAAGAAACTAGATAAAACCAGTCAACAACATGAAAATTCAGAAAGGAAACTTGTCTATCCAAGCATGAATTCTGAAATGGACAGGAGTTTAGGGGAAGCATTTCTACTGAGATTTAGCAACTTCAAGCCTAATCTTATATGAGATCAATATTTAAATGTACACTTGGTTTGGGGCTTAAAAGCTAAGAAATTAACATAAAAATAGGTCTCAGGATGGGGATACCTCTATATTGACTTACAAAAGCAAACACTCTAAAGAGACATGGCCATAAATAAATGCTTTCTGAAAAGAAGTTCACAATCCACAACAACGAAACACCTAAGGAAATGGTAATAAGCAAGAGTCAGCTGATACAACATGTAGCTGAATTATACCCCTTCCAAGAACCTCACATAACAGAATAATCAAATAGATATTATAATGGAACTATAATTAAAATGATAAAAGTATCAAAGGAGATTGAGAACATGAGAATAGATCCAAACATTATGGGGTAAAAGCAAGAAAAAACAGATTTTAAAAAGGTCTATTTGAATTAGATATTCTGTGAAAGAAAAATAGTCACTGAAAATAAAAACTCAATGGATATGTTACACAGAAGATTAGATATTATTAAAGAGAGATTAGTGAACTGGAAAATACATGTGAAGAAAACTTGTTCAGTGTATATTTCTAACAAAGTTCTAAAGTGGGAGAATAGAGAAAATGGGGGGAAAATAATAAAGTACTAATGGATGACAGTTTCTCAGAATTGTTGAATATAAGCATCCTTAGCTTCAAGAACCTTAATCACTTGCAAGCTCAGTATAAAAAAATATATCCAAGCCAACCATAGTGGATTTGAAAAATACCAAAGAGGAGATCTTAAAAACAACAAAATAGAAAAGACATATTATCTACAAAGAAACAGCAGTTTGATAGCAGACTTCTTGAAAAAAACAATAGAAGCCAAAAGAATTCTATAGCCAACTAGATTATCATTTGAGAGTGGTTTCAAAATAAAGATGAGTTTAGATAAATAAGATAATATTTTCCCATGGCTGGGGCATGTACAGTATTCAGGCCTCATTCAGAAGTCTCCATATCAGAAAAGCATTCTTTGACCACCCTATCATAAATAGTAATCCCTCTTCCCCTTACCATGCATTATTTTTCTTCATGCATTATTTTGTCAGATAGCTCTGACAAAATGTATTTTTATTTGCTTACTCTTCCTTTCATTCCACTAGCCTGGATGCTGCATGAGAGCAGAGATTTTCTTCAGTTCACTGCTATATTCCTAGCACGTAAAATCCTACCTGACCAATAGTAGCTGGTTTATAAATATTTTTGAATTAAAAAATGATTGAATGAATCCTCAGGAAAGGAACTACTAAAAGAAGTTTTTCATATAGTTGAAAATGAAACCAGCAGGAAGATTCAAGAAGGAATGGTGAGCACAAGTGTTGACAAACTTATGGGTAAATTAAACAAATAATGGCTCTCTACAAATGATATTAAGGACTATAAAAACAAAGTGGAATAAATAACTACAGTAAGCCACATGGAAGGAGGGAGTAGGGATACATGGATTAATATATTCTTGTACTATTTGGGAGGAGAGTGGAGATATTAAATTTAACATCAAGTATATATATCAACATTTAAGGTAACCATTAAGAATATACTAGAAATAAAATGCAAAACTTACAAAAGAGTAGAGAAAAAACCAAGGGGAATATAGAAAATGCCTCAATCCCATAGAAGGCAAGAAAAAATAAAGCATATAAAAACATGGGGGAAAAGGATATATAAAATAAGATAGTAGAAAAAAACAATATAATCTAATGATAAATAAACAATGTAACTGTATGTTATGTGTATACAAGAGTCACACCTTAAGGGCACATGAAAACACAAGTTGAAAATGAAGCGATGGAAACATATGTATGGATAAATCCTAATCAAAATAAAGTCATAGAACTATAAAATACAGACAGCAAAATAAAGTCATAGAACTATAAAATACAGACAGCAGGGACTATAAGACTAACACTTTTGTTCAGGATGAAATATTACACTAAAAAATGGAGTATATCAAGTGAAAAAAATTCTTAATTTTTATGTATGGATAACATGGACTCAAAATATGTAAGGCAAAAATTGAATTACAAGGAGAAAATGACAAACCCATAGATTCTCAGTAAATGAAAGACCAATAGAACCAATAATTTGTATGATAAAATAAGTGAAGAATCCTTTTGACAAGCATAAAGTAAGGAATACACATAGACTTAACACTTAGTAAACAAACAGTATTTTTTTTTACCAAAAATAGATGATCATATGTTAAGCCATAAAGCAAATCTCAAGAAACACAAAAAGATTTCATATCCTATAGACCATCTTGTTTCAATATGAGGCATTAAGTTAGAAATTAATAATAAAGTTTTACATTTGAAAATTAGAAAACCCGCTAAATTTTTTTAAGAAAACAAAGAAGAAACCATAAAGGATATTAGAAAATACTTAGAACTGAACAACAGTGAAAATGTTTATAAATGAAATCTTGTATTCAACTCCTCAAGTGCTGCTTAGAAGGAAATTGATAGCCATAAAGAAGTCTTAAAGATGGTCTTTAAAAAAGGGAAAACCATAAGCTAATCTGCCTCAAGAAACCAGGAACACAGAATTTCCCAAGAAAAGTAAAGAGAAAAATGATCTACACAAAAGGAAAAATCAGTGAAACAGAAAACAACAACAAAATAATACAGATGATGCACAAAATCCAAAACGGGTGGCTTTGACACACAAACGATATAGAAAACTGACAATAAGTTTAATCAAGAAAAAGCAAGAAAATGTGGGAAAATTTGGGGTGAGGGGTAGAAATATAGATTAAATAAAATTGGGCAAAGCAAGTTGATAATTTTTGAAGCTGGGTGATGGATACATGAGGTTCCATTAAACCATTTTCTCTACTTTGGGGGTTGTGTGTGTGTGTGTGTGTGTGTGTGTGTGTGTGTGTGTGTGTGTATCATATATATAGTCACTGCCAGCCTGTAGATAATAGATTGTAGGGAACTGAGAGTAGATAGAAGGAAATCAGGGGCTTATTACAGTTTGATATGCCAGAGACAATGGTGGTCTGAGCCAGAATAGTAGCAGTTCAGGTGATAAGTGGTTTAATATGAGAACACCTATGAACATAGATACAAGAACCATGAATAACAGATTTTTTTTTAATTTTTGAATTTCATTTTATTTATTTTTTTATACAGAAGGTCCTTATTAGTCATCAATTTTATACACATCAGTGTATACATGTCAATCCCAATTACCCATTCATCACACCCCCACCCCCACCCCCCACAGCTTTCCCCCCTTGGTGTCCATACATTTGTTCTCTACATCTGTGTCTCAATTTCTGCCATGCAAACTGGTTCATCTGTACCATTTTTCTAGGTTCCACATATATGTGTTAATTCACAATATTTGTTTTTCTCTTTCTGACTTACTTCACACTGTATGACAGTCTCTAGATCCATCCATGTCTCAACAAATGACCCAATTTCGTTCTTTTTATGGCTGAGTAACATTCCATTGTATATATGTACCACATCTTCTTTATCCATTCGTCTGTTGATGGGCATTTAGGTTGCTTCCATGACCTGGCTATTGTAAATAGTGCTGCAATGAACACTGGGGTGCATGTGTCTTTTTGAATTATGGCTTTCTCTGGGTATATGCCTAGTAGTGGGATTGCTGGATCATATGGTAATTCTATTTTTAGTTTTTTAAGGAACCTCCATACTGTTCTCCATAGTGGCTGTATCAATTTACATTCCCACCAACAATGCAAGAGGGTTCCCTTTTCCCCACACCCTCTCCAGCATTTGTTGTTTGTAGATTTTCTGATGATGCCCATTCTAACTGGTGTGAGGTGATACCTCATTGTAGTTTTGATTTGCATTTCTCTAATAATTAGTGATGTTGAGCAGCTTTTCATGTGCTTCTTGGCCATCTGTATGTCTTCTCAGGAGAAATGTCTATTTAGGTCTTCTGCCCATTTTTGGATTGGGCTGTTTGTTTCTTTAATATTGAGCTGCAGGAGCTGTTTATATATTTTGGAGATTAATCCTTTGTCAGTTGCTTCATTTGCAAATATTTTCCCCCATTCTGAGGGTTGTCTTTTCGTCTTATTTATGGTTTCCTTTGCTGTGCAAAAACTTTTAAGTTTCATTAGGTCCTATTTGTTTATTTTTGTTTTTATTTCCATTACTCTAGGAGGTGGATCAAAAAAGATCTTGCTGTGATTTATGTCATAGAGTGTTCTTCCTATGTTTTCCTCTAGGAGTTTTAGAGTGTCTGGTCTTACATTTAAGTCTCTAATCCATTTTGAGTTTATTTTTGTGTATGGTGTTAGGGATTGTTCTAATTTCATTTTTTACATGTAGCTGTCCAGTTTTCCCAGCACCACTTACTGAAGAGACTGTCTTTTCTCCATTGTATATCCCTGCCTCCTTTGTCATAGATTAGTTGACCATAGGTGTGTGGGTTTATCTCTGGGCTTTCTATCTTGTTCCATTGATCTATGTTTCTGTTTTTGTGCCAGTACCACACTGTCTTGATTACTGTAGCTTTGTAGTATAGTCTGAAGTCAGGGAGTCTGATTCCTCTAGCTCTGTTTTATTTCCCTCAAGACTTCTTTGGCTATTCGGGGTCTTTTGTGTCTCCATACAAATTTTAAGATTTTTTGTTCTAGTTCCATAAAAAATGCCATTGGTAATATGAAAGGGATTGCATTGAATCTGTAGATTGCTTTGGGTAGTATAGTCATTTTCACAATATTGATTCTTCCAATCCAAGAACATGGTATATCTCTCCATCTGTTGGTATCATCTTTCATCACTGTCTTATAGTTTTCTGCATACAGGTCTTTTGTCTCCCTAGGTAGGTTTATTCTTAGGTATTTTATTCTTTTTGTTGCAATGGTAAATGGGAGTGTTTCCTTAATTTCTGTTTCAGATTTTTCATCATTAGTGTATAGGAATGCAAGAGATTTCTGTGCATTACTTTTGTATCCTGCAACTTTACCAAATTCATTGATTAAAACCAGAAATTTGTTTCCCAGCCAGAGTGATCATAACTATTCTTCCTTGTGACACAATGGAAGTTCAGCTAAAAATACCCTGAAATTTATTTGACCAAAGCCTGCCCTGTCAGGAAAGAGACATTCTGCTGCTTCTGCTTAATCATGAGGGAGAAGACAAACAAGCAACTGGAAGATGAAACTTCAGAAGAGATAAAACATCTGGATTGTTTGAAATGTCTCCAGAGTCTCTGCACATCCATGTGTGCCTGCTTGGGTGGGAAAAGAGAAGGGAAATGAGCTGGTTTGGGCAGGAGCTATGTGTATGTTTCTGTAGTATCCCTGAATTTGGTTATCTGTTTGCACATGTGTGTCTATGGAGTGCCTGGGATGGTGTGTAGGCTGTTTTGTTTTATTCTGTATATATTTTCTTATTTTGTCTGAATATATTTATGGGTGTTCATTCATAAGTGAGAGTGAATGAGTATGTGTGGGTGTGTGGGTGTGTGTGTGTCCAAAGAGTAGCTTCAGTTGCTTTCTTATGAAAATCTTAATCAATCACTAATTCCCAGCAATACAAAGAGAGCTTCACCTCCCTGGTGAGTTTGGTTATCCCCAGTGGACTATGAGCTCTCTGAATATGGATTCCCTAGAGCCCCTTAATGCAGAGTTGGGCCTCTAAGGAGTACTTGTTGAATGAGCAAATGTCAACAGTTTTAATTCATACCTGGATCTGAAGCTGTGGGCATTAATGGTCAACAGGTTGAGAGGGGGCAATCTAGACATACAGGCTTTCCTGTTGCCACTAAGAGAGACTCACATCCTCCATCCGTCTTACATCAAACATGTCCCTCACTGAGCTCTCCCTATGTGTCAAGTACTCTATGAAGTGCCAGGGAAGCCATGGAGTACTTGGTACTTGCCTTTAAGGAGTTCACAGGGAATTTACTATATCTCTGTATCCCTTTCTTTATTCCACACTTAAAAGACAAAGTTCAGGACTCTACCTTCCCCCTGCCTGGCATCACAACCACTCATGACTTCCTCTCCTGAGAATTAGCTTGTTTCTCCAACTGACTCCTACACCTTGCCTGATTGAAATAAAAGCCATGTAAAATCAACATACCTAAACCAACTCTCAGCCTCCAGTCTGCTCCCCCTTGTAGTTCATGCTGTACAGACTGCCAGATCAATCATTCTAAAACAACACATGTATATTTTTACTGCCCTAGTCTAACCCACTCAATGACTCTGTATTACCTATAGGAAAAAACTCTATCATGACACTACACAACTGCTTGTAGTTACCCAACAGATCTAAATAAGCTTTGTCCCCTGCTAAGTAGTAGTCCCACTGAAGATAAAGAAAAAAATCTATGTAGTGAGCATGGATATTTCATATTTTTGAACATAGTTTTTCTGATTCTAAGATTTTAAACACAAAGTCACTCATTCAACAAACCTTTTTGGAGCATCTAATCACTGTCTGACATACTGAGCAGATAATAGCTTCTTTGTGTCCCTTCATGATAATTTTTCAAATGACGATATTTGGTATCTGAAGTAGATATTGATCAGATGCCCCATTAGGACAGGGTCTCCTGCCTCAACTCTCCACTGCATGCCTTGCTTTGGCAGAAAGGGAGAATGGTAGGAGAAGGGGAAGTCCTTGTAGATGTCTCATGAGTCATCCCCTTGCTAGTTCTGCTGTGCACTACCCTATTCCTTGAATCTGTTCTGATGCTCTCTTCATCCTCACATCTGTAGAAGGACCTGTTTCTAGTAGGTTTGACTCTTCCTCCAAACACTTTACATCACCATGGTCTATCCACTTCCCCATTGAATAGGGCTTGTTTGCAAGGAATGGACTTCTACTTTTTTTTGGGGGGATGGACTTCTTGAATGACACTACCAGTTGCTAGACTGAGAGTCCCCACCATGTGCACTCCTCACATGACCTATATGTGCTGATATGCGTGTGGTACTGAAATGTGAAGTGTGAGGTCAGACAAAGTTTAATTGAGGATAGGGAGAAAAGCTGAATTTTGAAAGAGATGTTATAGAAGGGAAAGGTACTCCTGGTGGGGGATATATGCTTGATATGTGAATAGGTGGGAAGAGCAGGGCAAAAGATGGATTTAGCTAAATGTAGGATGATGAGGGTAGGGCATTCATGAGACAAGACTTCTCCTTAGAATATAGCTCCAAGGCCCTGCCATAGGAAAACCTCAATTTATTTTCTTTGATCTGTTGCATCATCTTTCACTTTTACCTTTGCAGAAACTATACTTACCATGTCAGTGTCTGACACAGGGCCAAAACTGGTCACGTAGATGTCAGTCTTAACTTCAGTCACTGCATCTGGTTGAAAGAAAGTAGAAAAGCAGAGTGTTATGAAAGACTGTTGCCTTAGCTCAGAGAGAGTCCAGGGCAGTACTCCAAATGATAGCAAACTTGTTACTTCTAAGAAAGGATACTTGGTACAATCATAGGAAAACCCCTTAAAAAACTCTCACTTGTACTATTTCTTCACAGAGAATATGCTAGGCACAGGAACAAAATCCATCCCTTTAGGTAACATTGAGAATGGCGGCAGAACCTCCAAACTCCAAAGCTTAGTGAGAGCCCTTCGAGATCTCTAACATTCACACCTGCTGGGCTCTCACACTGGGATTATCCCTACCTGTGGTAGGTTACAAATGTTCCAAGAGCCAACCCTTTTCCACTTTCAGGAATGTAGGATGATTGTACTCCTAAAGTACGGAAGGGATGTGTGACTGGTTTTGGTTGTAGGAGGAAGTAATATGTGTCCCTCCCTGGCTGCAACAATTAATGTCCAATGCAAGACCCTACCTGCCATGGTCACCATGGAAACATATGTTAATATGGAGCTACTATAAGATTGAAACAGCCTGGAATGATGACCCAACACTTGGAGGACAACGGCACTGGAGAGTTGCCTGGATCCACAATAGACTTTGCATCAATGAGAAGTACTTTTGTTGGGTTAAGTGGCTGAGATTTGGAGATGATTGATATCACCTGATACACTCTCTTTGCATTTTTTTCTATTGCAACTGTGTATTTACTCATCTGCCTTGCCACATAACCCAAGAGCTCCTGAAGGGCAGTGTCCCTGTTTTGTTATCTCTGTATCCTCAGTACATAGAAAAGGAGCCTGTTATTGAGATGGTGCTCACTGAACATTTTCGGTATTAATGGATGAATCTCATCACATATATATTTGCCAAGTTGGAAAATGATACTCAGAGAAGTGAAGTTATTGCACTGCTAAGTTTCTCTTTTCCTCCTTCTGTCATCCCTGTTTACCCCATTGCAGCTCAGACTAGCTCACCCACTCAAGCATACCTCAGAGTACAGGGTAGCCTACCTCAGCTTAGCAAAGTCAATTACAGCCTACCAAACACCTCATCATTACACTAAATTCAAACAAGATCCACTCCAGCCCAGCACACCTGACCCCAGTAGAGCACACAAGTAACGCAGCTAATACCAATAAAGCCCACATAGGACTTGATATATGTATACTATAATGAGGCTGGTTACTGCAGTCTATGGCAGTATTTTTTTAATTTTTAAATTTTATATTTCCTTTTTAATTGAAGTATAGTTGATTTAAAACATTATATTAGTTTTAAGGGTACAATATTGTGATTTGACATTTTTATAGATTATGCTCCATTTAAAGTTATTGTAAAATATTGGTTATATTCCCTGTGCTATACATTACACTATTTCTTTTTTCCCATGGAGAGGTAATGGACACACATACTCCATTCATAGCATATCCACTATATTCATCCAGTCCTGGGTCCTAGCCCAGATGTACTTTATGTCTTATTGACTTCACATTTTCCAGAGCCATCTCTTAGGCTCTTAATACATTATTCCCCTACACAGGCACAAAGTATACTTAAGGCCACTGTACACATCCACAAACATTCCATTTTCAAAAGAGACTATGAGTATCATTTAATAATAATCGACACTGTAGTCAATTCACCAAAACACACAATCTATCTACTTCCAAGCTTAATCAGCAAATAACATGTCTCTGAAGCTAGAGTTGTGTTTTAAATATTTGGGCTCTCATCTAGAGCACAGTCTTCCCTCAGAGATATTTCTGTGCTTCAAGGACAAGAGACAACACTTCAGAATGCAGAACATGCCCCCTAAACACTTGTCTCTTCAGATACACTACCAGATTCATTGGCTGGGGAAACATTGCCATACCCCAAAGTACATAAAACAAAATTAATTAATTAATGGGAGAGACCACAATTACATTTGAATCCAATATTCCAGGCAGGACATAGTTAGATACAGAACAACTTTCTAAACCAATTTAACTGTAAAACTGTAAGATACCTATGCAGATTCAAAACAGGGGGCTCAGGGACTTCCCTGGCAGTCCAGTGGTTACGACTCTGTTCTTCCACTGCAGGGGATGTGGGTTCGATCTCTGGTTGGATAACTAAGATCCCACATGCCACTTGGCACAGCCAAAACAAAAACAAAAACAAAACAGGGGACCCAGACTATAGGAGAAAAAGAAGAGAGATAGTGGTGATAAAGTCAGGAGACTGCTCTAGCTCTAAGAGGAGAATGGAGTCACTGTAGGTAGAAAAGGAAGAGTCTTTGACTGGGATGGGAAGGCTTGCATTCTGGATCTCTGTCCGACTTGCTGAATGCCTTAAGACTTTTCTTCTTTTGGCTTTTCTCTTGTACAATGAGGGTTTGGTATCAAACAAATCTGAATTTTCTCTCTGCTCTAACTAGGAACTCTGAACGCAGGGCCAAGCAAAAAGCATCTGACTAAAGGTGCCCAATGGTAGTAAAAGGCAAGTTTTCTCTGCTGCCTGAGGAAGGTAGGAGGTTTGTATGATCAGGCCACCCAATGTGGCTGTTCTCTTGCTCTCTGTACATCCCCTGCTCCACCAGTCCCTGCTTCACCTACACCCACTCACATGACTGACCTTCCCTCAATCATAGGGCCTAATCAGTAAATGCCTATGTACTTGTCTCTGGCCCCAGCTAATGATCTAATCTTTAGATCAGAATTATCTCCACTATGATGATTTATCAAAGGGGCAGTGAGGGGTGAACCCCTCTACTGGTTTCCCTGGCAACCAATAAGCACCGACCTAAAGTCAATACTCCTGTAACTGGTAACCTCCCTCCCCATCCCACCTGGGAGTGAAGACTGCCACCAAATCCTGCCCACCTCTGCTGCACATGGTGGGGTGTCACTCCAGGACCTTGGTTCAGACAAGGAAGATTCACCTTATCCATGAAACCATTGATGTCTCTGTCGCTGACTCCAGGCTCTTTCTTTGGTCTCGAGGCTGGGAAAGTACAGGGCTTGCAGGTCTGGAGGGTGCAACCCAACAAGGTTTAATGCAAATAAGGTATTCCTCCTCTCTCTCAACTGTTCACTGTCATTTAAAAGACACCCATTGGGACTTCCCTGGGGATCCAGTGGTTAAGACCTCACCTTCCAATGCAGGGGGTGTGGGTTCGTTCCCTGGTTGGGGAGCTAAGATCCCACAAGCCTTGCAGCCAAAAAACCCAAAACATAAAACAGAAGCAATATTGTAACAAATTCAATAAAGACTTTAAGAAAATGGTCCACATCAAAAAAAATTTTTAACATCTTTATTGGAGTATAACTGCTTTACAATTGTGTATTAGTTTCTGCTGTATAACAAAGTAAATCAGCTATACATAAACATATATCCCCATATCTCCTCTCTCTTGCATCTCCCTCCCACCCTCCCTATCCCACCCCTCTAGGTGGACACAAAGCACCAAGCTCATCTCCCTGTGCTATGTGGCTGCTTCCCACTAGCTATCTCTTTACATTGGTAGTGTATATTGACATTCCCCCAGTGTTGCACACAGGGACCACAAAGCCCCAATGACTAAATCCCATTTTTTGACTAGGAAATCCAGCTGCCTTGGAGCAGGGTATGTGACAACACACAGAAGTACCCTGCAGAAGTAATGTACAGTGATTGAAAGCATGACTAACTGAGTTTGAATTTAGGTTCTGCCATTTACACTTTGTGCGCCTTTTGTCACTTAACTTCTCTATGCCTGTTTATTCATCTGGAAAATTGGGATAATGATAGCACGTACCTCAGAATTGCTCTGAGGATTTAAGGAGACAGTATTGAGACCAATAGTTAGAATAAATCCAGTTTTCAATATATGTTACCTGCTGCTGCTGCTTAATACTATTCCAGAGGCAAGACCATATGAGATACCCATAAGGCCAAGTGGACAGAACTCACCCAGAAGTCTAAGGTCCTCAGTCCCAGACAAAGAAGAGAGTATCCACCCACCACTCTAGCTCCTCTGTGTGAAGGAATGATTAGAAGTTTGCTATTTCATTTAATTAAATGAAAAGACCAGTGAATTAGACTAAAACTGGTTAGGGCTACAGTTCATAGTCTAGCCCTTGTTCACAGCCTTCTCATTTTTCAAATGTGAAAAATGATTTAATTTGGAAATGAGGTTTTTTTTCCTTTTTCTTTTTTTAACAAATATTTTCCAATGCTCCTTGGTTCTTTTTTATTTACTTTGGAGATCCAATTTCCTTCCAATATTACCTTCTGAAACCAAAGGTGAATAGAATTATCTTTTCCTTTTGCAAATTTACTGTGGTATTGGAAGCTAAACACACATGTCCTTAGCCCTCAGTGGGACTCCCATTGGTGGGGAACTTATCAACCAGTTCCTAATGTCATTCCAGCTTGCTTTTGATCTGAAAGAGTAAAGATACGCCAATCAGCAAGTGATCACTGTGTTTATATTGACTATGTTGCTCATACAAACTGTATTTTCTAGTTTGAATTAAAATAGATCCCCAAGAAGCTATGAATTTTCTCCTCTGAGCAGAAACCAGAGTAGTTTCCCCAACTCTAGCTTCTCCACTCCAGCACACACATAAACATCGGTCTTAGTAGTGCCCTTTGGATCCACACAACAAAATCTGCTTCTTGTTCTTTTGAGAGTTAAAGACGTTCAAAGATTGAAGGAAAGTGATCATGGTACACCTAAGTCTTCTCTTCTTGTTCCTTTCCAGATTAAATATCCTGACTTCCTTTGTGTCTCCCCTCTTTTGACATGGTTTTAAGCAACCTCACTATCCCACATTCACTTTCCTCTGGATTGGGTCTGAATTTTTTACTGGCACTCTGAAATATGTTTTGTGATGAAACTTTGTCACAGTGCTATTAGACAGGATCATAAGATGAATGATATGAACAAAAGCCAACCATACCCCGTTATCTCATTACAGGCTGTGACGGACTCTTCAATCCTTCCCAATAACAGTCTTCCTGACAATAGTGAGGTTTTAAGGATTGGGACTTTGACTAAAAGAACAAAGTCCTGACGTTTATGTTTTCCTACTTCCATATCACTGGGAATTTTAGAGAATAAGTGTTTGTTATTGTGTACACTTTTCATCTTGAAGAGAGACTAAGCTACTAGAAATGAGCTTCCATGTGACTCGCTGGGTCTGCTAGCAACATGGATTTAGGGAGTGGGCTACAATGACTTATGGAGAACCTCTCGGAGATCTGAGAGCTGGAGTACTCTGTTCTGTTAATGGCCTTTTCATTTGTCTTTTACAAACCTTGGGGACTGAGATACTGTAAGTACTCAGTGACACACACACACCATAGCATTAATCACAGATAAGCTCTTCAGAGGAATCACAGACAGATGGCTTAAGGAAGCAGATATGACAAAACTCTGCATTAGAGGTCCTAAGTTCTAATCTAAGCTCTGCAATTGACTCATACCCCCTTTTGCAGGCTGTCTGGGCAAAGCTCATAACTTTTGACATTTGGTAGGCTAGAGGTCTAGCACTGTGTTTATGCTACTTCATCTAGTGTCTGGCACCTGGAATGTACAGCAAATCTTAATAGCTAGCTACATGAAACATATGTTTATAACAAAACACCAGCAAGAAGTTCAGTCTTAATGCACCCCCAAAATTCATCTTTCAGTCCCAAGCCAGTTACAGTTGGTGGGCAGTACACACCATTCAGATCACTCCACTTCATTCACCGGTTCCACAAAAACACTGATTCCTGGGCTATCATCCTCAGCATTTCATCTTCCTCACCATTATCTCATTCTTTAATCTGGCATTTAACATTTAATTTGTAAAGTACCAACACATATTTCAAGTGTCAGTTCAAATGGTATCATTTGTCTGTCACTCATTCTAGATGTTTCCCTCCTCCAACTTTTCCTTTTCCCTTTCCTGTACACCTATTATTTGTTACCTAGCTCAATACTTACCCAGCGTGTAGTGGAAAAAGCATTGAACCTGATTTCAGAAGATCTTGGTACAGGTCAAGTAGTGATACTGACAAGCTACTATGATCGTGAATGAGACTGTTATCTCCTTGAGCCTAGGTTTCCTTAACTAGAATATGAAGTTTCGGCACAGAGATCCCTAAAATCCATTTCAAAAACTATGCTCTGTTTCTTTGGTCTTGTGGTTTCTAAGCCCAGAGTAGATCAGACGCACTAAATTAGAACTGAAGAAGAGATAGGGCAGTGGCAAAAACAAGAAATAAGCATTAATGTAGTAAAGAGGTAGGAAAAAAGTAATAATAACCAGGCTTTTCTCAGAACAGGTTGCTGTGCTCAGTGCTTCTAGTGGCATTAATATAGGTCTACAGAAGGGCCTTCCTAGAATATCTTTGCCCTCAGACCTTTCTAGAGACATCCCTTCCTTGTGATGGGGATCAAAGGCAATATTAGGATTTGTAGCTCCAGAGAAAATGATGGGCAGATGTGTGGAAAATAGAGGTCACTTCCAAGAGCTAGTAGGATTTCCTTGGGGCAATATTATAACAAAATTAGAGAGGGAATTTGAAGCAGTGCTCAAATAATGACCAAGAAATAAGTTGGAGGCCAACTACACAATGTCTTCTCCACTCTAAAGGCACATCCTTGAGCCAGAACAAGCTGAAAGTCAGGGGAAAAGCAATAGAATCTTTAAAACAGCTGAAATATTCTAAAATGTTACAAGGATGCTCTGGTATTTTTCCAGGGTCTGCTGATTTTTAGCTTAGACATAAAATTAATAAGTGGAAAAAACTTTGGTATAGGACTCTGGAGACTTGGGTTAATCCTGGTCCTACCTCAAGTTAACTATACCTTAATTTCTTTATCTGTAAAAAAGGGAATCCATTTTGTTATGATTCCAACATTAAAAATATTGGCCATAATAGATTAGAAGAGGCTACCAGAGGCACATACACTGTCATTCTTAAGAAATGTTTGGAACTTCCAGATAAGATGGCACAGGTAATAAACACATTATAATGAGAGATAAAATATAAATGATATAATAAAAAAGATATAATTGTTCCAACTAAAAGATCAAAATATCATGGAACAGACACAAATCAAAGTTGTAAGTAATACTGAAGCCAGAGATCTGGGTCTGAAAATAAGAAGTAAAGTAAAAGAAACTAAAATATTTCTCTGTACAAAAGAGGAGAATAGAAGCAGGCTGAGTACTCGTTGGTCAGAGCTGGGGCTCTCCTTGTAGAGAGGCTAGAAAAAGTGAAGATGAACTGATGCCCAGGGTATGACTCTGTTTGAGGCAGCAGGCATGGGCTGGGGGTGGGGGTGGGGATGACATAATCTACAAAGACATAGTCTTGGGATTAGAAATTGATCTAAGTGGCTTGTTGGACCAGGAATGGATCAGCAATATCACAATGGAGAAGAAACTTCAAAAATACTGTTATAAGTCCAGTTTGGAACAGGGATCAGAGTAGAAGCAAACTAAAAAACCACAGGACAGTAAGAAAAAGAGGGTGAAAAACTAAACTTAAAATAAAACTAAACTGGTTTCTGGCATGGTGGAATAAGTGCATTACAGCCTTTCTCTCCCAATGATTATAAATGAAAATCTCTGGACGAGATATAAAAGCAACTACCCAAGGACTCTGCAAAGTAAAAAAGAACAGGTAGATTATAGAGGGGCATCAAGACTTGGAGAAGCAACCCACAGGGAAATATGTTTCCTGTTTTTCTTTTTTCTTCTTCTTTTCTCTTGCAGTTCTGCCTTAAAGGCAAAGCTGCATAGTGGGACAGTGGCACGAACAGCTAAAACTCTGATTTTAAAAATCTGTCTTGCCAGAAAACTAGGGGAAAAGACCACTGTACACCACAGAGTGTGGGGAATCCCAGAGTATAGAGGGTTAAAGAAGAGGATCCACTAATTCTTTATATGAACCCTCACAAATCATAGGTTTACCCTTAAGCACATGCCTAGGACAGACTCAAGGCAGCATGCCAAAGGCTTTGAGAAGTACACTATGATTTAAACCACCACCTAAATTTCACACTAATCCTGAATAGCACAAGTATAGGACAGACTCAAAACCACATAGCAAAGATTTTGATAATTGAACTATGAATTAATATGTAAACCACGGACCAAGCCTTAGGGCTATCCCCTCAGTGATACGTGTGTGACATAAACCAAATGCATCATAGCAAAGGCTTTGAAAACTGAAAGAGATGGGCATCACCACCCAGAGAAAGCAAGGCAGACCTTGCTTTTTAACCAAGTTGATTGTCTGCTAAAACAAATAAGAAAAAAAAATTCAACATTCTCCAAAGCATTATAACAGGACTAAGACTCCACATAATAGTCAAAATGTCCAGAATACAATTCAGTATTATTTTACTTAGAAAGAACCAGAAAAATGTTACCAATTCTCAAGGGAAAAGACAATCAACAAATGTCAACTGTAACATGATTCAAATGTTGAAAATTTCAGTCAAAGATTTTTAAATGGTTATTATAACTAAGCTCCATGAGGTAAATGAAAATACATTTAAAATAAACAGAAAAATGAAGTTTTCACAGAAAAATTAGGAAATATAAAAATAACCAATTTGAAAATTTAGCAATAAAAAATGCAATTACCAAAATAAAAAATTCACTGGATGGTCTCAATAGCAGAATGGAGATGACAAAGGAAAGAGTCAGTGAAATTGGTGATTGACAGAAATTATCCAATGTGAAGAATAGCAACAAAAATGTCTGAAAAAATATCAACAGAAACTCAGGGCTATGCTGAATGATATGATAATGTCCAACACATAGAGCATTGGAATTCCAGAAAGAGAGGGGAAAGAAATTAGTAAAGAAAAAATGTATCTGAAGAAATAGTGCTCAGAAACTTTCCAAGTTTGGTAGAACACATAAGTTTACAGAATCAAGCCATTCTACAGGCCCTAAACAGAAAAGAAAAAAAAAGAAGAAGAAATGATTGCCTAGACATAGAATAATCAAACTGCTAAATACCAAAGATGAAGGAAAATCTTGAAAGAAGGTATTGGAAAATCACACAGTCTATGAAGGGGAACAACTACTTGAAAGACTGAAGCTATATCATCAATTCACAGACAATAGTGAAACAGAATCTTTAATATGCTTAAAGAAAAGAACTGTTAACCTCAGAACTCTATACCCAATAAAAATATGCTTCAGCAACTTAAGTGTCCATTGACAGATGAATGGATAAAGAAGATGTGGCACATATATACAACAGAATATTACAGCCATAAAAAATGAAATTGAGTTATTTGTAGTGAGGTGGATGGACCTGGAGTCTGTCATACAGAGTGAAGTCAGTCAGAAAGAGAAAAACAAATACCGTATGCTAACACATATATATGGAATCTAAAATAAAATGGTTCTGATGAACCTAGGGGCAGGACAGGAATACAGACACAGACATAGAGAATGGACTTGAGGACACAGTGGGGGAGGGGAAGCTGGGACGAAGTGAGAGAGTAGCATTGACATATACACTACCAAATGTAAAATAGCTAGCTAGTAGGAAGCAGCTGCATAGCACAGGGAGATCAGCTCGGTGCTTTGTGACCACTTACAGGGATGGGACAGGGAGGGTGGGAGGGAGGCTAAAGAGGGAGGGGATATGGGGATGTATGTATACATATAGCTGATTCACCTTGTTATACAGCAAAATGTAACAGAACATTGTAAAGCAATTATATGCCAATAAAGATGTAAAAAAAAAGCTTCAGGAGACATTCTGAGATTTAAAAAGACAAGGGAATTTGTTACCAGCAGAGTTATTCTATAAGAAATTCTACAGAAGTTCTTCAGGCTTAAGGGAAGTAATGCTGGGGGGAAATTAGATTGTCAGGAATAAAGGAAGAACAACAGATATGGAAATTTTGGATATATGTTAAAAAAATTGTTCTTTCTTACGTTCTTTAAAATAGTTATGACTGCTGAAATAAAAAATTCAAACATTGTCTCATGTGGGTTTTAATGAATGTTGATATAATAGTTAAGACACCCATAACATAAAGGTACTTTGGATGGGCAATGGACTGATATTGTTACAAGACTACTTTCTACACTTTACTGGAAGTGGAACAATATTAACTCCAAGAAGACTGTGAAACCTTAGCTGTGAAAATGGTAATCCCTATAGCAACCAATGAATCTCATAAAGAAATATTTCTAAAGAGGCAATAGATAAAATAAAGATGTTCAAATATTTCAAAAATATTCAGTAAAAGGAAAATAGATTAACATAAAAACAGAGGGGACAAACAAACAAATAATAAAATGATGAATCTAAACATAACCATGTCAATAAATATATTAATTGTAGGTGGTCTAAACATACAAAGCCAGAGATTGTCAGATTGGAAAAAAAAGAGCCAAACATATTCTGTGTATACGACGCCCACTATAAATATAAAGATATAAATATATTAAAAGAATGGAAAATATATATAATGTAAACACTAATCAAAAGAGAGATATGGTGGCTATATTAAAATCAAAGAACTATACTGTAGAACAAGGAAAATTACCAAAGATGAAGAGGGATTTACATAATTAAATCACAAGTAAGATATTACAAGGCTAAATGTGATATCCAACAATGGAACTTCAAAATATATGACACAGAAACTGATGGAATTCAAATAGGAAATTTAAAACTCCAAAATTATTGTTGGATACTTCAATATTCCTCTTTCAACAATTGATAGAATGTGTACAGACAAAATTAGTAAATGTATGGAAGACCTGAACAATATTATCAACCAGTGTCACCTAATTGACATTTATAGAACACTCTACCCCCAACAGAAGAATATCCAATTTTTTCAAGTACATTGGGACATTCACCAAGATAGCCCATAAAACAAACCTTAACAAATTTAAAAGAACTAAAGTCATATAAACTATGATCAGTAACCATAAAAGAATAAAAATAGTAATTAATACAGAAAAATACCTTTCCTAATATTTGGACATTAAAGAACACTCTTCTAAATAACCCATGGATCAAGAAAGAAGTCATAAGTGATGTTTCAAAATATAGTGAACTCAATAAAAATAAAAATACAACACATCAAAGCTGTGGGATGCTCATAAAGAAATACATAGAGGGAAATGTATAGCATTAAATATCTACTTTAGGAAAAAAGAAGACTCAAAAAGTCCATAATCTAAGCTTCCATCTCAATAACTAGAAATATAAAAAAAGAAACACATTTAAAAGAAAGTAGAATTAAAAATAGAAAAACGATAGAGGAAATCAGTGAAATTAAAAACTGGTTCCTTGAAAAAAATTGACAAACCTCTAGTCAGACTGACCAAACAACAAAAAGACAAAATCTATGAATATCAGGAAAAATAGAAGAGTAATGTCACCAAAAGTGGCAGAGTAAGGAAATCTAGGGCTCTCTCTCTCCATAAAAACAACTAATAAGCTTGGAAAAACTGTCAGAATCAAATTTTACAGAACTCTAGAATCTAGTCAAAAACTTATATCCACCAGGGGAATATGTGATGAAAAAAAAAGGTACTTCACCCACCTATATCCCACAACCCCCAGAGCGGCAGCAGCCATAAAGATGTCAGCCCACACTCCTGTTACAGGTTCCCATTGCCAGAAAGAGCAATATAAATCTTATTCTGAATGGCAGGTCGAAACCCTTAACCCCTTTTTGAAAGAGGGATGCAATGGCTTGACTTTGTTTCACTCAAATGGGATCATTCCTAGTGTTGGGGCTGCTTCCTGAGAGGCATTGTCAAAAGCATTTAAAGACAAAAATATTGACAGCAGCAGCCTGGGGCTAGGGATAAGAGCTGGGACAAGCAATAGACAGACTGAAAAGCCTGAGAAGAAAAAGTTTAGAAAAGGAGATACTTGGGTGAATAAGGATTTTTATAAACTTCCAACATATACCAAGGGATTGATAAGTCCACGCACATGCCCAGGGCTTGACATATGCTCAGAAAAGGCTTGAGAAGAACCTAAACTTTCACATCTGGCTGAATTTCAGATCTTACTATAAAGGGGAAGTGGAAGCTAAGGCAGAGTCAATTCTTCCTAAACAATTCTACAGATTAAACACAGTCCTAAATAAAATCTAAGGGTTTTTTGGTAGAAATTCATGGATTCTGAAATTTGTATGGAAAGGCAAAAGAGCTAAATAGCCAAAACAAAATTTTTAATGCATTCTTAATTTGGAGAACTCTATTATAGGATTTCAATGTTTCAAGATTTACTATAAAAGTACATCGATCAAAACAGTAAAAGAATATTTGAGTTTTCTAAGGAACCTCCATACTGTTCTCCATAGTGGCTGCACCAATTTACATTCCCACCAACAGTGTAAGAGTGTTCCCTTTTATCCACACCCTCTACAGCATTTATTGTTTCTAGATTTTTTGATGCTGGCCATTCTGACTGGTGTGAGGTGATACCTCATTGTAGTTTTGATTTGCATTTCCCTAATGATTAGTGAAGTTCAGCATCTTTTCATGTGTTTGTTGGCAATCTGTATAACTTCTTTGGAGAAATGTCTATTTAGGTCTTTTACCTGTTTTTGGATTGGGTTTTTTGTTTTTTTGATATTGAGCGTCATGAGCTGCTTGTACATTTTGGAGATTAATCCTTTGTCAGTTGCTTCGTTTGCAAATATTTATACATCAATCAATGGAACAGAATGGAGAGTTAAAAAATATGCCCAGACATATATGGTCAATTGATTTTCAACCATGGTGATAATGCAGTGTAGAAAATATAGCTTTTTCAAAAAATTGTGCTAGAACAATTAGATAGACATATGCTAAAACATGCTACTCCAACCCTTACTTCACACCTTATACAAAAATTAACTCAGAATAGATCATAGACCTAAATGTAAAACCTAAGACTATAAAATTTCTAGAAGAAAACATAGGAGAAAATGTCCGTGACTTTGGGTCAAGCAAAATCGTTTTTAGATATGACATAAAAGTCACAAACTAAACAAGAACAAATTGTTGAGTTAGATTGATCAAAATTTAAAACTTCTCTTTTTCAAAGACACTGTTAAAAGAATAAAAGCACAAGCCAAAGACTGGAAGAAATATTTTCATTTCAAACTTCTAACAAAGGACTTGCATAAAGAATATATAAAGAACTTTCAAAATTCACTAGTAAGTGATAAAACAAGCCAAAAATTTTTCTTGCAAAGGATCTAAACAGATATTTCACCCAAGAAAATAGACTGGTGGCAAATCAACACATGAAGATATGCAATCAGGAAATGCAATTTATAACCACAATATGATATCATTAGTAGCCTATCAGAAGAGCTGTGAGGGGATTTTTCCAGTTGCTAGAAGTATTCTGTATCTGGGTTGTATTGCTAGTTACATGATAGTACACCACAAAGAGTGAATTATACTGTATGTAAGTTGCATATTAATTTTTAAAAATATAAAATTTGACCCAAATTACACAAACTGAAAAAAAGCATAAAGACTCCCATTTAAAATGAGTCTATATTGCTTCCATGTCCTGGCTATTGTAAATAGAGCTGCAATGAACATTGTGGTACATGACTCTTCTTGAATTATGGTTTTCTCAGGGTATATGCCCAGTAGTGGGATTGCTCGGTCGTGTGGTAGTTCTATTTTTAGTTTTTTAAGGAACCTCCATACTGTTCTCCATAGTGGCTGTATCAATTTACATTCCCACCAGCAGTGCAAGAGGGTTCCCTTTTCTCCACACCCTCTCTAGCATTTATTGTTTGTACATTTTTTGGTGATGGCCATTCTGACAGGTATGAGATGATATCTCATTGTAGTTTTGATTTGCAAATGATTAATGATGTTGAGCATTCTTTCATGTGTTTGTTGGCAATCTGTATTTCTTCTTTGAAAAAATGTCTATTTAGGTCTTCTGCCCAGTTTTGGATTGGATTGTTTATTTTTTTGATATTGAGCTGCATGAGCTGCTTGTAAATTTTGGAGATTAATCCTTTGTCAGTTGCTTCACTTGCAAATATTTTCTCCCATTCTGAGGGTTGTTCTTTCGTCTTGTTTATGGTTTCCTTTGCTGTGCAAAAGCTTTTAAGTTTCATTAGGTCCCATTTGTTTATTTTTGTTTTTATTTCCATTTCTCTAGGAGGTGGGTCAAAAAGGATCTTGCTGTGATTTATGTCATAGAGTGTTCTGCCTATGTTCTCCTCTAAGAGTTTGATAGTGTCTGGCCTTACATTTAGGTCTTTAATCCATTTTGAGTTTATTTTTGTGTATGGTGTTAGGGAGTGCTCTGATTTCATTCTTGTACATGTAGCTGTCCTAAGTGTCCATCAACAGATGAATGGATAAAGAAGATATGGCACATATATACAATGGAATATTACTCAGCATAAAAAGAAATGAAATTGAGTTATTTGTAGTGAGGCGGATGGACCTAGAGTCTGTCATACAGAGTGAAGTAAGCCAGAAAGAGAAAAACAAATACCGTATGCTAACACATATATATGGAATCTAAAAAACAAACAAAAAATGGTCATGAAGAACCTAGGGGTAAAACGGGAATAAAGACGCAGACCTACTAGAGAATGGACTTGAGGATATGGGGAGGGGGAAGGGTAAGCTGTGACAAAGTGAGAGAGTGGTATGGACATATATACACTACCAAATGTAAAATAGATAGCTAGTGGGAAGCAGCTGCATAGCACAAGGAGATCAGGTCGATGCTTTGTGACCACCTAGAGGGGTGGGATAGGGAGGGTGGGAGGGAGGGAGACGCAAGAGGGAAGAGATATGGGAACGTATGTATAGGTATAACTGATTCACTTTGTTATAAAGCAGAAACTAGCATACCATTGTAAAGCAATTATACTCCAATAAAGATGTTAAAATAAATAAATAAATAAATGAAATGAAATGAAATGAGTCTATACATCAAAACTAATGAAACAGAACAGTACACCCAGAAACTGTCCTATGGATACATGAAGTCTTGATGTATGGCAGGACAGGTATTATATATCAGTGAGAAAAACATGTACTATTGAAAGATGTGCCAGACTACAGGTTACCCATATATAAAAAGTACATTGCTACCTCATACCACATATAAATATTAATTTCAAGTGTACTAACCTAAATAGGAAATGTAATTCATGAAAGAAAGAATCTGAATAACCAATGAATGTAAGATATCCAACATCACTAGATAATGAGGGAAATGCAAATTAAAAAGAGGTACCATTCACAGCTATCAGCCCAGCAAAAATTTAAGATCATGAGAGTACCGAGTACTGGTTAAGAACTGAAACAAAGAGAACTCTCATACACTGCTAGGAGGAAGTGTAAATTGGTAAAACCATTTTGGAGAGCAATTTGGAAATATTTGCTGAAGTTGAGATGTGTATATCTTATAACCCATTTATTCCACTCATAGATCTATATTCAAAAGAAATCCTTACACATGTGCACAAAGAGACATGTGCAAGCATGTCCATTCGGTGTTTGAAATGTGGTTCTATTTAGACTTAATGGTATTGTAATAGGCATCTTTCAGTGAATAAAATTCTTTATTTCCCTCAGAAATCTCCAATAGGGACTCCTTTGCAATCACTGTAGATTAATGTGTTACAAGTGAGATGTAGTCTCATTCCCTTTGTTGTGGAATAAATTAATGTGTTGGTCCTGGCTAAGCTGAGCAGAACCCAGTCTTTCTACCTGGAATCAGACTTCTTCACTTTGCAACTCAAATGAGCAATTTTTCCTCCCATGTTTTGGTTACAGTTTTCCTATCCTTTTGACCCCACTAAGAAGAATTTTATCTTCCAGACACACTGTCTGCCAAGCCGTCCTTCCTTAATCTTAGTGTTAAACCAGAAAACTCTCATATTTTCCCTCTTACATCAGTATTAGCCAGAACCTGCTCTTTTTTATTTTCTTATAAGGGGCGATCCTCTAAGTTGACATCCAGCTTTGAAATAGTTATGGCTTGTTTCAGTACCCTTTGTTAGAAAACATACTGTCTCCCACCAAACCCTGACATTCACAGATTGGCAGACTGGGGCTGTGAGGGTGTGCTGTTCATTTTTACCCTGCTTCACTATTTCTCTCAAACATAGCAGTGATGAGAAACAAAGAACCTTGTACTTGGAACCAATGGCCCTGAGATTGGGCCCTGGCTCTACTGTTTATTGACTAATAAACTACCTTAATCATTTTAGTCTTAGGTTCCACCACTGCGAAATAGAGATATCGATATCTCCCCTCACAGTTCCATTGTGAGAATTAAATTAGATAACAGATGCTAGATGTGAAAAAAGTACTTGGAAATTGTAAAGGGGCACTCATAGTATAGGATCTTGAGTATGGAGTTTTGAGTCAGGTAAAATCAATGATAGACTCAGAGATACCAACAAGCTTCATTGACTAAACCTTGTCCCTGTTCCCCACCTGATCTAAGGTTACCTCCCTAGTAGATATTGCTGATAGCCATCCCCATTAAAGGATGAGGAAATGACCAAATAAAACAATAATAATGTTGGGAGGCTGCTATTATTTGTCATTTGATGTCTGCATTTATTCTTGGTCCTGGCCTTTTATGGCTGCAGGTACCAGAAGACCTATACCACTCGAATTCACTTTGGGTTTCTGCTGCCAAAGTTCCCATGCTAGGTCAGCTCTGCCTATTATCCTACTGCAAAGGATTCTAGACCAATATACCATTAAAAAGAGGTGTTAAGAGATTTGGAAGCAGAGAAACTGCTTCCTGACTTTCCTTACCTCTCACTTCCCCATTCTCATCATAAATAAGACTGAGCAGTAGATTTGGCATCTTAGGCTCAACTTTCTGCCAGGTGAATATACTTCTTCACTCCTGAAACCAGTGGTCTCTGCAATGATCTATATCCAAATTTATGGCCCAGGGTTCAATATCCTTCCACCTCCATGGTGAGTGGCTCCATGCTGAATATGCAGGTGACTATACTTCTGCTAACACTTCTCGGACCTCATCTCCTGTAGAAACTCCAAAGTGAACTGTCCTTGACCAACTTTGATCTCAATGCACTTGTCCTCTTATGCATAAGAGGAAAAGTGATGATTGGAAGGCAGTTTTCCCGATAGATCTTCACCAAGAGGAGTATGCTAATAAGAATCTGTGTAACACCCCAGCTGTTTTCTAACCTTGATAGACTCCATATTTTTAAAAAAATGCCTCTTGATACAATAGTATATTTGAACAGCTTCCTGTTTGTCATTTAAAACTCAAAATCCCTTGAATACCTGATTTAAATTATTTTTAACTACTTATGTCAGCATCTTCTCTGGGCCAACCAGAAGAAATACATATTTGTTAGTCCTGAGATGGAATTTCTGAGCCACATCTTATCTGTCATGGGTTCTGTGTGATGTTGAACAAGATGTCAGTAATTCTGCAGTGAGGGCTTTCTATCCACATTCAATTAAATATACTCAGCAATTCTTGGGTTTGATCAATACTGTTGATGGATGGTTTAATCTTCAATTTTCTCCACTAACAATCTTCATGACGTCCTCTCCTAGAATCTTGAAGATGATGAGACAGATTGTTATGTAGTCATAGAAAATTTGGTATTAACCCTGCATGTCTACTTAAAGTAGTCTAGCATGCATAGGAGGCATACCAATGCACAGTGGAATCACCTAAATACTCAGGTTTACATAAGAGACAGTACTTGGAGGCATAGAGTGCAAAAAAAACCAAAAACAAAAACGTCAAACAATGTATATTCTAAAAGAGAAAGCCTATATCTAGGCATTTCACAATGCCACTCTATTGAGTCAAATAATCTCATTTATAACAATGAGTATGGCTCTCAGGGACTTTTGGTGGCCCCAAATCAGAAACATCACCTTACAGTATATCACTATCTATGGCACCTTTGTGGCCTGAGAGTTTATTGCAACCTTCCCTAACCCTCAATATTCCCTGAGCATTATTGGATTTAATCTCTGACCTCTTATTCCAATGGGGTAAGACATCACTCATTGCTGCTTACTCTTATCCTGTTTGTGAAAGTGCTCTTCTACCTCCACGGACAACCAAGCTACCTCATTTCTGTCTGCACTCTCCTCTGAGTTTTCTTTCTTTTTTTTTTTTTTTTTTTTGTGTTACACAGGCCTCTCACTGCTGTGGCCTCTCCCATTGCAGAGCACAGGCTCCGGACGCGCAGGCTCAGCGGCCATGGCTCACAGGCCCAGCCGCTCCGCGGCATGTGGGATCTTCCTGGACCGGGGCACGAACCAATGTCCCCTGCGTCAGCAGGTGGACTCTCAACCACTGCGCCACCAGGGAAGCCCCTCCTCTTAGCTTTGAGCATATCAGCTGGGTCTCTGAGAATTGCAACACTTCTTATACCTCCCAGTGATATTGCCACTGATCAATTTACATTCCTACACTCTTCCAGACAAAAGACACCTTTCCATAAAAACAGTAGCTTTCCTCACAATGACTACCACAAGTGGCATTCTGATAGCTGGTCATTCCCTTAGCAAGCCAGGTTTCCCAGAAGAACTTTCATTATATCTGCTGGACTAGTGGTTAGGATAAGGAGTATATTGACCAATACTGGACTTGAGAAGGCACAAGATGACACTTGGTCCTCCTTTCAATAGATACGAATTACCAGCCCAAATTTCAGCTCAGTGCTCAAAGCTGGATGACAATTAATTCCCTTGTGCCCTTCAGGATTACAGTAATCATCAATCTAGTTGCCTTCTGACTCTACATCTGACTTGCAGGCATTTCCACTCTTCATTATTTTCTTCTAGATTTTGTCTCTTTCTCAGGAATCAGTTGGGATAATCCAGAAAAGTGGAGTATCTTTTAAAGGAGTTGTTAAACACACAATGCCTTCAACAGCTCTGATACCTGGTTCAGTGGAATACATCCAGAAAAGCCATCACAGTGCTATGTCTCCCACCTTCAGAATGTACCAAAGACTATCCAAGCCTTCCATTTAGTGTCCCCAGGGAAACAACGGTCTTATTCCACCTATGGCAAGGGTTAGAGAGGTGGTACTGAACCAGCTTAGAACGGTGAATAGCTCCCATAGGCAAGGCCGAAGGTAATATATAGTATATCTGTGTAGCTTTGCAACAATAACTCAGAAAACTCTCCAGGTTCTATATTCTACCTTTCCTTCTTTTCTCACTCAGCAAATCTACTTTTCTTGCACTGCTCTTATGATTTCCATACTGTTGCCTGGTAACTAGTTTATTACTCTTGGCATAGTCTGCACCAGTTGGATTGTCTGCTTGGGCTCTCACTGCCAATTTCACTGCTGAGTATTTTCTTTCAGATATTTCTTATCTGCACATTCAGCAGCCCTAAAGTTAGTCATTCCCCACCTAGCTTTGACACCAAGAATTCCAGCCTGAGTTTGAAACACTGAGCCCTCACTTTTTCCAGAGAGAGAAAAACCATGATACAGACACCTAAATAACTAACCCCCCTGCCAAAGGCAAAGAAGTAAATGCTACACAGATCCTACTAAAGACATGAGGTTTGGATAAGCAGTGGTCAATTCCTACTGAGGGAAACAATAAAAATGATAACTCATGTTTACAGTGTTTAATTTTAGAAAACACTTTTGTATATATTATTTCATTTGCTTCTCACAATAAACCTGTGAGGTAAGTATTCATTCATTAAACAAATATTGAGGACTTACTATGGACTAGGTAGTATTTGGCAATTCGGCAGTGAATCGAAGAGTCAAAAAATCCCCGCACTCCTAAAACTTACATTCAAGTGGGGGAAAGTAGATAAAATATTTGTAAACTATGGTAATGCAATAGTTGCTATAGGGAAAATAAAACTGGAATTTGGATGAGAAATTTTAAATACAATTGCAAAAAAAGGCCTCATTGAGCAGGTGCCACCCGAGCAAGAGGAGGCTTGTGTAATAATTCAGGTGATAGATGATGGTGGCTCACACCAAGCTGGTAGCAATAGAGGTGATGGGAACTGGTCAGATTTTTGGATGTTTTGATGGCAGAATTTGTTACTGGATTGGATTTGGAAGAGGAGTTAAGTTTCCTGAGCAGCTATCATGTGTGCTGGTTACCCTCATTTTGTTGTCAAAGGTGGGACATGATGACTTAGAGAGGTCAAATGACTTTCTTAAGGTCACTCAACTAGAATGAGCCAAAATAAAGTTATAAATTCAGGTCTTCTAGCCCATGCTTGAAGAATTCATGATGGAAATGGTATTTAAGTTTTGACGAAAGAATAAGACCTGAATGGGCTTCTAAACTGCTGATGGCACTTCTACTAGACCAAAACATAGGGAGGCTTCTATGATGAGTGCTGAAGCACTCAAAGCAGAGGAACAGAGAGATTAATGACTAAGAGAAAGAAGGCAAAAGAATTAAGCATGAAATCAAAAGATGATAATCAAATGAAAGACACTAGCACAAACAGGAGATCAGACAAAAGAGTGAGAGATCACAATTTTATACTGAGCTCTTGAAGAAAGTTGAGCAAAGTGAATAGGAACTAGTCAAAGCAGGTATTCCTGCTGATTTGGAACCTTGCCACCCACAGTTCACACAGTGAAATGACGAAGCATCCAAGACAGAAAGCAGCGAGGGGTCAGGTACAAGAAATCTGTTTTCAACCCTTGGTAAGTGAGGCATAATGGGAAGTTGATGCCACAAAAGAAAAAAGAGAGAACTATCTGTATAATAACTTTGTGCCCAACCAAAAGATATGAATCAGGAGAAAAGAAAGCAGAGACAAAAATCAAGGCCTATGGGATCACATCAATTATATCCCATTCCTGGTTTTCCCTATACCTCTTCTATGGGCAAAACTCTGTGCTCAGTACTCCAGGGGAAGAGAGCAATTAACAGGACACAGTGTCTGCCTTCAAGTAACTTGCTGAGGAAGGGGAAGAACAAAGGAGACAGAGCACAGAACCATGTTATTGTCCACTCTGTAGCTAGCACTACTTCTCTTAGAAATCACTTCCAAAATCTGTTATACTGACTTGAAAAGATGGTAGTTTGGATTGGATGACAGGAGAGACTCTGTCCACTCATTGCTTTGCCTCATGCCTCCTCTTTCAGTGTGAAGGCTTCCAGATGGCTGACTATTTGTAGCTAAAGCCAAAGAATTCCAGTGAGAGAAAGCAAGATAGGTCTGATTAAATCCCACTGGGAAATCCCACCAGAGTTTGACTAATAAATTAATGCTAACTATGTCTATATAACCTCATTAGAGGGGCATAAAGGGTAATATCCTGATACTTCAAAAGTTCTTCCCAGGGTCTATCTTAATGCCTCCTGTAGTTATTCCGTCCTGTCATGTTTTCAGAGATAGTGGTGACTATCTGGACATCCTAAATGACCACCATGACATGGAAACATTGTTCTGGTTATTTAAAAGTGAATTTTAAGTTAATTATGTATTTTTGCTATTAATGTGATAAGTTGGGAAACTGCTGTGCTATAAGATAAGGCACTTATTTGATGTTATGTGATAACTTGGTGCTAAAGTCAGAGATAGAATTCAATATCTGCAGTCCTACCTTAGGTATATTCCAACTATCTAGACCCATGCCTTCTTTAACACTGGTTGGTAGCTCTCTACTTCTCCACACTAATAGGATCCCAGGAAAGAAATGGTCTAGAGAAGAGTTATAGCAGGAAGGTTCTATATTAGGAGCAAATTTGTAGTAACCGGTAGGTCTCAGATCCATTAAAAGAAAGACTATAAAAGATAACTGAAGATAACTTATTTATAGAAATGGCAAGCAATTACAAGAGCTATTATTGTAAAGTTGAATTTAAAAATGGATTTTATAGAGGATCAAGACAGTGGAGTAGAAAGACCCTGGACTCACCTCCCCTCAGATATATATCAAAACTACAACTACATATAGAGCAACACTCACTGAGAATGACTCAAAAACTAGTAGAATGGCTCTTCTACAATCAAAGCTGTAAAGAAAGAACCACACTCAGTCTGGTAGGAAGGGAAAAGTAGCAAGCTGGTTGGGTCATGCACCCACAATGGGTGACCCAGAAGAACAGGGGGAAATCACAGGCTTAGGGATTCTCCCTGGAGAGCAAGGGGTTCAAGTCATGTATTAGGCAACCCCAACCTTGAGGACCAACACCGGGAAAAAGAGCCCCCTTAGCTGGTTTGGAAATCAGTATGACTTACTGGAGGACTGTATGAAACGAAGACTCCACTATTCAAGAGCACATACACACCACTTGCTTGCTCCCAGTCCTAGCACAGAGGCATCAGATTGAAAATTGAATTGCGATCTGGCTGGCCAGCCAGGACTGCCCCAGCACACACCCCAGACTGCACCAGGCTCCTGCTCCAGCCCATCCTGCTCCAGCACTGCTCCTTGCTAAGGTGGAGCATGCATTCCTGGAGGGAACAGAGCCATCTCAGGCCTCAGCCCTGCCTCTGTCCAAGGTAGAGACAGCCATTGCCAGTGTGTGTGTGTGTTTGTGTGTGTGTTTGTGTGTGTGTGTGTATATGCACGCGTGGACACTTGTGAGGGAACAGAACCAGCGCAGTTCCTGACTCTGCCTCTGGCTTGGGCAGAGACCACCACTGCTAGCACGTACGTGTGTGAGCACACTGGGAAAGGAGTGGAAGCAGCTCAGTAGTGGAGCTACAACCCTTCCTGCCTCAACCCAGCCTCTAACCTAGGTACACACACTGGGGAAAAAGTGGAATCAGCTCAGAAGTGCAGGTCCAAGTCCTCAGATCCTTGCCACACCCCCAATAAAGACAGAGACTGCTATCATACTTGGGAGAAGCCCAACTCCCTCAGGATTCATGCCCCAGCCCCTTGGGCCCCAGCCCCACCCCCAATAGTACCACTACCACTAAGCCTAGGAGAATCCCCAGTTCACACCTAGCTCTGGCTCCAGGCACTCCAAATCCAGCCCTACCTTCCACCAAGGCAGTAGCTGATAGTGCACCCCAGGCGAACATGCAGCCTGTGCTCATCACATGTCCACCATTCACACCAAAGCCACTGAGCATACACAGACTGCATAAGGATGCTCCCACACAAGGATACACATTCAAGACTGGGATAGGTAACTGTTTCACCTAATTTCGTAGAGACAAACAAAGAAAGTTAAACAAAATGAGAAGATAGTGGAATATGTTTCAAATGAAAGAACAAGATAAAACCCTGAAAAAAGAAAACCCTAATGAAACAGAGATAAATAATTTACCTGATAAACAGTTCAAACCAATAGTAATAAGAATGCTAACTGAACTTGAAAAAGAATACATGACCAGAGTGAGATCTTCAACAAAAACTGGAAAATATAAAAAAGAACCAGTCAGAGCTGAATAATACAGTAACTGAAAGGAAAAACACACTAGAAGGAATTGACAGCAGACTTGGTGATACAGAAGAAAGCATAATTGATCTGGAAGGTAGAACAGTGGAAATCACCCAATCAGAACAGCAAAAAGAAAAACATATTTGAGAAAATGAGGATAGGGTCTTCCCTGGTGGCGCAGTGGTTGAGAGTCCGCCTGCCAATGCAGGGGACACGGGTTCATGCCCCGGTCCGGGAAGATCCTACATGCCGCGGAGCGGCTGGGCCCGTGAGTCATGGCCACTGAGCTGAGTCAGCACGTCTGGAGCCTGTGCTCCGCAATGGGAGAGGCCACAACAGTGAGAGGCCTGCGTACCGCAAAAAAAAAAAAGAAAAAATAAAAAGAAAAGAAAATGAGGATAGCTTAAGGCACATCTGGGACAACATCAAGCATACTAACATTTACATTATAGGGTTCCCAGAAGAAGGAGAGAGAGATAAAGGGGTAGAAAATGTATTTGATGAAATCATGGCTGAAAATTTCTCTAACCTGAAGAGGAAACAGATATCCAGGTAAAGGACGCACAGAGTCCCAAACAAGATGAACCCAAGAGACACACAAAAGACATATCATAATTAAAAGGGCAAAAGCTAAATATATGGAGAGAATTTTAAAGGCAGCAAGAGAAAAACAAAGAGTCACATACAAGGGAACCCACATAAGGCCATAAGCTGATTTTTCAGCAGAAACTTTGCAGACCAGAAGGGAGTGGCATGATATATTTCAACTTCTAAAAGAAGTTGAAGCCCCTACAGGGCTTCCCTGGTGGCACAGTGGTTGAGGGTCTGCCTGCCAATGTGGGGGACACGGGTTCATGCCCCAGTCTGGGGGGATCCCGCATGCCGCGGAGCAGCTGGGCCCGTGAGCCATGGCCACTGGGCCTGCGCATCCGGAGCCTGTGCTCCGCAACAGGAGAGGCCACAGTGGTGAGAGGCCTGCATACCGCAAAAAAAAAACAAACAAAAACAAAAACCCTACAAACTAGGATACTCTAACTAGCAAGGTTATCATTCAGAATTGAAGGAAAGATAAAGAATTTCCTGGATAGGCAAAAACTAAGAGTTCATCACTACTAAACCAACCTTAAAAGAAATGTTAAAAGGTCTTCTCTAAGTGGGAAAGGTAAAGCTACAAGAAGTAAGAATTTACAGGAAAGAATATCCGAATACTAAAGGCAAATAAATAGTAAAGGCTATGGATCAACCACTTAAATAAGCTAGTATGAAGATTAAAAGCCAAATATTGTAAAATTAAATATAACTACAAAAATACTGTTAACGGATAAACATGAAGATGTAAAATATGACGTCAAAAACACAAAACATGGGGAGGGGAGTAAAAAATATAGATTTTTTAGAATGTGTTTGAAATTAAATGATTATCAGTTTAAAACATGTAGATATAAGTCAACACATATGAACTGTATGGTAAACAGAAATTTAAAACCTTCACAAAAACTAGAAAGGAACACAAGCTACCACTAAAGAAAATCATCAAACCACAAGAAAAGAGACTAAAATAAGAACAGAAAAGAACTACAAACACAATCAGAAAACAAGTAACAAAATGGCAGTAAGTACATACCTATCAATCTTCATTTTAAATGTCAATGAACTAAATGCTCCAATCAAAGACATAGGGTGGCCGGGCCAATTGGACATAAGAACAAAACCCATCTATTTGCTGCCTATAAGAGACACACTTCAGAGCTAAAGACACACGGAGACTGAAAGTGAGGGGATGTAAAATGATATTCCATGCAAACAGAGGTGAAAAGAAACCTGGGGTAGCAATACTAATATCAGACAAAGTAGATTTAAAACAAAGTCTATAACAAAGGACAAAGGATGGCATTATATAATGATAAAGGTGTCACTACAAAAAGAGACTGTAACATTTGTTAACATATATTCACCTAATATAGGAGCACCTAAATATATAAAGCAAATACTAACAGACATAAAGGGAGAAACTGAAAATTATACAATAATGGTAACACCCCACTTACATCAATGGACTGATCATCCAGACAGAAAACCAATAAGGAAACAGTTGCCTTAAGTGATATATTAGTCCAGTTGGACTTAGATATATACAGGACCTTCCATCTAAAAATAGCAGAATATTCTTTCTTTTCAAGTACACTTGGAAGATTACTAGGATAGATCACATGCCACAAAACAAGTCTCAACAAACTTAAGAGGATAGAAATTATATCAAGCATTTTTTTCTGACCACAACTGTATGAAACTAGAAATCAATTACAGGAAAAAAATGGGAAAAACATAAACAAGTAGAGACTAAACATGTTACTAAAGAACTAATGGGTCAACAAAGAAATCAAAGAGGAAATGAGAAAATACTTGGAGAAAAATAAAAATAAAAACACATCTTTCTAAAATCTATGGAAAGCACCAAAAGCAGTTCTAAGAGGGAAATTTATAGCAGTACAGGCCTACCTCAAGAAAGAAGAAAAATTTCAAATAAACAACATAACCTACCATATAAAGTAATTAGAAAAGGAAGAATAAAGCCCAAAGTCAGCAGAAGGAAGGAAATAATAAAGATCAGAATGGAAATAAATAAAAGAGAGACCAAAAAATACAAGAAAAGATCAATGAAACCAAGAGCTGTTATTTTGAAAAAATAAACAAAATTGATATGCATTTTAGCCAGGCTCATTAAGAAAAATAGAGAAAGGACTCAAATAAACAAAACTAGAAATGACAGAGGAGAAATTATACCTTATGTCTCAAAGACACAAAATATCATAAGAGAATACTATGAGCAGTTATGTACCAACAAATTGGACAACCCAGAAGAAAAGGACAAATTTCTAGGAACATACAATCTTACAAGACTGAATCAGGAAGAAATTGACAATCTGAATAGACTGATCACTAGTATTGAAATTGAATTAGTAATCAAAAACTTCCATAAAACAAAATTCTAAGAACTGACAGCTTCACAGGGGAATTCTTTCAAACATGTAAAGAAAAGGTAATACCTATTCTTCTCAAATTATTCCCAAAAATTGAAGAGGAGGGAACACTCCAAAACTCATTATATGAGGCCACCATTATCATGAAACACTACAAAAAAAGAAAATTAAAGGCCTATAAATCTGATGAATATAGATGCAAACATCCTCAACAAAATATTAGCAAAGCAAATTCAACAATTCGTGAAAAGGATCAGACACCATGATCAAATGTGATTTATTTCAAGGATATAAGGATGATTCAATATCCATAAATCAGTCAATATGATATATCACATTAACAAAATGATAAAAATCACATTATCATCTCAATAGATGCAGAAATAGAATTTGACAAAATTCAACATACATTCATGCTAAAAACTCTCATTAAAGTTGGTATAGAGGGGATATATCTCAATATAATAAAGGCCACTTATGAGAAGCCCACAGCTAACGTCATGCTCAACTGAAAGCTTTTCCTTTAAACTAAGGAACATGACAAGGATGCCCACTCTCGCCACTTCTATTTAACTTAGTATTGGAAGTCCTAGCCATAGCAAGCAGACAAGAAAAGAAATAAAAGACAACCAAATTGGAAGCAAAGATGTGAAACTGTCACTATTTGCAGATGACATGATACTATACATAGAAAATGCTAATGTCTCCACAAAAAAAACATGAGAATCAATAAATTAATTCAGTAAATTTGCAGGATACAAGATTAATAAACAGAAATCTGTTACTTTTCTAATAAAGAAATATCAGAAAGAGAAAGCAAGAAAACAATCCCCTTTAAAAATCACACCAAAAAATAATAATAATAAACTTAACCAAGGAGGTGAAAGACCTATACTTTGAAAACTATAAAACACTGATGAAAGAAATTGAAGATGATACAAAGAAATGGAAAGATATCCCATGATCATTGATTAGAATAATTAATATTGTTAAAATATCCATACTACCCCAAACAATCTATAGATTTAATGCAATCCCTATCAGAATGCACAAACTAGGACAAATAATCCTAAAATTTATATAGAATACCAAAAGACCCTGAATAGTCAAAGCAATCTTGATAACAAAGAACAAAGCTGGAGGTATCATGTTCCCTGACTTCAAACTATACTACAAAGCTACAGTAATCAAAACAGTATTGTAGTGGCATAAAAACAGACAACTAGATCAATGGAATAGAACAGAGAGCCCAGAAATAAACCCACACACTTATGGTCAATTAACCTATGACCAAACAGGCAAAAATATACATTGGGGAAGATACAGTCTCTTCAATAAGTGGTGCTGGGAAAACTGGACAGAAACATGTAAAAGAATGACATTAGAATATTTTTCTCAAATAATATGCAAAAATAAACCCAAAGTGAGTTAAAGACCTAAATGTAAGACCTGAACCATAAAACTCCCAGGAGAGAACATAGGCAGAACAGTCTTTGACATAAATTATAGAAATATTTTTTTGATCTGCTTCCTCAGGCAAAGGAAACAAAAGCAAAAATTAATAAATGGGACGATTAAACTTTAAAGCTTTAGCACAGCAAGAGAAACTATTAACAAAATGAAAGACAGGTTACTGAATGGCAGAAAACATTTGCAAATTATATGACCAACAAGGGGTTAATATCACAAATATACAAACAGTTCTTAAAAGCTCAGTATCAAACAAAAAAAAACCCTCAATTATAAAATGGGCAGAAGACCTGAACAGACATTTTCCCAAAGAAGACATACAGGTGGCCAATAGGCACTTGAAAAGATGCTCAACTTTGCTAAACATCAGAGAAATGCAAATCAAAACCACAATGAGATATTATTTCACACCTATCAGAATGGCTATCATCAAAAAGACCACAATTAACAAATGTTTGTAAGGATGTGCAGAAACGGGAACTCTCCTACACCATTGGTGGGAATATAAATTGGTGTAGCAACTGTAGAAAACAGTATGGAAGTACCTCAAAAAAAAAAAAACTAAAATAGAACAACCATATAATCCAGAAATTCCACTCCTTGGTATATACACTTAGAAAGCGAAAATACTGATTTGAGAAGATATATGTACCCCAATGTTCATAGTAGCATTATTTACAATAGCCAATATATGGAAATAACCTAAGTGTCCATCAACAGATAAATGGATAAAGAAGATGTGGTATGTGTACATATATATGTATACACTATATATACATATATATATACCTATGCACGCGTGCACACACACACACACACACACACATGCACATGCATACACTGGATTACTACTCAGCCATAAAACAGAATGAAATTTTTCCATTTGCAACAACATGGATGGACCTGGAGGGCATTATGCTTAGTGAAGTAAGTCAGGCAGAGACAAGTCGTCTATGTTATCACTATACGTGGGATCTAAAAAATATAATAAACAAATGTATATAACAAAACAGAAACAGACTCCAAGATATAGAGAACTAGTGGTTACCAGTGGGGAGAGGGAAGGGGGAAATGTCAAGATGGTGTAAGGGATTAAGAAGTAGAAGCTACTATGTATAAAATAAAAAAACCTGTAAGGATATATTGTATAGCACAGGGAATAAAGCCAATATTTTATAATAAATGGAGTGTAATTAACAAAAATATTGAATCATGATTTGGTAAACCTGAAACAATAATATAAAATTGTAAATTGGCAATAATTCAATTTTTTAAAAGTTTCTTCACATAAAAAAGACATTTATTAAGAGAGTAGAATTTAATATTCTCACCCCCACAAAAAAAACAAATATATGAGGTAATGGATATGTTGACTTGCTGAGGGGTATCCTTTCTCACTGTATACACATATCAAACCATCATGTGGTATACTTAAATCCTACAATTTTATTTGTTAATTATACCTCAATAAAATCTAAAAACATAAGAGGCATGCTGATTCAAGTATGGAGAGAGCATGAAGCTAAAAGTGATAGTACTAAAAAAAAAAAAAAAAAAAAAAGTGATAGTACTAGTTCTGTGAAAAATGCCAGTGGTAGTTTGACAGGGATTGCATTGAATCTGTAGATTGCTTTGGGTGGTATAGTCATTTTCACAATGTTGAGTCTTCCAATCCAAGAACATGGTATATCTCTCCATCTGTTTGTATCATCTTTAATTTCTTTCATCAGTGTCTTATAATTTTCTGCATACAGGTCTTTTATCTCCTTAGGTAGGTTTATTCTTAGATATTTTATTCATTTTGTTGCAATGGTAAATGGGAGTGTTTTCTTATTTCACTTTCAAACTACCACTGGCATTTTTCACAGAACTAGAACTAAAAATTTCACAATTTGTATGGAAACACAAAAGACCCCAAATAGCCAAAGCAATCTTCAGAAAGTAAAACGGAGCTGGAGGTATCAGGCTCCCTGACTTCAGACTACACTACAAAGCTACAATAATCAAGACAGTATGGTACTGGCACAAAATCAGAAATATAGATCAATGGAACAGGATAGAAATCCCAGAGATAAACCCACACACATATGGTCACCTTATCTTTGATAAAGGAGGCAAGAATATACAGTGGAGAAAAGACAGCCTCTTCAGTAAGTGGTGCTGGGAAAACTAGACAGCTACATGTAAAAGAATGAAATTGGAACACTCCCTAACACCATACACAAAAATAAACTCAAAATGGATTAAAGACCTAAATGTAAGGCCAGAAACTATCAAACTCCTAGAGGAAAACATAGGCAGAACACTCTATGACATAAATCACAGCAAGATCCTTTTTGACCCACCTCCTAGAGAAATGGAAATAAAAACAAAAATAAACAAATGGGACCTAATGAAACTTAAAAGCTTTTGCACAGCAAAGGAAACCATAAACAAGACCAAAAGACAAGCCTCAGAATGGGAGGAAATATTTGAAAATGAAGCAACTGACAAAGGACTTACCTCAAAAATTTACAAGCAGCTCATGCAGCTCAATAATAAAAAAACAAACAACCCAATCCAAAAATGGGCAGAAGACCTAAATAGACATTTCTCCAAAGAAGAGATACAGATTGCCAACAAACACATGAAAGAATGTTCAACATCATTAATCATTAGAGAAATGCAAATCAAAACTACAATGAGATATCATCTCACACCAGTCAGAATGGCCATCATCAAAAAATCTACAAACAATAAATGCTGGAGAGGGTGTGGAGTAAAAGGAACCCTCTTGCACTGTTGTTGGGAATGTAAATTGATACAGCCACTATGGAGAACAGCATGGAGGTTCCTTAAAAAACTAAAAATAGAACTACCATACAACCCAGCAATCCCACTACTGGGCATATACCCTGAGAAAAACATAATTCAAAAAGAGTCATGTACCACAATGTTCATTGCGCCTCTATTTACAATAGCCAGGACATGGAAGCAACCTAAGTGTCCATCAACAGATGAATGGATAAAGAAGATGTGGCACATATATACAATGGAATATTACTCAGCCATAAAAAGAAATGAAATTGAGTTATTTGTAGTGAGGTGGATGGACCTAGAGTCTGTCATACAGAGTGAAGTGAGTCAGAAAGAGAAGAACAAATACCGTATGCTAACACAAATATATGGAATCTAAAAAAAAAAAAAAAAAGGTCATGAAGAACCTAGGGGTTAGATGGGAATAGACACAGACCTACTAGAGAATGGACTTGAGGGTATGGGTAGGGTGAAGGGTAAGCTGGGACAAAGTGTGAGAGTGGCATGGAGAAATATACACTACCAAATGTAAAATTGAGAGCTAGTGGGAAGCAGCCACATAGCACAGGGAGGTCAGCTCGATTCTTTGTGACCATGCAGAGGGTTGGGATACGCAGGGTGGGAGGGAGGGAGACACAAGAGGGAAGAGATATGGGGATATATGTATATGTATAACTGATTCATTTTGTTATAAAGCAGAAACTAACTCACCATTGTAAAGCAATTATACTCCAATAAAGATGTTAAAAAATAAAATAAAATAAAAAACTAAAAGTGATAGTAATACACTGAACTTTTAGGATTTCAAAAGTTTTATGTAGGTTGAAATGATTAGAGTTAAACATATAGAATGAAATTTAATAAGGATAAATAGGGGAAATCATGCATTAATGTTTAAAAATAAATGCCATAGTACGTCGGATTGAGGCAATTGGCTGGTCAATAGTCATGAGAAAAAGATCTGGTGGATTTTACTTGATAAAAAGCTCAGAGTAATCCAAGGGGGTAATGTCATCACCAAGTAGGCTAATTCTGTTTTAGGCTACATTAATCCCTGTTTTACCATGAGGTAACTAGAACATATCTAGAGTATTATGCTCACTTCTAGAAAGCACACTTTAGGTTGGATATTAATAAACCAGGGAGGTCTCCAGAGCAGCATTTCCCAATCTGGTCTATATGTTACTTACATTCCAACTGAGATCTTAATAGGTGTTTTGGGGGAAGAAACGTCCCATGGTCACCAAAGACTACATACTAAAACTTCATCCTATATATTCATAATTATCATTAACATATCAAGGAATTTGTGTAGTCCTGCATTAAAAACCTAAGTGAAGCTAAATGATATAAATATGTATTAAGAGAATGTAAAAGAAACAATAGAAAACTATTAAAATCAATAAGTCAATACAACAAGGTCTCTGGATAGAAAGGCAAATATAAAACCAATCATGGGCTTCCCTGGTGGTGCAGTGGTTACAAATCTCCCTGCCAATGCAGGGGACACAGGTTCGAGCCCTCATCTGGGAAGATCCCACGTGCCACGGAGCCACAAAGCCTGTGTGCCACAACTACTGAGCCTGCGCTCTACAGCCCGAGAGCCACAACTACTGAGCCTGCATGCCACAACTACTGAAGCCCAGGTGCCTAGAGCCCATGCTCCGCAACAAGAGAAGCCACCACAATGAGAAGACTGAGCACCACAACGAAGAGTAGCCTCCACTCACCACAACTAGAGAAAGCCCACGCACAGCAACAAAGACCCAATGCAGCCAAAAATAAATAAAATAAATTAATTTTAAAAAATAATAAAACCAATCATATTTCTACACAGCAGTAACAAAATTTAAAAATAAAAATCAAGGGGCTTCCCTGGTGGCACAGCGGTTGAGAGTCCGATGCAGGGGACATGAGTTCGTGCCCCGGTCCAGGAAGATCCCACATGCCGCGGAGCGGCTGGGCCCGTGAGACATGGCCACTGAGCCTGCACGTCCGGAGCCTGTGCTCCGCAACGGGAGAGGCCACAACAGTGAGAGGCCCGCGTACCGCGAAAAATAAAAAATAAAAAAAAGAATAAATAAATAAATAAAAATCAAGTCTCAAGGCATTGATTAATCAAAAATATGCAAGACCTCTAAAATGAAAATGTCAAAACATTATTGAGAGAAATTAAAGGAGAACAAAATGAATGGAGAAATATATCATGTTCATCATTTAGAAGGTTTAGTATTATAATTTTTTAAATTCCTCAAGTTAACCTATAGACTCAAGGCAAAGTCAATTCCAGATTTTATTAGAAAATGATAAGCTGATTCTAAAAGTTATCTAGAAATGCAAAGGGCCAAAAATAGCCAAGACAATCTTTAAGAAGAACAAAGCCGGAGGACTTATACTACCAGACCTCAAACCTATCTATAATATAAAGTAATTAATATACAAGTGGCATTTATCATGAGAATGAAGGTTGGTTTAAACATTTGAAAATCAATGTAATTCACCATATTAACAAAATTTTTTAAAAGTCATAGAATCAACTCAATAGACACAGTAAGACCATTTGAAAAATTGCAATATTCATTCTCATTAAAAATTTTCAAAACCAGAGTAGAAGAGAACTTCCTGAACTTGATAAAATGCATCTAAGAAAAACTTACACCTAACATCATACTTTATGGTGAAAGACTGGAAGCTTTCTCTGTAAGATCAAAAACAGACAATGGTGTCTGTTTTCATCTTTTCTGTTCAACATTATATGCGAGGTCTAGTCAGTGCACTAAAACAAGAGAAGAAAACCAGTGCATCCATATAGCACAGGAAGAATTAAAACTTTCTTCTCATATGACATAATCATCTAGGTATATAATCTGATGAAATCTTTAAAAAATGTTACTAGAAATTCCATTTCTGGCATGAAAGCATGACGAGCTCTGCAGACTTGCTCCTCAGTGAAACTTGCAAAATGTATTTTAAAAACTACAATTTAAAGTTTCTGGAAATGGTCCTAAGGGCATACAACAAAAGAAAAGTAAACTATTTATTAAAGAAAATCTACTAAAACTCAGTAAGGAAATCAAGAGTCCAGACTATTTAAAACAAGAATTGTTCCCACCCTCCCCCTTCCCAGATCAGTCTGAAGGAAACTGTACTCCAGACTGGTGCAGCCCAGAAAGAACACAGGGCTCTCTCTTCTCCCAGCTCCCACTTAGAGGGCTACCTTCCTGGGAGGGGCAAGACACCAGCATTTCTCATCCTAGAGCAAGCTACCTATTGTTATGGCTAAATTCTGGGCAAGTTTGGCTGAGAGGTAGGAAATCCCTTCATCCTCCCAGCCCCCATTCATGGAATCTAGACTCTAACTTGGGCATGGCACTGCTGAGGTTACTGTGCCCTGAAGTGTCCTTGATCTGGTTCATGGGGCAGTGGTCCATGCTGGAAAAGGCAAGCTGAGGAGACCTGGAGCTGCTGTCAACCCCAGGCATGGGGACTTGATTTAAGGTTAGTCTTTTCTAAAACAGTTATCTAGTATTATAAGTTTCTTTAATTTAGCACTACTTTATACCATGTTTTTAATTTTGTTTAATTGAAAAGGTTTTAAATTTTTCTTTTGAGTTCTTCTTTGACTTATATTTTATTTAGAAGTATATTATTTAGTTCGCAAGTACTTGGAGATTTTCCAGATATATCTGTTTTTAATTTCTAATTTTATTCCTTTTGGCCAGAGAACATACTTTGTATACTGTGAATTCTTTTAATTTTTTACAACAAGGAATATGGTCTATCTTGGTAAATGTTGTAGGTTCAGCTGAAAAGGAGGTGTATTCTGCTGCTGTTTGTTGGAGTGTTCTACAAATGACAATTAAGTCAAGTTGGTTGACAATGGTTCCTCTTCCTGCTACATTTACTTATTTTCTGTCTACTCGTTATATTGTTTATTGAGAGAGGAGTGTTAAAATCTCTAACTATAATTATAGATCATCTCTTTTTCCTTTCAGTTTCCTGTTTTTGCTTCATGTCTATGATTAGGTGCATAAATACTTAGGATTGTTATGTACTCTTTTCTTTCTCTTTATGTTGGAGCATAGTTTATTAACAATGTTGTGTTAGTTTCAGGTGTACAGCAAGGTGATTCAGTTATACATATACATGTATCTATTCTTTTTCAAATTCTTTTCCCATTTCATTTATTGCAGAATATTGAGCAGAGTTCCCTGTGCTATACAGTAGGTCCTCATTGGTTATCTATTTTACATATAGTAGTGTGTACATGTCAATCCCAAACTCCCAATCTATCCCTCTCCCCCACCCTTTCCCCCGGTACAAAACCTTAAGTTTGTTCTGTAAGTCTGTGAGTCTGTTTCTGTTTTGTAAATAAGTTCATTTGTATCATTTTTTTAAGATTCTGCATATAAGCGATATCATATATTTGTCTTTCTCTGTCTATCTTTAAAGTGGGTTTCTCTCAGGGACCAATTGTGGGTCTTTCTTTTTATCTATTTTGACCATCTCTGCCTTTTAAAATAGAAGTTTAGGTTATTTATATTTAATGTGATGATTAATATGGTTGCTATTGGTTTTCCATGTGTTTCATCTATTCTTTGTTACATTTTTCTCTTTTTCTGCCTTCCTATTGATTTTATAAACTTTCTTGCTTTATTAGCTATAATTTTTAAGTTCTACAGTGCACATTCTTAATTTATTACAATCTACCTACAAGTAATAATATCATATCACATCATGTGCAGTGTATTTCCATTTCATCTTCTGGCCTTTGTGCTATTGTTGTCATACATTTTCCTCACATATACATTATAAACCACACAATACAATGTTATTATTTTTGCTTTAGGTAGTTATTTATTAAAGATATTTAGGAAAAAAAGAGACATATTTACCCACATATTTTCCATTTTTGTTGCTCTTCCTTCCTTTTTATACATCCATTTTAATTTTATTTATTTATTTATTTTTAATTTTGTTCTATTCTATTCTATTCGGCTGCACTGAGTCTTAGTTCTGGCATATGTGCTCTTAGTTGTGGCATGAGGGATCTAGTTCCCTGACCCAGTATTGAACCTGGGCACCCTGCATTGGGAGCATGGAGTTTTAACCACTGGACTAACAGGGAAGTCCTATAGATCCATATTTCTATCTAGCATCATTTTCCTTCTGCCTGACACATTTCCCTTAACATTTCTTGCAGTACAGACCTGCTGGTGATGAAATTTTTAGCCTCTATATGTCAGAAAATGTATTTATTTTACCTATGTTTTTAAAATATATTATCTCTGGTATAGAATTCTAGATTGACATTTTTAGTATTTTAAAGCTGTTGCTAACTACCTTCTTGCTTCCCTGTTTCTGACAAGAAGCCTGCTGTCTTTCTAAAATTTTCCCTGTGTATATAAATGTTCTGTTTCACTATGTTTGCTTTTAAGATTTTCTCTTTATCATTAGTTCTAAGCAATTTGATAATTTCCCTTGGTGTAATTTTCTTCATGTTTCTTGTTTGTTGAACTTGGTTTGGGCAGATTATAATTTTCATCAAATTTAGAATATTTTTTGACTAGATTTTCTTCAAAGACATTTTCTGCCTCTCCCTTCAGATAATCCAGTTACACTTATATTAGGCCACTTGAAGCTATCCCACAGTGCACTGATGTCCTGTTCACTTTTTCAGTCTTTTCTTCCCTCTGTGTTTCATTTTTGCTAGCTACCATTGCTGTGTCTTCAAGCTCATCAATCTTTTCTTCCTCAGTGTCTAATCTGTTGTTAGTCTCATCTGGTATGCATTTCACCTCAGATATTGTGTTTTTTATACCTAGAAGTTCAATTTGTTTTTGTTTTTTTAACTTACATGTCTCTACTCAACATGCTCATATTTTCCTCTACTTTTGAACATATGGAATTTAGACATATCTATTTTAATATACTTATCTACTAATTCATTTGTGTCATTTATGCATCTGTTTTTATTGATTGGTTATTCTGCCTTTTGGGGTTGTATTTTCTTGCTTCTTTACATGTCTGGTAATTTTTGACTACATACCAGCCATTGTACATTCACCTTGTGCAAATATTCTTAAACTTTGTTCTGAGATAATGTTCTGAAAACATTTTGATATTTACTTTTCAAGCTTGCTTTTAAGCTTTGTTAGTTGGGACCAGAACAGCCTTTGTTTGGGGATGGTTTTGCCATGCCACTGAAGCCATATTCTTCTGAGTACCCTACCCTAACCCCATATGTTGCAAGTTTTTCCACTCTGGTTGGTAGCAACACAAGTTATTCCCAACCCTATTATTCCATCTGCTGTTGTCCAGTGGTCCTTTCCTCAACCTTGGGCTGTTTCCTTATATGCATGAGCTGAGCAGTACTTACCTGAAAACTTGAGGGAAATTCTCAGCAGATTTCTGGATCTTTCCCTCTGCACAACTCTCACTTCTCCATGCACCTCTTGCTTCTTCTCTGCCCTACAAATTTTAGCCATCTTGGCCACCCCAAATTCAAAACTCTTTCTCATCAACTAAGGGAGTCCACCAGGCACTATGTGGATTCTCCCTCCCTACACTGCAGCCTGAAATTTATTGAGGCAGTAAGGTGATATAATCCTATGGCTCAGCTTGTTTGTTTCACTTCTTTCAAGAATCACTGTCCTGTGCTGCCTTTGTTCAATTTCTGATAACTACTATATACTATGTTTGTTCATTTCTTAGTTGTCTTTTAAGAAGATAAATCTGGTTCCTGTTACTCCATGTTAGCCAGAGCAAAAGGCTCCATGCATATTTTTCATGGGTACTCAAACTCTTAATGTCTACAACTAATTTCCGCCTCCTTCCCCTACCTTCTTTGTTCCAACCAAACTCCAAAAGAAACATAATAAAACAAAATACTACTGTTCCTCCTCCAATATTCCTTATTTTAGAAAATGGCACCACTCAGTCATCTAAACCAGGAACTTAGAGGTTATCATTTTCTCCTCCCTTTCCCCTAATCCCATAATTTAATCAGTCACCAAATTCTCTACATTCCCACAATCATCACCTTCATTCTGGACAACTGAAATCAATTTCTGACTGGTCTTCTCTTCCTCCAATACTGCCCTGTTCCAATCTATTATTTATACTAAAGCAAGAGCCATATAGCCTTCATCTAAAAACAAACAACCCCAAAAAAAGACCATGCAAACATATCTTTAACTTTAATTAATAAGTGAGTTTATTATAGTGGTATAGGTATAGTAATTCCAACACTATTCACTATTTTATGTATATTGTAGAATAAAACAAATTAGTAAATCAGTGAAGAATAATTTGTTCAATTGGAATTAGTGGTATCAGTATAGACTCATTACACATGCACATACACATATGTCTACATTTATACACATATTTGTTTATATATCTATATGTATATATATATACGAATATATACAGGTGTGTGTATATGTATATATGTAATTTTCTATTTTCTCAATTCTGTCCACTGAAAGGTCCTAGATGCAAATGACACCCAGTAGCAATGAAAATATCTAGCACACAGAAGTTGGATTTTAAATATAATTTCCCACAAAAAAAGATGCTGTTTCTTCTTGGAAAAAATGATTGATTATAAGGCTGAATGAGGGAGAGTACAAGTTAAGTCTGTAATATACTGTTATGCCAAAAAGTGCTCAAAAATGAGAATATATCAAAAGTCAGCTTGAATAAGCTCCCACCAAGCAAACACAGGGAATTATGAACAAACATTGTAATCAAAATAGATAATAATATATAATAATATTAATGGATTACATTTCATTCAATAAAATAAGAATCCATCTGTTCATGCTGATAGTTACCTAATTAACTAAAGAGAAGGAAAGGGTTTTATTACAATAGAATATCATATAATAAATGTAGATAATTGGCAAAAGTTGAATATGGACTACAGATTAGTAAATAGTATTAGGTCACATTTTCTGAATTTATAATTTCATTGTAATTTTATAAAATAACTTCTTTGTTCTAAGAAAATACACACTGAAGTATTTAGGGATAAAGGGTTATGATATCTGCATCTAATTCTCAAATGGTTCAGGAAAAAAACATAAATACATTGGTATACTTGCCCTTTCAATATGGTCCATGAGGTATTATAATGCATTTACTTCATTGCGATCATATTGCTGATCATACTAAACTGAGATCCCATCTAGCCATCAGATTTCTCCTCTTTGGAATATCAGGCTGATATGTGCTCAGGGTTTTTAGAACAAAGACATGTTTCCCAGCTGTTCCTGGGACACACCTGCCATCCAGGCAGGGATTGGTATTTTATTACCAGAAACGGGTGTGACCAAATGTTGTGGTTTAATACCCTATATGCATTTACCTAAGTGAAATTTGGAACCTTCCAAAACCAGACCAGAGAGATTGACCATTGAAATGAAGGATTAGAATTAATTTCCAGTGCTCAGAGGGAAGAAACTCAGCTTTACACTAACCTCATTGATCAAGACACTATTGAAGGTACCTTAAGAATCTTTTTAGATGACAATAGCCAAGAAGATCTTGAAACAATAACTGACCTCCAAGCCCAGGTCGCAGCCGGTTGTCATAGCCATCCAGAAGACGATCCAAGATTCTGGTGAATATAGTGATGTTGTCGGTGCTGTCATCAGGAATATCTGGAGCATGCTTCGGAGAGAGTCTGAGGCAGTGGAAGAAAAAGAGACACAAAATAATAGTTCTTAATAGCAAACAATTAAATGTCTAACACTTTAATTCAAGAAAATGTCAATCAGTAGACTGGGCCAATTAAATAGCTTTGTACCACAACCAAACCAGCAAGCACTTTGGCATGAGCCAAACATACAGTCCAGCCCCAACCCAGCAGTGGAGAAACACCAGTAGAAATCTTGGACAGGATATCTGTGGGAATAATACATGGCATAAAGTTGATTTATCACATTTTGTTTCATGAACAAAAGGGCCTCCAAAAAAAAAAAGGAAAATTTTGTTAACTTACCCCTTTTCTAGCCTAGAGAAACACAGGTTCACAGGACAACAGACCCAGAAAGACCTTTGAATTACATGTAATCTACCTATCTCTCACCCTATGGAGATAAGGCAACAAAGCAATAGCAGTCCATTAAATGTTAAAGCTACCAGAACGCTTAAGAGATTCCTAATCTCTTTCATTTCATACATGGGGAAATAAGCTCAGAGAGAACACCAAATTTGCCCACAGTCGTATTGCTAGTGAGGGTCAGAGATAGAACTATAATCCAAATTTTCTGATTTTCTAGAGACCCTCAGCTACCTTCTGTTTATCCAGTGTGGATGCCTTCTGCAAGCCTTTCCAAGCAGTGGGCACTTTACTAATCACCTAATCAGGCCGAGGCTGTGACTAATGCTTTCACTTTATGAGGAGGGGCTTGGTGTGGTTTGACGGGACTAGAAATAAAGAAAGGCCCTGGGTAGTTTTGGGGAAAGAGAGATATAGTGAAGGAAATGGCTGTTGCCAAGGGTCAAGAAGCATGGTGTAGAATCAAGTAATAATCTAGAAGTCAGGAATCCTACATCCTAGTACCAGCTGTATTCGTGATTTGGAGTAGACAATTAAGCAAATTATAGTCCTATAGGTCTCAGTTTTACCCATTCTTACTTTGGACCCAGAAGGTCGCCATTAATAGATATATAATAACTATTCATAGCATCCAGTTAATCGGGGCAATAAGAGACAGGTTAACAGTTAGAAGGAATCTTGAGAGGCAGTCAATATGTCTTCCCACCAAAATAGTAGGCACATCTGAATTGAATAGTTCTTACTCTAAACTGCCACTCCCTGGCTGATAAACTTTGAAAAGTCATTTTGAACCCAAATTCCTTAGTTCATAAACCGAATTCAATTCACATAATCGTTCAATGCATCTTTAATGAGCATCAACTGTGTGTCTATAGAAAAAAAACAGAGCAGAAAAAAGGTAAAGGTAATCGCTCCTCTGCTTACAGGTGTTCTGAGACACTCAAATGATAAAATAGATACACGTGGAATGAAAAAGGTACCTAGGCCTAAAAAGTCTGGAGACATGAATTTGAATTTATTAGTTGAGTGACCTTAAGCAAGTCACATAACACCTCTACTAATAGCCTTCTCATCTTTAAAATTAAAATAACTTCACTGATATGTTGTATCAATATTAAATAATGCATTAAAATTTCCAGACTTAATACTTAATATCTAGAAGTATTCAAAGTTTGTTTTCTCTTTTGTAAAATAGTAGCTTATGTACTTGAATGCATAATTCAAATGTAAATAGTCACAACAAAATATTGGCACCCCCATCAGCCAAAGCCATAAGGAAAGCTTTGGTCAAAAAGCACTGGAAACCAGTGAAGACTAGAGGTGATTGGCTGGTTTAGTGAAGAGTACCACAAGTGATACAGATACCTCATTTGGAAGGGGGAAGAAAGAAGGAAACTGTAGTGCAGAGCTAACTGACATCAATATGCTGAAGAGATAAAAACAGACACCCTGTCAGGTCTTGGCTCACATTTAACTTAATCACCAATGTTCTGAATCCATCTTACATGGGCTGTGGGGAGAGAGGCTACAGGAGCTCAATTGATTTTGTGAAAACCTCTTTCTCATTTTCCCTTAACTCTCACTGTGGGGAATCTTGACCCTGGTTAGCCTAGTTTGATTTCTGGGAAATAGGTCTATGAATTGAATGAAAAGCCAATTTTTTTATTACTGGAAGGGGATAAAAAGTAGAATCCTCACAGAGTCATAGCAAGCTATAAAGGGCTTCAGAGATATCTACTCCAGGTGGATTTATAGATGGAAATTGTAAAGTCCCTGAACATAAGTTTTAACCACACTGACTGTTAATGGAAAAGTTAAAATTTGGATCCAGAATTCCTGAATATAAAGCCAATATACTGTGCTGCCTCTCTTACTGAAATAATAATTTCCTTGATGATGCATTTCCATCCCTTTCTGACTCTGTGCTGATAGCAGCATTCTTCACTAATAAATTTTAAGTCAAAAATTAATGCAAAATATCATTCCAAAACAATTTTCAATAGATTTCTCTATGATTTTGCACTTGATTCCTGATAAATTTTTCTTCTTATGTGGTCAATTATTGCAGGGGGAGCTGGAATCTTGTTTAATCTAGAACACAAGTTAGAACTCTCTCTTCTTAAATAACTGAAGTGCAACAAGCTGAAGATTCTGTAGTTTGTACCCATCCAAAATAGTCTGGGGAAACAACAAAGAATCATAGTATGTCAGGATTATGGAGGACCTTAGAGACCATATAATTATTTCTCTTCATTTTACAGATTGACAACCTAAGACACCAACAAAAGAAAGGGATTGTTTAAAGCCACATGCTTATTAAGTTGATGAGACTGATGCAATAACCATGCTTGTTTTGCCTTATATCTGTCATTACTGGCTGGACTAAATATGATATTAATAATGCATCATTTAAAATGAAAATGATGTTACTAATACAGTATCTATAGGTTAGGCAAGTTTAGTCATCTTTTTAGTCTTAAAAATGGAATAGTGGTAAATCCAAAGAACTAGGGTCAAATGAACAGAGTTTTAGTCCTGAATCTGCCACTAACTGATCATGTGAACTATTTCCTTACATGTGACACAGAGATAATTCCCCAACTTATAATGCTTTCGGAAGAAATAAGTAAATAAGATAATAAACCATAAAATTGCTTTGTAAATGGTAAAGCTCAACATACATTGAGGTTGATCATTCCTTTTCCCCCAAACTCCTGAAGATGTAATGAGACACCTTTGAAAGATATGCACTTCTATGCTATGGGAAAAGTTAAGCTCACCAAGTGATTAAGTTCAGGGTAAGTAATAAGTATTAGTTCAACTACATTGAGAAAGGACCCTGATGTGTTTATGTCAGGGGGAAGCAGAAGAGGCACAGATGTGGAGTTGCTGATACAGTTCATAAAACAACCTAAAGAGAGGATAAATTTACTTCATTAAAAGGATGGCATTTTCCCTAATACTGTATTATCTCCTGGGGGAGAACAGATTTTAAAAATAAAGAAAATCCAAAATTACTATGCAGAAGGTAGTGTCAACAAGATGGAGAGGTCTCAAAGCTCATCTCCCCCTTACACACACACACACACACACACACACACACACAAATCCATAAGAACAATAAATAACTACAAACTGAAGAAAACAGCTAAGGGAAAGCTCTAGAAAACAAAGAAGCAGTAGCAAAAACCTGAGGAGCTCAAAAATCAAGGATGGCCACATAGAAAAGTACAGGAAGCATGCTACCTATGTCACCTCATCTCCCAGTCAGGACCTGCTCTGCACCTGGAAGAATCACCTCTGAGGAAGTTCACCACACAGGGAGAAGGAGGGCAGGAGAACCCCAGCAAAAAGCCTCACCACTGTGGACATTTGCAGCTTTTGCTACAGAGGTCTCCCACAGTCTTTCTTGATTCTGATGTCAGTTGATGAAATGGAGTGGCCCCCTCTACATCTCTACTCCCTGGAGCTGTCACTGAGGTGAGACTTGCCCTCAGGGTCCCCAGCTGCTGCTGTGCCCCACTCTTAGAAATCAGATGCCACAGCATCTTGCCATATACGAGATTGGAGCTGCCTCTGCTCTTCACTCTCCCCTGGCCACAGTCAAGGCTTTGTCCCACCTTCACCAGGAAAGCCTCTTCTGCCCTGGTCTAGCCTCCTTGGTTATAAGTCACACTATGGCTGCCATTATCCAGGCTTTGCTGCTGCTGCCCTGAGTCCCACCCACCAGGTTCCAGGACAAGGCTCTGAATCATCATTGCCAGTGGTGCTAAAATTGCCCTAAGCCCCACCTCTTGGGTCCCAAGTCACTCTTAGACCTCCATTATCAGGGTCCTGATGCTGCCATCTGGGACCCACCCACTGCATTCCAGGTTGTGGCTCTGGGTCTTCATTGCATGGGATGTGGCTGCTGCCCTGGGCCACACATCCCAATCCGAGGTCAAGACTCTGAACTGTCATTGCTGAGGTGGACTCCACTGCCCTGAACCCTGAACTCTGGATTCCAGGTTGTGTCTCTGGCCCATCACTGCTGAAACCAGGCTACCTCTACCCTGAGCTCTCCACCAACCCCCATCCCAGATCAACGCTTTGAAACATCATTCCCAGGTGTGTTACCACTGACCTGAGCTCTCCCCTCAGGTTTCAGGTTAGGGCTCTGACACATGATAGCTGGGACTAGGTAGCCACTTCCCTGAGCCCCATCCCCTGGGTTCCAGGTCACAGCTCTGACCATCATTGCCAGCACTGTGCTGCCACTGCCCTGTGCCCAGGTCCCTGGATCCCAACACATAGCTTTAACAGACTACTACCAGAGTTATGTTACTGCTTTCCTGCAACTTCCCCCTGGGGCCAGAGTTGAAACTTTGACCCACCATCCCCAGGCTATGCTACTACTGTACCCTGGCCCCTGGGCTCAAGCCACCATTGTACCTTGTCATCCCATGGCTTGTGGAACTGCTGCATTCTGCCCTCTCCCTACCAGCCAGAGTCACAGCGGTGAGCCCCTGAGACCCAGGTACTGGTTCCATGGGATATCTACACATGCCCACATCCTAAAAACCAGTGATATAGCTGCAGCAAGTGCACCTGTGCTTCAGGACCCAGGTGCTGTGTTAGTTCCATGTGCACTGGATCCTCGGGCATTAGCTCTGAGGGTTCTATGTGTCAGCATGCCAGACCAGGCATTGAGAAGGATCTCCTCAGGTAGAACACCCTCCCATGGGCAAAAAAATAAGGGGTGAGAACAGAAAGACCCCAGTAGCCTTAGCCTCTGAAGATTCCAATAGCCCTATCTGCCATTGCCACCTGCAGGTCCTCTGCAGCCTTGGCCACAGAAGACACCCACAGTCTGGCCAATGGCAATGTCTGCCAATGGAGCAGCATGGAGACTACACCACTGTGCCTCACCAGGAACCAAGGATGCTGCATCCCACCCAGCTGGTGCCTTTTAAAGCTACCTCCAAGTGAAAGTCTTTCACTACTGTAGCCAGTCCAAAAAGAATGGAAGAGGTGAGTGCACCCTTAAATGCACAGACATCAATACAAACCAATCATAAAAATGAAAATGTAAGGAAATGTGATACCACTAAAGGAACAAAATAATACTCCAATAACTGACCCCAAAGAAATGGAGATCTGTGAGTTATCTGAAAAAGAGTTCAAAATATAAAGAACTCCTACATGCCAATTAGAAAAAGAGAAACAGCTCAATTGAAAATGGGCAAGGGATAAGAACACATGGTTCATGAAAGAGGATCCAGAAATGTCAAGACACACAAGAAAAGATGCTCAACGTTACTAGTAACTGGGAAGATGCAAGTTAAAACACCAAGGGGATTCATCTCATAGCCAGCATACGTGCAAAGGCTGAAAAGTTTGGTAATAGCAAATACTGGGGAACATGTAGGAACCAGGAATTATTCTGAGGGTCAGATGATGCAATTACTTCCAGGAGCAATTTGACAGGATCTAACGGAGTTGAAGATGTACAGTCCTTGTGACTCAGCAATTTCAAGTCCATTGGACTCTACTAGAAACCTCCTTGCCTGAGCATAAGGAGGAAAGTAGCAAGTTTTCTCTACTGTACTGTTCTTTTGGTTTTGTTTTGTTTTTTGCAGTATGTGGGCCTCTCACTGTTGTGGCCTCTCCCGTTGCGGAGCACAGGCTCTGGATGCGCAGGCTCAACGGCCATGGTTCATGGGCCCAGCCGCTCCACAGCATGTGGGATCTTCCTGGACCGGGGCACGAACCCGTGTCCCCTGCATCAGCAGGCGGACTCTCAACCACTGTGCCACCAGGGAAGCCCATACTGTACTGTTTTAATTGCAAAACATAAATATGGAATAACGCTTGCTCAGTTAGAGAATGAAAGTGTAAACTCTGGCTTTTGCATATGATCCTAGACAGCAATGAAAATGAGTAAATTAGATTGACATGTATTAAGCCAGATAAAGCCCCAAATCAAAAATCTGAATAACATTGGGCTTCAAAAGGATATGTATAATTTGACATCATTGTACAATTTTAAAACTCATAAAAGTTTTATATTTTAGACAGTTGTGAACTGTACATTGAGTAAAGTATAAAAATGCATATCTGCATAGTGTTCAATTATTATAAAGTGAACCTCTATGTAACCAAATAACCAGAACCCCAAAAGCCCCTGTGCGTACTTTTCTAATCCAACCCAGCCCCTCCTGTTCCCCTATAGGTAACAACCAGCCCGAATTTTTGTGTGTATAATTAATAATAATAATTGTAAGGATGCTCAATGAGATTCAAGTGAACACAGATAGACAAATCAATGTACTCAGGAAAATAATACATGAACAAAATGAGAAACTCAACAAAGAAACAGAAATTTTTAAAAAATGAACCAAACAGAAGTTCTGAAGATGAATACAATGGATAAAATGAAAAATGCAATAGACAGCTTCAACAGTATGCTCAATCAGGCAGAAGAAAGAATCTGTGAGCTTGAAGACAGATAGTTTGATATTATCCAGTCAGAGGAGAATTAAACAAAACAAATTAGAAATTAGAATGAAAAAAGTGCTGTATAGCTCAATATTTTGTAATAACCTCAATGGGAAAAGAACTTTAAAAAGAATAGATACAGGTATATGTATAACTGAATCACTTTGCTGTACACCCAAAACTAACACAACATTGTTAACCAGCTATACACCAATATAAAACAAAATTTAAAAAACAGAAGGGAAACAGAGACTTTACTCTTGGAGGACACACACAAGGTCTTGCATGCATCGGGACACAGGGCAAAAGCAGTGACTTCATAGGAGCCTGGGGCAGACCTACTTGCTGGTCTTCGAGGGTCTCCTGAGGAGGCAGAGGGCAACTGTGGTTTTCTTGGGACATAAAAGCTGGAGGTGAACACACCTGGGAGTACCCATCTGAAGGCTGACATCTTGCTTGGACATTAGCACCAAGACCTGGCCCAATTCAACAGCCTCTAGACTCCAGTGCTGGGACATTTCGGGTCAAACAGCCAACGGGGCAGGAACACAGTCCCATCCATCAACAGACAGGCTGCCTAAAGACTTCCTGAGCTCACAGCCATATCTAGACACTCCCCTTGACATGGCACTGCCCACCAGAGGGCCAAGACACACCTCCACACACCAGTGGGCAGGCACCAGTCCCTCCCACCAGGAAGCCTGCAGGAACCTCTAGACCCACCTCACCCACCAGGGGGCAGACACCAGAAGCAAGAAATATACAGTCCCACAGCCTGTGGAACTGAGTTCACAAACACAGCTCAGAATCTACCTTGGGGCCAGCTGGTCCCTGGCCCGTGGGTGATGAGAGAGTACTACTGGGGCATATAGCACATCCCATACAGATGGCCACTTCTCCAAGCTGGAGAAACATAGCTAACCTTCCACATACATAAAAACCCAAATAGAAGGTTTAGAAAAAGTGAGACAGCAGAGGAATATGTTGCAGATGAAGGAATAAGATAAAACCCCAAAAGAACGACTAAGTGACATGGAGGTAGCCAATTTACCAGATAAAGAATTCAAAGTAATGATCATAAAGATGATCCAAGATCCTGTGAAAATAGTGGATGCACAGAGCAAGAAGTTACAAGAAGTTTTTAACAAAGAATTAGAAAAAATAAAGAACTGAACAGTTGAAGAATACAATAACTGAAATGAAAAATACACTAGAAGGAATCAATAGTAGAATAAATGAGGCAGAAGAAGAGATACATGAGCTGGAAGACAGAGTGGTGGAAATAACTGCCATGGAACAGAATAAAGAAAAAAGAATGAAAAAAATGAGGACAGTTTAAGAGATTTCTGGGACAATGTCAAATGCAGCAATATTCACATTATAGGGATCCCAGAAAGAGTAAAGAGAGAGAAAGGACCTGAGAAGATATTTGAAAAGGGAATAGCTGAAAACATCCCTAACATGGGAAAGGAAGCAGTCACCCAAGTCCAGGAATCACAGAGAGTACCATACAGGATCAAGCAAAGGAGGAACTGGCTGAGACACATAGTAATCAAACTGACAAAAATTAAGATAAAGAGAAAATTTTAAAAGCAACAAATAACATACAAGGGAAACCCCATAAGGTTATCAGCTGATTTTTCAGCAGAAACTCTGCAGGCCAGAAAGGAGTGGCATGATATATTTTAAGTGATGAAAGGGAAAAACCTACAACCAAAAATACTCTACCCAGCAAGGCTCTCATTCAGATTCGATGGAGACATCAAAAGCTTTACAGACAAGCAAAAGCTAAAAGAATTCAGCACCACCAAACTAGCTTTACAACAAATGCTAAAGGAACTTCTGTAGGCAGAAAAGAAAAGGCCACAACTAGAAACAAGAAAATTATGAAATGGGAAAGCACACTAATAAAGGCAAACATACAATAAAGGTAGGAAATCATCCACACACAAATATGATATCTAAACCAGTAATTGTGAGAGGAGGAGAGTACAAATGCTGGATATTTCCAATACATTTGAAATTAAGAGATCAGCAATTTAAAACAAGCATGCATATATGTAGACTGTTATATCAAAACCTCATGGTAAACACAAACCAAAAATATATAATAGATATATACACAAATAAGAAACAGTAATCCAAACACAACACTAAAATAGTCAACAAATCACAAGAGAACAAAAGAGGAAAGGAAGAAAAAAGACCTACAAAAACAAATCCAAAACAATTAACAAAATAGCAGTAAGAATATACATATCAATAATTACCTAAATTTAAATGGATTAAATGCTCCAACAAAAAGACACAGACTGGCTGAATGGATACAAAAACAAGACCTGTATAAACGCTGTGTACAAGAGACCCACTTCAGACCTAGAGACACATACAGACTGAAAGTGAGGGGATGGAAAAGTATTCCATGCAAATGGAAGTCAAAAGAAAGCTGGAGGAGTAATACTTATATCAGACAAAATAGACTTTAAAGACTAAAGTCTTTAAAGAGACAAAGAAAGACAAGAGACAAAGGACACTACATAATCAAGGGATCAATCCAAGAAGAAGATGTAACAATTGTAAATATATATGCACCCAATGTCGGAGCACCTCAATATAGAAGGCAAATGTTAACAGACATAAAGGGAGAAATCGACAGTAACACAATAATACTGGGAGATTTTAACACTCCACTTACATCAATGGACAGATGATCCAGACAGGAAATCAGTAAGGAAAACAGGCCTTAAATGATGCATTAAACCATATGGACTTAATTGATATCTAGAGTGTTTCATCCAAAAGCAGCAGAATACACATTCTTTTCAAGTGCACATGGAACATTCTCCAGGATAGATCACATGCTGGCCCGAAAAGCAGCCTCAGTAAATTTAAGAAAACTGAAATCATATCAAGCATCTTTTCTAACCACAACATTATGAAGCTAGAAATCAACTACAAGAAAAAACTTCAAAAAATACAAACAGGTGGAGGTTAAACAATATGTTATGAAACAACCAATGGATCATTGAAGAAATCAAAGAGGAAATAAAAAAATACCTAGAGACAAATGAAAATGAAAACATGATGATCCAAAACTTATGGGGTGCAACAAAACAGTTCTAAGAGGGAAGTTAATAGAGATACAAGCTTACCTCTGGAAACAAGAAAAATTTCAAATGAACAACCTAACGTTACACCTGAAGCAACTAGAGAAAAAAGAATAAACAAAACTCAAAGTTAGTATAAGTAAACAAACCATAAAGATCAGAGCAGAAATAAATGAAATAGACTAAAAAACAATAGAAAAGGTCAATGAAACTAAAAGCTGGTTCTTTGAAAGGAAAAACAAAATTGATAAACCTTTAGCCAGACTTATCAAGAAAAAAAGGGAGAGGGCCCAAATCAATAAAATTATAAATGAAAAAGAAGTTACAACCAACACCACAGAAATACAAAGGACCGTAAAAGACTACTACAAGCACCTATATGCCAATAAAATGGACAACACAGAAGAAATGAACAAATTCTTAGAAAGGTACAATCTCCCAAGACTGAACCAGGAAGAAATAGAAAATGTGAACAGAACAATTACAAGTACTGAAATTGAACCTGTGATTTAAAAACTCTCAACAAACAAAAGTCCAGGACCAGATGGCTTCACAGGCAAATTCTATCAAACATTTAGAGAAGAATTAACACCTATGCTTCTGAAACTACTTCAAAAAGTTGCAGAGGAAAGAATACTTACAAACTCATTCCATGAGGCCACCATCACCCTGATACCAAAGCCAGACAAAGATATCACAAAAAAAGAAAATTACAGGCCAATATCACTGATGAACATTGATGCAAAAATCCTCAACAAAATACTAGCAAACCAAATCCAATGATACATTAAGAGGGTCATATACATGATCAAGTGGGATTTATCTCAGGGATGCAAGGATTTTTCAATATTCACAAATCAATCAGTATGATATACCACATTAACAAATCAAAGAATAAAAAACTTCTGATCATCTCAATAGATGCAGAAAAAGGTTTTGATAAAATTCAACATCTATTTATGATAACAACTCTGCAGAAAGTGGACAGAGAGGTAACATACCTTAACATAATAAAGGCCATATATGACAAACCCACAGGTAATATCATACTCAATGGTGAAAAGCTGAAAGCATTTCCTCTAAGATCAGGAGAAAGACAAGGAGGTCCACTCTCACCACTTTCATTCAACATAGTTTTGGAAGTCTTAGCCATGGAAATCAGAGAAGAAAGAGAAATAAAAGGAATACAAATTGGAAAAGAAGAAGTAAAACTGTCACTGTTTGCAGATAACAGGATACTATACATAGAAAGTCCTAAAGATGCTACAAGAAAACTACTAGAGTTCATCAATGATTTTGGTAAAGTTGCAGGGTACAAAATTAATACACAGAAATCTGTTGTATTTCTATACACTAACAATGTAAGGTCAGAAAGAGAAATTAAGGAAACAATCCCATTTACCATTGCATCAAAAAGAATAAAATACCTAGGAATAAACCTACCAAAGGAAGCAAAAGACCTGTACTCCCAAAACTATAAGATGCTGATGAAAGAAATCGAAGACAACACAGACAGATGGAAAGATAAACCATGTTCTTGGATTGGAAGAATTAATATTGTCAAAATGACTATACCACACAAGGCAATCTACAGATTCAATGCAATCCTTATCAAATTACAAATGGCATTTTTCACAGAACTGGAACAAAAAAATTTTTAATTTTTATGGAAACACAAAAGACCCTGAATAGCCAAGGCACTCTTGAGAAACAAAAACGGAGCTGGAGGAATCAGGTTCCCTGACTTCAGACTATACTACAAAGCTACAGTAATCAAAACAGTACACTGGCATTTAAAACAGACATAGGTCAATGGAACACGATAGAAAGCCCAGAAATAAACTCATGCACATATGGTCAATTAATCTATGAAAAAGTAGGCAGGAATATACACTGCAGAAAAGAGAGTCTCTTCAGCAAGTGGCAGGGGAACATTGGACCGCCACATGTAAATCAATGAAGTTAGACTACTCACACTATACACAAAAATAAACTCAAAATGGATTAAAGACCTAAAAATAAGACCAGATACTATAAAACTCCTAGAGGAAAACTTAGGCAGAATACTCTTTGACATAAATTGCAGCAATACCTTTTTGGATCCGTCTCCTAGAGTAATGGAAATAAAAACAGAAATAAACAAATGGGACCTAATTAAACCAGAAAGCTTTTGCACAGCAAAGGAAACCATAAACAAAACAAAAAGCCAACCTACAGAATGGAAGAAAATATTTGCAAATGATATGATTGAAAGGGATTAATTTTCAACATATACAAACAGCTCATACAGCTCAATATCAAAAAAAAAAAACAACCTAATCAAAAAATGGACAGAAGGTCTAAAAAGACATTTCTCCAAAGAAGACATACAGTTGGTGGAAAGGCACATAAAAAGATGCACGACACTGCTAAGTATTAGGGAAATGCAAATCAAAATATAATACACCACACCAGTATCACCTCACACCAGTCAGAATGACCAACATCAAAATATCTACAAATAATAAATGCTGGGGAGAGTGTGGAGAAAAAGGAACATTCCTACACTGTTGGTGGGAATGTAAATTGGTACAGCCACTATGGAGAACAGTATGGAGGTTCCTTAATAAACTAAAAATACAGCTACCATATTATTGATCCTACAATCCCACTCTGGGGCATATATCTGGAGAAAACCATAACTTGCAAAGATACATGCACCTCACTGTTCACTTTAGCACTATTTACAGTAGCCAAGACATGGAAGCAACCTAAGTTTTTCATCGACAGATGAATGTATAAAGAAGGTGTGAAATATATATATATATATATATACACACACACACACATACATGCATATACACATACATACACACACCAATGGAATATTTCTCAGCCATGAAAAGAATGAAATAATGCCACTTGCAGCAATATGGTAGGACCAAGAGATTATACTAAGTGAAGTAAGTCAGACAGAGAAAGACAAATATAATATGATATCACTTATATGTGGAATCTAAAAAAATGATACAAATGAACTTATTTACAAAACAGAAGCAGACTCACAGACATAGAAAACAAACTTATGGTTACCAAAGGGGAAGGGGGGAGGGATAAATTAGGAGTTTGGGATTAAAATATACCTACTACTCTATATAAAATAGATAACCAACAAGGACCTACTGTATAGCATAGGGAACTATATTCAATATCTTGTAATGACCTATAATGGAAGATATTATAAAAAAGAATATATATATATAAAAAACTCAGTTATACATATAGGAGTTACTGAGCTGTATACCTGAAACTAACACATTATAAATCAACCATATTTCAATAAAAAAAATTTTAATAAAAAAGAAGTTAATCTTGAAGAAGAAGCATAAAAAAATAAAATACATTTTGTCTAACAGGAAAAAAAATAGTTACAGCTATAATATTATGTTGATAGATACATAACATAAAAAGATGAAAAGTGAGGCATCAATATAAACTGTGGGGGCAAGTAAATGTGTAAAACTTTCTTATGCAATTGAAGTTGTTATCAGCTTAAAATAGAAGATTATAAGATACATTATGAAAGCCTCATGGTAACCACAGAGCAAAAGTTAGATACACAAACAATGTAGAGAAAAGAATCAAAGCAACCCACTAAAACAATCATCAACTAACAAAGAAAGACAGCAAGAGAGGAGGAAGGAAACTAAGGAACTTCAAAACAATCAGAAATCATTATTAAAATTTAGTGATAGTAAGTCTTTATCCAATCATGTCTTTAAATATAAATGTTTTAAATTCTTCAATTAAAAGACACAAAGAAGCTAAATGGATAAAAACAACAACAACAACAAATACCAAGGCCCATCTATATGCTGCCTATAAGAGGCTCACTTAAGCCTTAAGCACACTCACAGGCTGAAAGTGAAGGGATGAAGGTATTTCAAGCAAATGGAAATGAAAAGAGAGCAGGGGTAGCCATATTTATATCAGACAAAAGATACTTTAAGTAAAAAACTGTAACAGGATACAAGAAGGTCATTATATAATGATAAAAGGGTCAATTCATCACAAGGATATAACAACTGTAAACTCATGCACACTCAATGTTGTAGCACGTAAATATATTAAACAGTTATCAATGGATCTGAAGGGAAAAATAGACAGCAATGAAATAACAGTAGGGGACTTCAATACCACACTTTCAATAATTGATCCATCATTCAAATAGAAAATGAATAAGGAAATAATGGATCTGAATGATACCTTGGACCAAATAAACCAAACAGACATTTACAGAACATTCCATCCAACAGCAGCAGAATACACATTTTCTCTAGCACACACAGAACATTCTCCAGGATGGTTCATGTAATATATCATAAAACATGTCTTAGCAAATTTAAGAAGATTGAAATCATAAAAACTATGTTTTCCAACCACAGAAATATGAAACTAGAAATCAATAACAGGAGGAATGCTGGAAAATTGAAAATATGTGGAATTGAACAACATGCTCCTGAACAACAAATGGGTTAAAGAAGAAATCAACACGGAAATCAAGAAATATTTTGAAACAAATGAAAATGGAAGGACAACATATCAAAACATGTGGGATGCTGCAAAAGCAGTTCCCAGAGGGACATGTATAGCAATAAATGCCTACATTAAGAAACAAGAAAGATCTCAAATAAGCTAGAAATAGAAGAACAAACTAAGCTGAAAGTTCACAGAAGAAAGGAATTATCAAAGATCAGAGCACAGAGCTTCCAGGAAGATGGCGGAAGAGTAAGACACGGAGATCACCTTCCTCCCCACAGATACAACAGAAATACAACTACACGTGGAACAACTTCTACAGAACACCTACTGAACACTGGCAGAAGACCTCAGACCTCCCAAAAGGCAAGAAACCCCCCCACGTACCTGGGTAGGGCAAAAGAAAAAAGAATAAACAGAGACAAAAGGATAGGGACACGGGACCTGCACCAGTGGGAGGGAGCTGTGAAGCAGGAAAGGTTTCCACACACTAGGAAGCCCCTTCGCGGGCGGAGATGGTGGGTGGCGGAGGGGGAAGCTGCGAAGCCACGGAGGAGAGCACAGCAACAGGGGTGTGGGGGGCAAAGCGGGGAGAGATTCCCACACAGAGAATCAGGGCCGACCAGCACTCACCAGCCCAAGAGGCTTGTCTGCTCACCCGCCGGGGCGGGCGGGGCTGGGAGCTGAGGCTCGGGCTTCAGTCAGAGCGCTGGGAGAGGACTGGGGTTGGCGGCGTGAACACAGCCTGCAGGGGGTTAGTGCACCATGGCTAGCTGGGAGGGAGTCCGGGGAAAAGTCTGGACCTGCCGAAGAGGCAAGAGACTTTTCCTTCCCTCTTTGTTTCCTGGTGCACGAGGAGAGGGGATTCAGAGCGCTGCTTAAAGGAGCTCCAGAGACAGGCTCGAGCCGCAGCTAAAAGCGCGAACCCCAGAGACGGGCAGGAGACACTAAGGCTGCTGCTGCTGCCACCAAAAAGCCTGTGTGCGAGCACAGGTCACTGTCCACACCCGCCTTCCGGGAGCCTGTGCAGCCTGCCACTGCCAGGGTCCCGGGATACAGGGACAACTTCCCCGGGAGAACGCACGGTGCACCTCAGGCTGGTGCAATGTCACGCTGGCCTCCGCCACCACAGGCTCATCCCGCACTTCGTGCCCCGCCCTCCCCCTGGCCTGAGTGAGCCAGAACCCCCGAATCAGCGGCTCCTTTAACCCTGTCCTGTCTGAGCGAAGAACAGTCGCCCTCTGACGACCTACACGCAGAGGCGGTGCCAGATCCAAAGCTGAGCCCCTGGGAGCTGTGAGAACAAAGAAGAGAAAGGGAAGTGTCTCCCAGCAGCCTCAGAAACAGTGGATTAAAGCTCCACAATCAACTTGATGTACTCTGCATATGTGGAATACATGAATAGACAACGAATCATCCCAAATTGAGGAGGTGGACTTTGAGAGCAAGATTTATGATTTTTTCCCCTTTTCCTCGTTTTGTGAGTGTGTATGTGTATGCTTCTGGGTGAGATTTTGTCTGTAGAGCTTTGCTTCCACCATTTGTCCTAGGGTTCTATCTGTCCGTTTTTTCTTTGTTGTTGTTGTTGTTTTAAATTTTTTTTCTTAATAATTATTTTTTATTTTAATAACTTTATTTTATTTTACTTTATCTTCTTTCTTTCCTTCCTCCCTCCCTCCCTCCCTCCCTCCCTTCCTTCCTTCCCTCCTTTAGACAACGAATCATCCCAAATTGAGGAGGTGGACTTTGAGAGCAAGATTTATGATTTTTTTCCCCTTTTCCTCTTTTTGTGAGTGTGTATGTGTATGCTTCTATGTGAGATTTTGCCTGAATAGCTTTGCTTCCACCATTTGTCCTAGGGTTCTATCCGTCCGTTTTTTTTTTTAATTTTTTTATTTCTTTTCTTTTTTTTCTTAATAATTATTTTTTTATTTTAATAACTTTATTATATTTTATCTTATTTTATGTTACTTTATCTTCTTTCTTTCTTTTTTCCTTCCTTCCCTCCTTCCTTCCTCCCTCCTTTCTTTCTTTCTTTCTTTCTTTCTTTCTTTCTTTCTTTCTTTCTTTCTTTCATTCTACTTCTACTAATTCTTTCTTTCTACTTTTTCTCCCTTTTATTCTAAGCCATGTGGATGAAAGGCTCTTGGTGCTACAGCCAGGAGTCAGTGCTGTGCCTCTGAGGTGGGAGAGCCAACTTCAGGACACTGGGCCACAAGAGCTCTCCCAGCTCCACATAATATCAAATGGTGAAAATCCCCCAGAGATCTCCATCTTAACACCAGCACCCAGCTTCACTCAATGACCAGCAAGCTACAGTGCTGGACATCCTATGCCAAAAAACTAGCAAGACAGGAACACAACCCCACCCATTAGCAGAGAGGCTGCCTAAAATCATAATAAGGCCACAGACACCCCAAAACACACCACCAAACATGGACCTGCCCACCAGAAAGACAAGATCCAGCCTCACCCACCAGAACACAGGCACTAGTCCCCTCCACCAGGAAGCCTACACAACCCACTGAACCAACCTTAGCCACTGGGGACAGACACAAAAAACAACGGGAACTACGAACCTGCAGCCTGCAAAAAGGAGACCCCAAACACAGTAAGATAAGCAAAATGAGAAGACAGAAAAACACACAACAGATGAAGGAGCAAGATAAAAATCCACCAGACCTAACAAATGAGGAGGAAATAGGCAGTCTACCTGAAAAAGAATTCAGAATAATGATAGTAAAGATGATCCAAAATCTTGGAAATAGAATAGACAAAATGCAAGAAACATTTAACAATGACCTAGAAGAACTAAAGATGAAACAAACAATGATCAACAACACAATAAATGAAATGAAAAATACTCTAGATGAGATCAATAGCAGAATTACTGAGGCAGAAGAATGGATAAGTGACCTGGAAGATAAAATAGTGGAAATAACTACTGCAGAGCAGAATAAAGAAAAAAGAATGAAAAGAACTGAGGACAGTCTCAGAGACCTCTGGGACAACATTAAACGCACCAACATTCGAATTATAGGGGTTCCAGAAGAATAAGAGAAAAAGAAAGGGACTGAGAAAATATTTGAAGAGATTATAGTTGAAAACTTCCCTAATATGGGAAAGGAAATAGTTAATCAAGTCCAGGAAGCACAGAGAGTCCCATACAGGATAAATCCAAGGAGAAACATGCCAAGACACATATTAATCAAACTATCAAAAATTAAATACAAAGAAAACATATTAAAAGCAGCAAGGGAAAAACAACAAATAACACACAAGGGAATCCCCATAAGGTTAACAGCTGATCTTTCAGCAGAAACTCTGCAAGCCAGAAGGGAGTGGCAGGACATATTGAAAGTGTTGAAGGAGAAAAACCTGCAACCAAGATTACTCTACCCAGCAAGGATCTCATTCAGATTTGATGGAGAAATTAAAACCTTTACAGACAAGCAAAAGCTGAGAGAGATCAGCACCACCAAACCAGCTCTACAACAACTGCTAAAGGAACTTCTCTAGGCAAGAAACACAAGAGAAGGAAAAGACCTACAATAACGAACCCAAAACAATTAAGAAAATGGGAATGGGAACATACATATCAATAATTACCTTAAATGTAAATGGACTAAATGCTCCCACCAAAAGACACAGATTGGCTGAATGGATACAAAAACAAGATGCATATATTTGCTGTCTTCAAGAGACCCACTTCAGACCTAGAGACACCTACAGACTGAAAGTAACGGGATGGAAAAAGATATTTCATGCAAATGGAAACCAAAAGAAAGCTGAAGTAGCAATTCTCATATCAGACAAAATAGACTTAAAAAAAAAGATCAGAGCAGAAATAAATGAAATAGAGACCAGGAAAACAATAGAAAAGATCAATGAAACTAAGTGCTGGCTCTTTGAAAAGATAAACAAAATTGGCAAGGCTTTAGCCAGATTAACTAAGAAAACAAGAAAGAAGACACAAATAAATAAAACTAGAAATGAAAGAGGAGACATTACAACTATAGCACAGAAATATAAAAAATTATGAGAGACTACAATTATATGTCAACAAACTGGATAACTGAGAAGAAATGGATAAATTCCTAGAAACATATGACCCACCAAAAAATGAATCATGAATAAACAGAAAATCTAAAGAAACCCTTAACAATTAAGGAGATTGAATCAGTAATCAGAAAACTCCCAAACACAGAAAAGCAAAGGATCAGATGGTTTCACCAGTGAATTCTACCAAACATTTAAAGAGGAATTAACACCAATCCTTCTCAAACTGTTGCAAACATCTGAAGAGGAGGGAACACTCCCAAATTCATTTTATGCAGCCAGCATTACCCTGATATCAAAGCCAAATAAGACACCACAAGAAAATAAAATTACAGACAAATATCCCTGATAAAGATGTAAAAATTCTCAACAAAATATTAGCAAACTGTTTTCAAAAGCACATTAAAAATATCATTCACCACCTCATTACAAATAGCTCAATTTCGTTTCTTTTTATGGCTGAGTAATATTCCATTGTATATATGTGCCACATCTTCTTTATCCATTCATCTGATGATGGACACTTAGGTTGTTTCCTTCTCCGGGCTATTGTAAATAGAGCTGCAATGAGCACAGCACAGGGAGACCAGCTCGGTGCTTTGTGACCACCTGGAGGGGTGGGATAGGGAGGGTGGGAGGGAGGGAGACGCAAGAGGGAAGAGATACGGGAACATATGTATATGTATAACTGATTCACTTTGTTATAAAGCAGAAACTAACACACCATTGTAAAGCAATTATACTCCAATAAAGATGTAAAAAAAAAATCATTCACCTTGATCAAGTGAGATTTATCCCTGGGATGCAAGGATGGTTTAACACATGAAAAACAACAAATGTAATACACCACATTAATAGAATGAAAGATAAATATGATATAATCATCTCAACAGAGGCAGAAAAAGTATTTGACAAATACAACATCATTTCATGATGAAAATGTTCATCAAATTGGGTATAGAAGGAATATTCTTAGCATAATAAAGGTCATCTATGACAAGCCCACAAATAACATCATACTCAGTGGTAATAAGTTAAAACTCTTTCCTGTAAGATCAATACAGAGATGCCCATTCTTACCATTTGTATTCAACATAATAATAAAAGTTCTAGCCAGAGCAATTAGGCAAGAAAAAGAAATAAAAACACCCACATCAGAAAGGAGAAGTAAAATCATTTCTGTTTGCAGATGATATAATCTTACATGTAGAAAACCTTGAAGACTCCACTAAAAAACCGTTAGAACAAATAAATGAATTCAGTAAAGTTTTAGGATACAAAATCAAGACACAGAAATCAGTTGCATTTCTATACACTAACAATGAATTATCTGAAAGAGAAGTTAAGAAAGCAATCCCATTTACAATAGCATTGAAAATGATGAAATATTGAGGAATAAATTTAACCAAGGAGGTGAAAGACCTGTACACTGTAAATTATAAGACATTGATTGAAAGAGATTAAAGAAGACACAAATAAATAAAAAGATATCTCAGGTTCCTGGATCTGAAGATTAATACTGTAAATATGTCCATACTACCCATAGTGATCTACAGATTCAATGTAATCCCAGTCAAAATTCCAAAGACATTCCTATTCACAGAAATAGGAAAAATTATTCTACAATTTGTTTCAGACCACAAAAGACCCTGAATAGCCAAAGCAATCTTGAGAAAGAAGGGCAAAGCTGGAGGTATAACAATACCTGATTTCAAGCTATATTACAAAGCTATAGTAATCAAAACAGTATGTTACTGGCATAAAAATAGGCACATAGATCAGTGGAACAAAATAAAGACCCCAGACATAAAACCTCACAAATATTCTCGACTAATTTTTGATGATGGAGCCAAGAACACACATTGGGGAAAGGACAGTCTCTTCAATAAAAGATATTGGGAAAACTGGATATCCACTTGAAAAAGAATAAAACTGAACCCCTACCTTACACCACTCACATAAAATTAACTTGAAATGGACCAAAGATTTAAATGTAATACCTGAAACTGTAAATCTCCTTGAAGAAAACATAGGGGAAAAGAGCCTTGACATTGGTCTTGGCAATAATTTCTTGGATAAGTCACCAATAGCACAGGCAACAAAAATTAAAATAAACAAGCTGGGCTACATTAAACTAAAAAGCTTCTGAACAGCTAAGGAAACAAGCAATAAATGGAAAAGAAAACCTACAGAATGGGAGGAAATACTCCCAAACCATATATCTGATTAGGAATTGATATTCATAATATATAAAGAACTCATACAACTCAATAGCAAAAGGGAAAATAATCCAATTAAAAAATGGGCAAAGGACCTGTGTAGGCATTTTTCCAAAGAAGACATACAAATGGCCATCAGGTGTGTGAAAATGTGTTCAACATCACTAATCATCAGGGAAATGCAAATCAAAACCACAATGAGACATCAACTTGCCTGCTATGATGGCTTTTTATCCAAAAGACAAGAGATAACAAATGTTGGCAAGGATGTGGAGAAATAGGAACCCTTGTGCACTCTTTGTGGGAATGTAAATTGGTATAGCTATTATGGAAAACAGTATGGTTATTACTCAAAAAGTAAATATTGTACTACTATATTATCCAGAAATTCCACTTCTCGGTATATATCTGGAGGAATTAAAATCAGTGTTGCACAGGGATATCTGCATCCCCATGTTCACTGCAGCATTATTCACAATAGCAAAGGTACGGAAACAACCTAAGTATCCACCAATGGAAAAGAAAATGTGAGATATACACATACACACACAAACACACACACATATACAAGAGAATATGGCATGTGTATGAGAAAGAAGTCAATCCTGCCATTTGTGACAACATGGATGGACCTTGAAGGCATTGTGCTAATTGAGATAAGTTAGAGAAGGACAAATACTGTATGATATCACTTATATGTGGAATCTAAAACAACTGAACTTGTGCAAATGATAGTAGAATGGTAGTTACCAGAGGTTAGGGTTGGTGAGGAAATGGGGAGCTGTTGTTTAAAGGTACAAACTTACAAGTAGTAGATAAACAAGTTCTGGAGCTCTAATATACAACATAGTGATTATAGTAAACAATACTATATTATAAACTTCAAGGTTACTAAGAGACTAAATCTTAACTGTTCTCAACACAAAAGAAATGATAAATATGTGACATCATAAAGGCATTAGCTAACTCTACTATAATCGTATTGCAATATATAAATGTATCAAACCAAAACATTTTTCACCTTAAACTTACACAATGTTATATGTCAATTATATCTCAATTTTAAAAAGTATTTTTAAAAATTCCTTTTCAGATCATGTATCTGCAATGTTCACAGACCTTTCATAAGTCTTCGTGGTTACCAAATAAAATCCAACTCCTTGGACTGATATTCATGGCTTTCTGTGAATCTGCAATCTATTCCCAATATACTTTTACAGGTGTACATTCCACTACTTCTCTTTCTGACCAGAAATCATAGCCATATTAGATTATTCACCATTTCCCAATACTCCCCATGTTTTCATTTTCCGAGTCCAGTCATTCCAATAAGTGGAAAGGTCTAGCTAAAAATTCAGCACTAGGGATACCAGTTATATACTGGGAAGGGAATGAGAAACACCTGGAATTCAATAACATACATTCTAATGTTTTTACAGAAGCCACTTAAAGAAAAAAGAATAAACTGATTTTTGACTAGAATATGTCCAATATATCTCAAAAAGACAACTGTCTTTTTCTTAAATGGCTTCTATAGACTGGTTATGAAACTAAAGAAGTATTAGCTTAAGACACACCCATTCGCTATGTGGTCCACCTGTTCACACTATTTGCAGAATTAAAGTAAAATAAAAACCAAGTCCTTCATACCTTCTTAGTAACTAAAAGCCACTGCTTCACAGAAACACACGAGAAGATCTGACTACTGTATCTTGTGAATGATTAAATGACAAGGTACTAACCTTAGAGATATGATTTCATATGTGAACATCAGCAGGTGTACCCTAACTTAAAATGGGTTGTATTCCAAAGTTTGCAAAGAATTAAAGGCACATTCTTCCTTTGAAACAATGCCATAAAGGGTAGCTACTTTTCCAGGCAAGGCTACACAAGTCTTTATTTCTCATAATTTATCTGAATGATTGTAATTGCCAATGCATGAGCACTATTTCAGCAACATTTCTCATTAAGTGGACTTTCATAGGCCAGCCTGAGAACCATTTATAACACTGCCAATGTGGAGAAAAGAATTATGACACAAAAGAAGGGAAACTACAGTACTAGGCATATTCTCTTCCCCACTATTATTTACTCTCTACCCCACAACCATGGCCATGACCAAAGCAATGAGCTGGTCATGGCCTCAAGTCTCTCAATCAATCCTAGTGACTAGTATCCTTACAATGGAGAGTCCTGACAGTCATCACCTTAACCAAGAGATCACATTTAGCATCAGTAATACTGAGATGACCTTGCCTCCTGACATGATACAATAGGAAGTCATAGTGTCATCTACCAAATATTCTTGATCCTGCCTTCAAATGTCCAGCTCTGCCCTGTGTTACAAATTCTACACTTCTACTTCAAAATGGAAAATGGTATTTCTTATTCCTCTAGGTCCTATAAGAAAATTACACTTGCCCCATTTTAGCACAGGCTAGGCAGTCATGTGGCTGAGATATTAAGTATTCAGAGATTGAGGTATTACTATACATAAGTAGATGCTCACGTACACAAAATAAATGGACATGTGCCTAATTCATACTTAAAATTGACCAAACACATGAAAACCAATACATTGTAGCAATTAATAGCATGTACTCTGGAGCCAGACTGTCTGGGTTTCAGTCCTGGCTCTGCCACTTTTTAACTGTGTGAGCTTTGGCAAGTTACTTGACCTCTCCGTGTCTCCATATTTTATCTGTGAAACAGGAATAATAGCAGCACCTAGGTAGAAGGTCTGTTATAAGGATTATATGGATTAACCTATGTAAAGCACTTAGAATAGTGCTTGGTACATAGTAAGAGTTATTTAAACATAAGTTTTAAAGTAACAGGATAGGATATGAAAACTATAAATAAGAATAAAGTATTGAACTAAGTTTCAAAAAAATCTAATTAGAGAACAAAGGAGAGTGTTCAGTTTTAAGCAATGTCTGGAAAATCATATCATGTCAGGAGAATAGTTGAAAGTAATAAGAGTTTCAATAAGAGTTGAAAGTAATAAGAGTTGAAAGTAATAAGAGTTAGACAAGAAAGCATGGAGTAGCTCTGAGACCTGTTATGTGGAAAAGGAAGCAAGTGCCACAGGGGCCTAAAACTGGTAGGCATTAGAGGAAGGTGGACTTCTGCTCAATATAGGAAGCACTTTCCAATCCCTAGAGCTATATGCCCATGGTAATAATGCAGTTTACTACTGGAGGGATTCAAACTGGTAGGTCAATCATAAAGCATAATGCAAGAGGGATTCTTGATCAGGGTAGGAGCTTAGGACTTAGAGCTTCTCAGGTCCCACATCTGATTCTTAAATTTTAAGATTTGGTGATTGAATGGTAAAAGTATTAATGTATTGATTCCATAATAGAGATTATATACACATAGAAGAGATTAGACTTTGCATACTTATAATTCAAGTCAAAATTAGCTTGAGACATTCCCACTCAACATGTGCCATGCCTGTCCACATTATTCACTGAGTTAAAGTAAAATAAAAACCAAGTCCTTTATGTTTCTCTTAGTAACTTAGTATTTACATGTGTGGCCACAGGTGCCAGTTTATTCTGAGATTAAGAGAACTGAGAAAATATATTTCACAATGAAAGCAGACACTTACAAGGACCTATGGAACATGGCACCAAGTCAGACTATGAATGTGACAAAGAGACAATGAATCAACAGTTCAACCATTTCCTCTTAAATTCACAGTATCTGCTCTCACCACTGCCAGCACTATGTAATCTTGTTGCAGAAAAAGTGGTGATATGGTGTCATGTAAATGTACAGCCTTGTGCCCAGTGTCTTTCATTTCCCCTTCCAGATATATTATACACTCTTCACCCTGTTCTCTTTCTTATAACGGTAAACTATATGAACTATATCAGCAGGGCTGCCACAGCCTCTGGCTTCAGAAGACAGAGGGAAAAAGAAGGGAAAGTCTGGGTATGTAATCTCTTGGCTCTCTCCCTGTGAAATCTCCTCCACTAAAGATCTCTTCACCTCTTAAGTAAACTTGTTTTACATGACATACCTACTGCTGGCCTTAGGTTCTTGCTGTATCTGTTGGGGGTGTATCTACACCCAGACCATACCTTTACTGTTAGGTCCTTTGCAAATGTACCCTCCTCAAATAGTCTTATTTGAAATGTACCATCTGTATTCTTTGGGATCCTGTCTGATACACATCTCAAGTTTCAACAAATCTCAGTCAGACCTGGACAGAATATCCATTTGGCATTTACTTGCTACTGAGGTTGACCCATCATGAAATTGCTTATATTCAACCATTTTGACCCAGAGAAATGACATTTTCATAATGCTCCAACCTAACACTGTTCACACATATAGTTCTCATTTGTTAATGGTCAAACGAGGAAGCAGAAGTATAAGAAATTCCTTTATTACATGAAGCTGAAATTGTTCCCTGTAGCTTTTCTTTAAAAATATGGGACTTGGAATCAGAGACTGGTGTTCTAGACCTAGCTCTACTATTAATTTTCTGTAAAGTCTTAGAAAAATAAATTTCCTTTTCTGGAACTCAATTTCTTCATGCACAAAATGAGGAATCAGACTAGATGCTCTCTATGCATTTTCCCATGTCTGCTATTCTAAAATTTCAGAATCCCATATTCCTAACTATACTGTAAGTTCTTTGAAAACAAGGACTGTGTCCCCAAAGTATTGTTCAAAGATTCCTTACATCAGAATCATGTGGGGCACTTGATAAAAATGCAAATTTTAGGCACTATACCCAGAGCTACTAAATCAAATTCTCCACGTGTGGAGCCTGCTTCCTTGCTTACACATACCAAACATTGAGAACCATTGCATTTAGAACATGATTAGAATATGTTAGAACAAAGTACTGGTCAATAAACCAGTACTCCTCAACAGTCTCTGCTTTTTCAAGCAGGATGTTTTGGCCTTCTCTTTAATATAATTATTGAAAGGCTTGATTATTTGATTTTCTAAGCACCAACAGGACATAAACAAACTGATGTAAACAGGAGAGGTGACAACTGACACTGAGGATGGAGACACAAAAAGAAAAATAGCACATATAGGATAAACACAATGAATGCTCTTTATGATGATCAGAGAGTCACCAAGAAGTGGGACTATTCTGTTCAAAATCCTTGTTTAGGATTATTAGATAGCATGCAATACATTTTTAGAGAACTTTAATTCTCAGAGTTAAAATTAAAAAGCCTGGGCTTCCCTGGTGGCGCAGTGGTTGAGAGTCCGCCTGCCAATGCAGGGGACATGGGTTCATGCCCCAGTCCGGGAAGATCCCACATGCCACGGAGCGGCTGGGCCCGTGAGCCATGGCCGCTGAGCCTGCGCGTCCGGAGCCTGTGCTCCGCAACGGGAGAGGCCGCAACAGTGAGAGGCCCGCGTACCGCAAAAAAAAAAAAAAAAAAAATTAAAAAGCCTTTAACATTTGAAGAGGTAAGATTCATTTATTTAGAATTTCCATCTTATTTAGAACATCTATCATGCCCAATGAAATCACATACATGAGAAGTTAATAAGACAGAATTAGTCTTTTTTTTCCCATACTGGGATAAAGAACAAAAAGGGCCACATGGGCCATGTTTCTAAGGACATATCAGTCCAGTTGTGTAGCCCTCAGCCCCAGAGATTATTGTTGAAAATGCTGATAGAAGATGGAAAGACTCAGAGTACATTAAGATAATCAACTCTGCAAAAATAATTAGGAACAAGTCCTAATGCTTCCAAGTATATGGGACAATAGCCAAACGTAAAACAACAACAAACACTACCAAAGAATAAAATATCCTCCGTAATATTGAAATATGTAGAGGCTAAGGGGGTGATTTCTAGTAATGATATTCTCTGAATGAGGTTGACTTTTAAAGTCAAAAGAAGTTCAAAATAGCTGAAGAACATAAAGTTTGGTGACAGGAGGACTAAAAATAAGGGTGACAAATGGGTGGAGGCTGGGTCATACTGGGTCTTATAAAATCATATTAAGGAGTTGGGACTTTAGGGATAATAGAAAGTCATTAAGTAACTCTAAATAGGACAGATATAATGCAACATGCATTGTGGAAGAAACACTGGCTACATACTTTAGGAAGTAAAACCAATTAGAGACTCTTGCAGTAGTCCAAGTGGAAGACAACATCGGATTAAACTAGGGTGGTAGCAGGAAAGTTGGAAAAAAGTAGATGAATCCAAGGAATGTGGGAGGAAGAAATGACAGATCTTAGGGATTGATTGAATCTGTAAAGTGAAGGGTAGAAAGCATAGCCATAAAAGCATGAAGAAACCAAATATAGAATTTACTGTTACTACTACGTCAAGATTTCTTTTACTATGCCAGTAAAACCATCCCCCAGCTACTTCAGGGTATTACCATCAGCTGAAGGGAACCATCTCACTGTAAAATGCCTGGGAGGACAATGACTGACTGAGATGAAGCTACAAAAGCCATTCATGCTCCGTATCTCCCCATGGGGTCAAATGGAAGCTACACTTCAAGTGAAATCACACCTTTGTTTTACTTTTGCTCCTTCCCTATCTCACTTCCCTTACTTCTTACAAGTTTCCCTCCTTAACAAATGAATCTACATATGCAACAGAAACAGACTCACAGAGATAGAAAACAAACTCATGGTTACCAAAGGGGAAAGGGAGGGGGAGGGATAAATTAGGAGTATGGACTTAACAGATACACACTACTATATATAAAACAGATAAGCAACAAGTATTTACTGTATATCACAGGGAACAATATTCAATATCTTGTAACAACCAATAATGGAAAATAATCTGAAAAAAAGAATATTTATATAACTGAATCAGTTTGCTCTACACCTGAAATTAACACAATATTGTAACTCAACTATTCTTCAATTAAAAAAAAAAAGCTCTGGTCAAAGGCAATAATTTATCACAGTCTTCTTTTGTTCTAGGAGTTAAGAGTACTTACCCGCCAATATCGTGCTTTACAAAGTCCCCAGGTTCTTGTCGCCTTGATTCCCCTTGGCCAGTTGTTCCAGGGATAATATTAATCAGGAAGAGAACCCCAAGGCTAGTCATGTAGAACTGACTTATTTGTGTGATTATCATCTTCTTAGGCACCAACTTGGAGAGACCTGTGAGTTCCATGTTCAGGGAAAGAGGAAGGGGAAAGGAGTAGAAGACAAAGGGAAGGAGGAAGAAGTGGTGAAAAAAAATATTTTATTCAACTCTATTAGAGCCATTTAACTTCCAGAATATACAGCTACTAAATGCTTACTGTTACAGTCCTCCTTCTGCAGTTCATCAATGCCACCAAAATTCACTCCTGGCATATCCCTCTCTTGATTATACCAGAGCCTAACCAATAGAGGGTAGTATAAAGACTCTAAATCAGTAATTGGAAGACTTAGGTTACAACGCCATCTTTTTCCCTGTCTTCTTTTAACTAGGTGAGTCACAGAACTTCTCCTAGCCTCAGTTACCTCTTATAATCTGAGATCTTAAAATAATCTCTCATGTCTTCACTTTATTTTTCCCCCATCCTGTTTGATTTTTTACTATCACAAATGCCTTTTCCATGAATAACTGTATAATACTGTAGAAAATCATAGAATATTAAGACCTGGAGTCTCTTTATAGAATTTTTGGGATTGATTCTCATCTTGATACAGTTAAGCAGGTTTCCAAAATATCAAAGGGCCTGGAGAAGATGGACTGTATCCTCTGAATCGGGTTGAGAAAATGCTGAATGATGAGACACCATGATTCCTGAATAGGAATGCAATGTTTTCCCATAAAGAGATATTTGAGGGCAAAACCAGTCCCATATAGGGGCCACAACATAAAGAAATCCAAGCCTAGTCTCCTGGTACAGAAGTCCCTACGTGGTCAGCAAACTATACTGATGATAGAATTATGCAATTTTGAGTTGCCTATATGCAAGGCTGTTTTATGAACTCTGGATTGGTGGAGGTTTACCCAGGACATGGGGTTAAGAAAACAGTGTAAAGAGGCACTTGCTTGTTACCTCTAAACCTTATGGCTTCTTTGAATTTGAGACACTGACCACTTGAAGGAAACCTAATTCTTACCCAGCACCATACTCTTTTACAGTCATATAGGTGGTTTAATTTTCAGAGGGCATAGAAGGAGATGAAATGTTTTTCCTAAGGAAAGTTTATACAAGACACTAATATGTAAAACAGATACATGCTGAAGAGCTATTCTGGTAGATGAGAAGATGAAGAACAAAATCTTTCTAAATTGATCCTAACCACTCCACCCCACCCCCGCCCCAAGGCAGCCACTAGGTTCTATATTAGATTGTCTTCTTGAATCTGATACAGGCATAGAAAACTATGATACAGGAAAAGATGGATTTCTGACATGAGAAAATGTCCACATTATAGATAGAAATAGTCATAGTATTCGGCTGTATCACATAAATTTGCCAATTTGACAATTTTTCTTTCACAAAACAGCAATTTCTTATGCTCAATTTAATATGTGCTGTGACATTCATGACTCATGAGCTGTACAAGAGTTGATGGCTATTTTACAGAAATCAACAGAAACAGTACAGTTAAGAAAACCATAGCATATGAGTAAGAAAATATGGTACATAAACAGACAATTCTGGGGCAAGAGAAACAGCTGTAGTATGGGCAATAACTCTCTGACATATGCTCAAACATCCACAGGGCTTTAGAAGACCCTAAGGTTGAAAATCACATGACAAAGGTTAATGCTCATATAATCATGATTGACAATTACTCTACAGGAACAAAGAGACTTGGTACAGGATATGAAGTCTAAATTGTAGAAATAATACATGGAATATAGGACAGAACTATGATGCATGCTTAAAAAACATGAGTGCCTGAGTAACAATCCTGGGTTTAGAAGATGGCCATGCTGCATGAGCAAAGATACTCATAGTGTATGTTCAACTATGCTATTCTAGTATATAACTATGGCTTATGTTCAAATGATCATGGTAAACAAGGAGCAAATCTTCACACTAAGCATAGATGCCAATGACACAGAAACAAATGCCCATGATTTGGAAGGAGAAAACTATGATGCATAAGAAGACAACAATGTTATATAAACTCATGACTAAGATACATGTTCAAATAACCATTATGCATGAGAAGACATCCATTATATATAAAAGAGGTTAGACATAATACATGCCCTCCAACTACCATGACACTTGCTAGCAAACAATATTATTATTCATGTGAACACATTTATGATATAAAACCATTTGGCTATGATATATGTCAGAAAACCATAGCACATAAGCCTACTAACCACTGAACAAGAGAAGAGGGCCTTGGTACACATTTCATTAAGACATTGCACGTGATCAAAAGAATGCCACTAGACTGCTGTACAACAATGTGAATATACTTAACAACACTAAACTGTACAGTTAAAATGGTTGATTGTTTGTCATGTGTTTTTTTTTTAACCAGAATTAATGTTTTTTTGTTTGTTTGTTTGTTTGTTTGCGGTACGCGGGCCTCTCACTGTTGTGGCCTCTCCCGTTGCAGAGCACAGGCTCCGGACACGCAGGCTCAGCGGCCATGGCTCACAGGCCCAGCCGCTCCACGGCATGTGGGATCTTCTTGGACCGGGGCACGAACCCGTGTCCCCTGCATCGGCAGGCGGACCCTCAACAACTGCGCCACCAGGGAAGCCCAGAATTAATGTTTTAATTAAAAAACAACATGCCACTGGAAGAGGCAGAGTCTTAGCAAGTTAGCAAATATCTATAAAACAGACCCAACCCTGATATATGTACAGAGAAATATGGCACATTAGAATATATTAGCATTAAATGAACATAAATCCATGTACATGCTCAGATGATCATCAAACAGTACAGAGAAGGACAGTAGAAGAGCAGACACTCAAAATTATTCTAACAACCTTGCTGAATTTTCAAGTGACCGTAGTGCATAAACCATGACACTTGAACAAAGAGCCTTCAAACATGATAAAGCATCTATCTAGCTGGAGACAACTATGATATATGCTTAAACAACCATGATGAATGTGAAGAAGTATTTGGTATATTAGTCCTTAACCACGATGTGTGCATACACAATGTGTGTATCATGGCAACCATGATACAAGAATTAAGTGACATGGTTTAGGGGTAGATGGCCATGCTAGACTGCCATGATGCAGGAACAGGAGCCATGGTCCAAGAGTAGGTTGACATGCTCAAATTTTTCCACTGGAGCTGAGAGGTAAGGTATAGATGCAAGTGACCATAATGAAGAATTGATATCTTTCAAGTAATGATGACCACGGTGAATAAATTGCTATTTATAACATAAACAAACAAATATAATACTACACATACCCATGATGAATATACTGAAAATTACAGCAAAGGAACATCATATAATGACATGAATATTCAAACAACTATGTTGCATGAGCAGAATGTAAAACCTAATACTAGTTTTAAAGTTAGTATAAAGAAGCCGGTGTACACTGTAAAAGTAGACAACCATGATGTATGCTCATATAAGTACAGCAAATGAATAAACACCGATGACACATGAGCTTAAAACCAATGAGTGTATTCAGATAACCATGGTCACAATGGCAGATCCCTCTGGTAGGGGCAGATTGGCTATAATATAGGAGGTAACAACCCTTGTGCAGGCTCAGATAATCTTGGTATTAGAATGTATTATCTATGGTACAGGAACACACAATCATGACACATGCTCAAGTCACCATAATATGTAATTGCATAGCCAAAATAACAATGGTTACTCAATCAATTCACTCTGCTCAAGAACTAAAGGAAGGTACAAGGAACTAACCAGAGGGAAATCTCTATTAGCTGATAACTTACAAATTAATATCTCCATCCTAGATCTCTCCTGCAACCCATATCTGCACTTAGATGTCTGAGAAGCATCTTAAACCTAACACATTCAAATATCCACCTACACACACACACACACACACACACACACACACACACACACACACAGACCTGGTCCTCCTGCAGTCTTTCTCATTTCAGGTAATAGTAACCCCACCCTTCCATCTGCTCAGTAAAAACTCTGATGTCATTCTTGATTCCACTTTTACTCTCACACCCCACATTCAATCCATAAACAAGTCTCATGGGCATTCCATTAGAAAGGAAACATATCCAGAATAAAACCACTGGTCATCACCTCTGCTGATACTCTGGCTTGTCATCTCTTGCTGAGATCATTATAAAAGCCTCTTAACTGGTCTTGCTGCCTGTGCCCTTGCTCCCTTACAGTCTGTTCTTTAAACAGCAGACAGAGTGAAATTATAAAGTGTTAAGTCAGATCATGTCTCTCCTCTGTTCAAAACCATCCAATCGCTTCCCATTTCAAAAAGCCTTATTATGACCTACAAGAACCTACATGATCTTATCCCCAAATAGCTGGCTAACCTCTACTACCCTCCTCTCTTACTCACTCCATTTCAGCCATATTGCCTCCTTGCCACTCATTGGATATGCCAGGCATGCTCCAGCTCTAGAGCCTTTGCATCTGCTATTGCCTCTACCTGGAATATTCTTCCATCCAATTTCCAGATAGTTTGTTCATTCCTTCACTTTAGGTTTTTATCCAAATATCACCTTTCTCATTGAGGCCTTCCCTGACCACCCTATCTAAAAATTCAATCCTTCTACACATCCCAGATACTTCCTATGCAGTTGCCTGCTCTATTTTCCCTTTTAGCACTTCTAGCATATATTTTATGTTTTTTGTTATCATCTCTTTCCCCAGTAGAATATAAGCTCAATGGGGACAAGGAATTTTGCTTGGTTTATCCATAGATATATGTCCAATGCATAGAAAAGTGCTTGATAAATAATGCATACTTAATAAATAGCTAATGAATGTTATTTTGAAAAAGTCACATCCCTAAATGAGGTAAGATAGTGTAAAGGATAGGGTGTAGGATGGGCTTTGGAACACACTAGATTAAGAGACTACTTGGAATTACCAAATATTAGTCATGTTAGGCTTTAAAGACCTCATTCTTTAACATAAAATGGGGGTAATAATACTCATCCTCTAAGAATTCTAAAGATTAAATAATATAACATACATAAAATGCCTGGCTAAAGACCTGTTACCAGGATGAGTCAGCTGTTATATCCTGTCCAAATATAAATTCATTTTATCACAAACATTTGAGCATCCACTTTGTACAAGGCACCGATACAGTACATTCTTCTATAAGAATTCCTAAAACTCCTTTACCTTAGTGCTTAGAAAGTACTAGATACCAACACTCTGCCCACCAACTCCCCTGCTTGGATGCTATGAGGCACTATCTGCCAGAACTTTACCTGAACAGAGGTATCCCAAGTGCTGCTACCCAGATACTATGAAGCCAAATCTGCCATTTCTTTGCCTCAATTTGTCACCAGAGTTTCATTTAAGGCCATCTAATTCTACCCAGCCTCAGGTCACTGTCACTATTAAACGTTTTGGAGTAAGAAAGATCCTAGTTCCAATCCTTGATTTACCACATAGAAATCTGACATTGGGTGAGTGATTTGACTCAATATTCTCATCTATAAAATGTTGATAATGGTACTACTGACACATAGGAGTGTTATAAGAATTAAATGGTGCAATTCATGTACAGAATTAAGCATTATGTTTGATATATAATAATCCTTGGTCACTGTAACCTACAAATAAATTCCTTGATCTCTTGCCCTCCAACAAGCCTCAGCTCCATCCTAATTTAGCCACTCACTCCCATGGTCATAGCCTAAATCTTGTCATTACCAATCTATGGTCTCAAATAACTATCTGATCATATATTTCCAACCCTTTTCATCCAGTACCTTTATACTGTCAACCCTTCTACCCTCCTATCTCTAATCCCTTGATCTTACCACCTTTAAATTTCCCATCATCACCTTGGTGTTCTTACTTTCTTATCCTACTTGGATTACATACATAGTACATAATTAAAATCATTATAATCATTCTCTGCTGTGAACCCTCAACACACTTGCCTTTCCCTTACTCTGTTGTGACTGCCTGGAAAAAATATAAGCCCTGGTTAAATCCATCTCTTTGCCTGCAACTAAGCAGCTAAATATAGCTGGAGAAAAATCCATAATTATTCCTGACTGGTCTCTCTTTAAATTTTCCCCAACATACTTCAAATGTCCCATGATCCTTTTACATTTGCCAAACCAATTTACTCTCCCACTTTCTGAAACAACTATTTTTTACTTTCTTTTCTCTCCTTAATTCTCCAGTAGCTCTTCTCCCAGACTCTTAACAGATGGCTTTGCTTCTTATTTTCCAGGAAAAATAAAACAATCAGAAGATTTTATCCTCATAATATCAATTATTACAATCTACCTGAATCTCAGGTATATACTCTACCTTTCCCTTGTTACAAGAGGTGTCTAGTCTTATCTTATGCTATCCCTTGTACAAGTGCCCTGGATCCTATTCCCTGTCTCCTGCTCAAGGATTTTAATTCAGTGATTTTCTTCTCTCTCCCACACTTGTCATTTTTTCCCTATCTACTGGCTCATTTCCTGCAGCATAAAAAAATGATGTAATTATCATCCATGATCAAAAAAAAAAGCAGCCCTCCCTTGACCTGACATCCCCCTCCACCTCTTTCCTAATTTCTCTGCTTCCATTTATCGTAATTCAGTTCAATAATTTTTGATATCACTATGTCAACTTCTTCACTTCTCATTTTCTGATTCCCCTTATACCAATCAAGTATTTTCACCTATCACTCCACCTAAACCACTCACTATTCATTCATTCATTCAAAACTTATGAAGCACCATCTACTTACCAGGTTCTAGGTGCTGGGAGTACAGCAGTGAACAAAACAGAGTAAAAGGGAATCAATGAAGTGAAAACAACACTAGACCAAGAACTCTTCTCTCTCACACCTCACATCAAATCCACCCATACCCAAACCACATCTACACCTTGATTTCTCTCTTCTACACCATATATCCAAACTATCAGCTTATCCTGTTGACTTCAAAACAGATTCAGACTCTAACCACTTCTCACTACCTCCAATGCCCACAAGCTTATCTAAACCATCATCTCTCACCACCATGACTGCAGTGAATGACCTCATAACTTGTCTTGCTCCTTCCTTTCCTGTCCCCTACAGTCCATTACCTGCACAGCAGCCAGAGTGAGTTTTTAAAAATATAAGTCTGATTATAACACTCCATTCTCAAATTTTTCCAGTGGATTTTCATTGGATCCAAAGTACTTGTCATGACCTATAAGGACCTACTTGATTTGACCACTGGCTACCTCTGAATCTCACCTCTTTCTACTTTCCCTCTCCACTACTCATATCAGGTTAAACTGATTTTCCTACTGTTCCTTGAAAGCATCCAGCATGCTCCTGCCTTAGGGGCTTTGCACTTGCTCTTCTCTGTCATAAATGCTCTTCTTCCATAAATCATTTTGGCTCACTCCTTTACTTTCTTTAGGATTCTAGTTCTGTGCCCCTGCTTCAGAGAAACTTTCCTCGATCACTGTTATCTAAAACTGCATGCTCCTTTCTCATCTCTCTCTATCCCCTTACCCAGTACCATTTTTCTTATAGAATATAGCACTACCTAAAATTACATCATATATTTACTTGTTTATTTTCTGTTTACCCCACTAGGTATGTTTCATTAGAACAGAGACCTTATCTCTATTTCCAAGCCACAGAACAGTGCCTGGCATATGGTAGCTACTCAGTAAAATATTTGTTGGAAAAAAGAATGCTTTCTGCATTCATGCCCACACTATTCTAGGGATCCTTTCCTTCTCAGAGATATATTCTGAAGACTACCTTTCCCCCATGCCTTTCAATCCTTCATTTTATGGGAAACAAATGTTCCTGTGTCCTCAACCTCTTAACAGAAAAATCTCCCCTTCTCCCTGCTTTAAGTAAGTTGGGTTTACGTCAAAGACATTACTTCATTAACTTTCCTCTGAAGTGTAGCATGTGCATAGTCCCACACATTATGCAACTGAGAGACAGGATCAGAATTATCTCATCTCTTTAATGCCACTTTGAAACTATTCTTCTCCTGTGTGCATACACTCCTTGTCATTTGAGGTTCGTGCCATCTATCTGTATCACCCTCTGCCCTCATTAGTCTTACACCAACCTCCTTATAGCCTCCCCACATTGATTCAAAAACAGTGCTCAACTCACACTTTTTATGTCGTTCCATCATCTTCAGTATTTCATTGTTGGTGTTGATAATGTATCTGTATATTCCACTTTATCAATCTATGCTCAGAGCCACATTCTCTTTATCTTATACATAATTGCTCCATAACTGCATCAAAAATCTTAAACTCCAGTATCTTTAATTTCTGTCTTTATTATGTTATTCTTCTAGTTTTTAAACTATTACTTCTACTCCACTTGCTCTTTGAAATTAGAGCTTCTGTCTATTGATCCTTCCATTATCTCCTATTCTCTTAGGCTTGCTTAGTGCTACTTCCTTTCATTTCAAGGCTGGAGCCAATAGTAAATCATTTGAATTACTCCTTCACCAGAACCTTGCATATACGACCTTCCACCGTATTTGCTCAGAAATACTTTCTTGGACCAATAAACCAAAACAAAAAAAAAAATTTGTGTTCTCTTAGACTGGTGAATGTTGCTGAAGAAAATTTCACGTCATGCAAAGCAGCCCCACAACAAATCAGTCTCCAAGGCCAGAACCATTCAATTCTTTGATTTGTCATAAATCAGCCCTCTCCACTACTCCTCTCAACTGTTTGCTCTAAACTTGTCATTCATCTCAAGTTGCCTATTCAAGGAAATTTACAACGTTCTTAAGAAAAAGTCAAGATGCTCAGGAAAGACAAAACATCCATAGCACATACTAACAGCGTTTCACCCATATCCCCTTGTATCTTTTTTATCAGTTTCTTCTATACTGACTTTGCTGTGCCTTCTCTCCAAACCTGGGTAGCCCTTAAATGGTATTAACAGGTGCAGAGGTACAAATACTGCAGCTCCCTGATGGGGACAACGTTGAGGTGTGACCCACACTGTCTCCATGATACTTTGCTTGACATACTATCCTTGCTTGCCCTCCTTCCCTTCCTTGCCTTACTTTCCACTCCTCTGGTTTTTCATGGGATTACTTCCTAATAAACTACTTTCACATGAATCCTAATCTCAGAGTCTGTTTCTGTGGAACCGAATTTAAGACATCATCCCTGCCCCAACCTACAAAAAACATTCACTTTTATATTTACCCTTAATTTCTCTTCTATTCATTTCATAAAGCAAGGTTAACCTGTCCACTTTAAGGATAATCCATCAACCCAAGATCCTGATCTCATCAACTCCTTTTCCCTCCATCGACTCTCCTACTCACCTGTATCTTAGATCTCTCTTCTCTAATGACTCCTTTCTCTTAGACTGTAAACATAATCAAGTTTCTCCCATCTAAAAAAATATTCTATTGATATGCTCTTTTCTAGTTATCTTCTTTCCTTTCTTCATCAATCAAGTTTCTTGCATGAGTAATTTGTAATTGTTAAATCCACCTTATTTGTCTTCTATTCATTCTTTTAACAACTACATTCTGCTTTCTTCCCTGATCATTTCACTGAAACTATGTACTATGTCAGTGATCACCAGTAATGTTGGTACTAAAAATATAACCCACACTTAAGAGCACCAATTAGATTGAACTTCCTTTCTTTCTCTTTTTCTTTTCTTTTATTCTTTTTTTTTTCTTTTTGATAGCACTGACCACAACTTCTTCCTCTAAAATTCCTTGGACTCCATGTTACCATCCTAGTTATACTACAACTTTGTTCATTTCTAGTCCATCTCCTTTGTAGGCTTCTATTTGGATACCTCTAAAATTTGGGGCTCCCTGGTTCTGAATTAGTACAATTCAAGATATGTCTTCTCAACTTCTCATTAGAAGAGATAGCAACAAGAACCAGTGAGGGGAGAGAAGTCTTATTGTCAAAAGTAATGGAAAACAGACAAAATTCAATGTCTTAAAAGGAAATTTAATGGTACACATTGCTGTTAAGAATGAATTAAGATAAACTACATGACACATGTTCCATCTTTTAAAACAGAATATATAGACCCAAAAGCTGTTAGGAAAGACAAGATAATGTCACACAAATACCATAACTTAGAAACCTAAAGGCTGAATTAGCTAAAAATGTATGTGGTGGTATAATGTATCTTGTACTGTAATGTTCTTTGAAGCATATACAGGTATAGATGCTATTCTTCCTCATCCCTACCAGTAGTGGCAACTCATAAGACTTTCTACTTTCAATAACACTACTTCAGGATACATAAAACAAGAACTTACAACTAAAAGATAAAGGAAAGATATTGCGTTGTTGAGGTAAATTAACATACTACTCAGTTTGCAACAGATTAAGCTGACAAAGATGAAGACAAATCAAACACCATAATTAATACAACTGACAAACATAAACTGACATTTCTACTCTAAATAACACATAATAGTACTTCTTTTCAAGCCCCATCTCAAGGAAAATTAAAAAACTAAAATTACAAAATAAAACTTTATTTTGGGGGGAATGAACCCAGAGTTCATTAAACCCAGAGTTCAGATAAATACATAAACCAACATTCTTCAACACCTTTAATTACACAAAACAGAATGAAGAATATCTCAAGAAAATAAAATAAAAACAATTGCCAGAGGAAAAGTTAGAGAAAAAAATAAAATTAAAAAAAACAAGTTGTGGTTTTGACTATATCATACAGTAGGCAGGTATAAACCAAAACAAAAGTTTCCAATGATGGGGACTTTGACTACATACATATGGACAGACACACACACACACACACTCACTCACTCACTCACATGAGCTCAGATGCTCCAAGAGCCAAAATTTCAGAGTATCAATGAATCAGAAGTAAGTCTGTGTCTAATCTCCAACACTCAGGAGACTACAGGAGCGTTGCTTCAGTTTGAACTGAACATGGAGAAATAAAGACAGAAAGATTCTTCTCCCCAAAGGTTTTAAACCACAGGAAGCTTCTCTCTCAGGTTTGCAACCTAAATTCACATTAATGTTTCATTCAAGAAAACTCATCATGAATTTACTTTTACGTGGCTGCAAAATATGCACAAGGTGACCTACAAAAGCAAACATAAATATCTCTGGAAAATAATACATTCAAATTTGGTTTTCTGGAACCCCCACAAACAATATTTTCAGAGGCACTGATAGGTATAAAAGATAACCAAGAACACAAAAAGTCTACGAATTATGAAAAAGAAACAACAGAAACAATTAGAAGAGAAACTAAGCCCCACATACTGCATATTTTGAATTATCAGACACATACGATAAACGAACTATGACCTCCACATAAAAAGCTTAAAATATCTGCAGAGAACAGGATATTATGAACAATAAACTAGAAGACTTGAAAAAGAACCAAATACAACTTCTGTAAATAAAAAGACTTTGAAAAGTAAAGTGTGTATTTTATTAGGACATGCACTTAATATAGATAGAAACAGCTTGTATATCTTTTACATTAGAAGAGAAGGAAAACATAAAATTATTTAAGAAATATCAATCCAAATAAGGAAGAAATGAATGAAAAATAAACATAAACTAGGCAGTCTAAATAAAAAGCATAAATAAAAGCTAAATAAAAAGAAAATGATAGTTTTAAACTCAGATATTTATCTATCAGCAATTTTATTATATGTGAATGACCTAAAGACCCTAGTTCAAATATAAAGGATATCAGACTAGATTACAATAATAAAATTAATTAACTGCATGTTATTTATGAGTCATATCTAAAACACAAGAGAAATAAAAGTTGAAAGTAAAAACAAAAAGATATGCTGTACAAATATTAACTATAATATTACTTTTAATATTCAGGAAATAATAACTTTTTTTTTTGGACATGCCATGTGGCTTGCAGGATCATAGTTCCCCAACCAGGGATAAAACCCATGTCCCCTGCAGTGGAAGCACAGAGTCCTAACGACTGGACTGCCTGGGAATTCCAGGAAACAACTTTAATTCAAATGTTTTACTAGATATAAAGAGGAAAACTCCATATAATAAAAGATTCAACTTACCAAGAAGTAGAATAAAGGTCTAAGCACCTAATAACACAGCTTCAAAATGTGTAAAGCAAAAATTGACAGAACTACAAAGAAACATAGACATATCTATGATAATAATGGGAGACTTTACAATAGCCACTTCATAAACTGACAGATTAGACAGATTTTAAAAATCAGGACAGATATAGAAGGTTTGAACAAGATAAGTAAGAAAACTGACCAAGTAGAAATATAGAGAATATTGTACTCACTGGTGGCAAAAATAAACATTATACTTAATCTCACTAGATATATTTACAAAAATTTATAAGAATATAAAGCAAATCACAACAAATTTCAAATGACTGAAATAATATAGGATATATATAACTCATGGTAAAATAAAATACAAATTAGAACATCTTTAGTATATAATAGCAAAATCACTGTTCCTTAAAAAACTAAAAATAAAACTACCATACGATCCAGCAATCCCACTACTGGGCATATACCCTGAGAAAACCATAATTCAAAAAGAGTCATGTACCACAATGTTCATTGCAGCTCTATTTACAATAGCCAGGACATGGAAGCAACCTAAGTGTCCATTGACAGATGAATGGATAAAGAAGATGTGGCACATATATACAATGGAATATTACTCAGCCATAAAAAGAAATGACATTGAATTATTTGTAGTGAGGTGGATGGACCTAGAGTGTGTCATACAGAGTGAAGTAAGTCAGAAAGAGAAAAACAAATACCATATGCTAACACATATATATGGAATATAAAAAAAATGATCATGAAGAACCTAGGGGCAGGACGGGAATAAAGACACAGACCTACTAGAGAATGGACTTGAGGACATGGGGCGGGGGAAGGGTAAGCTGGGACAAAGTGAAAGAGTGGCATGGACATATATACACTACCAAATGTAAAACCGATAGCTAGTGGGAAGCAGCCGCATAGCACAGGGAGATCAGCTTGGTGCTTTGTGACCACCTAGAGTGGTGGGATAGGGAGGGTGGGAGGGAGACGCAAGAGGGAGGAGACGTGGGGATATATGTATATGTATAGCTGATTCACTTTGTTATAAAGCAGAAACTAACACACCATTGTAAAGCAGTTATACTTCAATAAAGATATTTAAAAAAAATAAAACTTATGGCAAGCAGCTCGCAGTACTTTAGGAAAAACATGTGGCCTTATATATGTATTTTAAAAAGAAAAAAAAACAATTAGCTAAGCACATATCCCAATAACTTAGAAAATGAAGATCAAAGTAAGCCCATGGAGAAGGAACATGCTAATAAAGACATGAGCATCAATTTTTAAAAAGGAAAATAACTTATAAAAGAGATGATTAAGAAAGCCAAAAGTTGATTCTTTGAAATAACTAACATTAGACAGATCATAAGAGTGTAGTTGAACAACTTTATGAGCAAATGTCTAAAAAATATACTAAAACCGAATCAAGAAGAAATTAGAGAAAATGAATAGTCCTATAAGCAGTAAAGAAATTGAAATAGTAGTCCAAAATCTACCCAAAAAGAAAACCCAGGGCCAGGATAGCTTTACCAGTAAGTTTTTCTGAGCATTCAAGAAAGAAATAATGTAAATTATTTGTAAATTCATCCACAAGATAATAAAAGATACAACATCCCTAATTCATGTCACTAAATTAGCATAACCTTAATACCAAAACCTTACAATGACAGCATGAGGAAAGAAAATTACTGGCAAAAATTCAGAAGAAACTTAGTAAATTATATCCAATATTTAAAATGAATAATACATCATGGTCAAATTGTTTTTATCTTAGGTATTCAAGGTTAGTTGAATATGAGAATATCTATTAATATAACTAATATAATCTACATCAACAGATTTTTTTAAGTTATACCAATATAAGTAAGAGTAAAAGGTAATTTATTTGATCTGATGAAAGGTATCTACAAAACAACCTATAGAAAGCAAAATACCCAAGGGATAAATTATGAAAACCGTACCTTTGAGATCAGGAACGTGATTCAACTCCTATTCTACATTCTATTGAAAGTTTCAGGTAGTAGAGTAAAACAATAAGAAGAAAAGAGATAAAGTTTGGAAAAGAAGGAATAAAACTTTCATTACCTGGATATGATATGAATGTCTATTTAGAAAATCCTAGATAATCAACAGATAAATTATTAGAATTTGTAAGAGAGTTTATCAAGATAGTTAGATATAAAATTAATATACAGAAATCAATAAAATTCTAAAGACAAATAATTATATACTGAATTTTAAAAATTATACATACAGTAGCATAAAATTAAGTACCTAGGTCTAGGAATAAATCTAACAAATGATGTACAAAGCCTCCACGTGATAGAAGTATAGAATTTTATTCAGAAATATAACTTTAAATACAGTATTTTCAAGATGTCAATACTGCTCAATTTATTTTTTGACTGATTAATTGGTCAGCCTTGACAAGCTTATTCTAAAATTTATATGGAAATACAAAGAACCAAGAATAGTTTTTTGAATTCTTGAAGAAGAATAAGATTAAAGGATTTGATCCACCGATAAGACGACTGCTTTTAAAAATTTTAATTGGGGTAGAAGTGTATTAATGCCAGGAAAAAAAAAACAAAGGGAATTGAATGGAGAGTTCAAAAACAAATCCATGCATATATGAACACTTGATTTATGACTGAGTTAGCACTGAAGAATTGTCTGGTAAACACAGGATTTTCAATAAATTGTTGTAGGACAATTGGTTATTTTCATACCTTATACAACAATTAAATTAGAGTCTTACCCATAGCATACAAAAATTTATTACAGGTGGGTTGAAAACCTAAATATGAAAGCCCAAACTATAAAGACTACATAACAGAATGAACTTCACAAAGTTGGAGAAAGTATTTCTTAAACATATATAAAGCGCTAACCATGAAGGAAGCAATTGTTAGAGTATATTAAAATTCAAAATTCTGTTCATCAAAAGATGCAAGAAAAAGAGTAAAGAACAAGCATAGAATGGTATAGTCTTGTCACACACCACACATATATCTCTTAAAGAAACATTATTCAAAATATATGAAGAATTCCTACAACACAATAAGAAAAAGAGAGAAAATCCAATAGCAAAAATGGACAAAAGATTTGAAGAGGTACTTCACAAAAGAGGAACTCCAAATTGTCATTACCTTAAGAAAAGATGCTTAATTCATTAGTAATCATGGAAAGGAAAATTAGAGCCACAATAAGTTTTCATTACACCTTCATTGGTTGCCAAAAATTTTAAAGTCTCATAACACCAAGTTTGGCAAGGATATGAAGCAACAGGGATTTTCCTACACTGCTGATGGGAGTATAAAATGTTACAGCCTCCTTGGAGAGCAGTTTGGCATTAGATTGTAAAGTTGATGATACATATACCCATGATCCACCATTTCCACTGTTAGATGTATACCTTAAAAAACTTATGTGCAAATGCACTAGGATAATTGTAAATGTAAAAGAATTTTCATGGCAGCACTGTTCTAAAAAAAGAACTGGAAACAACCTGAGTGTCCACCTTAAAATAAAATGGATAAATCATGGTATATTCATACAATGGAGTACCATATAACAATGAAATAGAAAGAAGTACAATTACATGCATCAACTTGGATACATATCACAAACCTAATGTTAAGCAAACAGAGCAAGGAACACAGTATGGTTTTATTCATATAAAATTCAAAAAGAGGCTAAACTAAACTACATTTGGATATACATGATAAAGCTATAAAGAAAAACAAGTAAGATCCAGGATAGTCATTACTTCTGGTGGGGAAAGAAAAGGTTGAGATAAGAAATAGTTTCATTACAGGCTTCAGGAGTACCCACAATGTTGTAGATCTTGATTTGGATAGTGGTTGTACAGATGTGCACTTTATACTTATAATAATTATAATTATTCTTAAACGGTGTGTATCATTATATGATATTTCTATATATATATATATTATATCTCATATTTTTAAAATTCAGAAAAATAAGTACTATGCCAGTTAAATGCTACAAATTTCAGAATGTTGATTATATTGATATATTTCTCTAAAAATTTAGTCTTAATATTGATTCAAGAAATGTAATTAAAGCAATGAGGCACCACTCCATCTATCAAATGAAAAAAAGATGTTTTTAAATGCTAAACAATTCGGTTGAAGATAGGACAAGACAGGAATCCTAGATATATATGTGTGTGTGTGTGTGTGTGTGTGTGTGTGTGTGTGTGTGTGTATCTGTTGATGAGAGCATAAAACTATGCAACCTTCCTTGAAAACAATCTGGCAGCATGAATAAAAAGCCTGTAAAAAAATATGCCCAAATGACCACAGTGCATGATGAAGAGGTACTACTGGAGTCTGAGCATTTGACTATGATACACAATCAAAAAGCCCTGCAACATGAGCTGACAGTCATTATATAGGAGGAACAATGATTCAAGAGATTCCATATGGCCCAAGTGCAGGCAGTAACTGATAGATGAAGGGATAGAGCAGATGTCACAAGTGCAGGCAGTAATTGATAGATGAAGGGATAGAACAGATGACAATGATGCACAAAGAGACCACGAATACCATATGATCACAACGCACCCTCGGACAACTCTGCAAAATGACCTTTTTGCCATGATATAGGTAGCTGGTATAGGAGTAGACATCAGTGATGGAGGGAAAGAACACCTCAGTGCAGGATCTGAAAACAGCATGCATAAGCTAATGCATGGTCTAAGATATAGAAGATGGTATTCTTAGTACAGAATCTAACTCTAATAGTTCATGCTAAGAAAACTGTGATATTATATGGACTATGCACAGAAAAGCATCATGAATGATCAAAAACTTAAAGGAGCAGAGAAACATGGTTTAGAGCTTGTTCAACATGGATATGGTATAAGATAGAAAAACAACCTACAATACAGATACATGTATATGTATAACTGAATCTCTTTGCTGTACACCTGAAACTAACACAACATTGTTAATCAACTATACTCCAATATAAAATAAAAATTAAAGAACTACAATACAGGAAGAAATATCTGGAGGCAAAAGCACATGGAAATACTGTAAAGAGGAAAACAACACAATATATTTTGAAATAGCAATGGGGTTTGAACAAATATCACTGGTATTTGAGTTTCTAATGTACAATCAAATAACTTCAAAATACATGCTGAGAGCAAAAGGATATGATAGAGAAACTGACAGAAACAATGGGAAACTATAAAAAGGGGGTTCAAAATGAAATAAATTTGCTACATAAACTTATTTCTATAACATGGGAAATGGCAATCGCATTATAACAGTAGACATGATTATGTCATGTGCACTAGTAGTTTTCTGGTAGCATCTTTAGGATTCTCTATGTATAGTATCATGTCATCTGCAAACAATGACAGCTTTACTTCTTTTCCGATTTGGATTCCTTTTCTTTTTCTTCTCTGATTGCTGTGGCTAAAACTTCCAAAACTATGTTGAATAAGAGTGGTGAGAGTGGGCAACCTTGTCTTGTTCCTGATCTTAGTGGAAATGCTTTCAGTTTTTCACCATTGAGGATGATGTTGGCTGTGGGTCTGTCATATATGGCCTTTATTATGTTGAGGAAAGTTCCCTCTATGCCTACTTTCTGCAGGCTTTTTACCATAAATGGGTGTTGAATTTTGTCGAACACTTTCTCTGCATCTATTGAGATGATCATATGGTTTTTCTCCTTCAATTTGTTAATATGGTGTATCACATTGATTGATTTGCGTATATTGAATTGCGTATATTGATTTGCGTATATTGCATTCCTGGGATAAACCCCACTTGATCATGGTGTATGATCCTTTTAATGTGCTGTTGGATTCTGTTTGCTAGTATTTTTTTGAGGATTTTGGCATCTATGTTCATCAGTGATATTGGCCTGTAATTTTCTTTCTTTGTGACATCTTTGTCTGGTTTTGATATCAGGGTGATGGTGGCCTCATAGAATGAGTTGGGGAGTGTTCCTCCTTCTGCTATATTTTGGAAGAGTTTGAGAAGGATAGGTTTTAGCTCTTCGCTAAATGTTTGATAGAATTCGCCTGTGAAGCATCTGGTCCTGGGCTTTTGTTTGTTGGAAGATTTTTAATCACAGTTTCAATTTCAGTGCTTGTGATTGATTGGTCTGTTCATGTTTTCTATTTCTTCCTGGTTCAGTCTCAAAAGGTTGTGCATTTCTAAGAATTTGTTCATTTCTTCCAGGTTGTCTATTTTATTGGCATAGAGTTGCTTGTAGTAATCTCATGATCGTTTGTATTTCTGCAGTGTCAGTTGTTACTTCTCCTTTTTCATTTCTAATTCTGTTGATTTGAGTCTTCTCCCTTTTTTTCTTGATGAGTCTGGCTAATGGTTTATCAATTTTGTTTATCTTCTCAAAGAACCAGCTTTTAGTTTTATTGATCTCTGCTATCATTTCCTTCATTTCTTTTTCATTTATTTCTGATCTGTTCTTTATGATTTCTTTCCTCCTGCTAACTTTGGGGTTTTTTTGTTCTTCTTTCTCTAATTGCTTTCGGTGCAAGGTTAGGTTGTTTATTGGAGATGTTTCCTGTTTCTTAAGGTAGGATTGTATTGCTATAAACTTCCGTCTTAGAACTGCTTTTGCTGCATCCCATAGGTTTTGGGTCATCGTGTCTCCATTGTCATATGCAGAAAACCATGGTATGTGAGCATAACAGATAACATGGTTAAGGCACACATAAGTATGTTATAAGAGCAGTTAGAAATGGTAGGTAGAGAAAGCCATAGAATAATACTTACTAACATGGTACAATATTTAGGAAATTATAAAATAAGATAACATGGAGTGGTCTAGGAGCACATGGCAATGACCCCATAAGTGACATCATGGCAAATGCTCAGACTACATTTGTGTGTTGTAAAGATACCGCCAGTGCTTAATCATTTGACTATAATGTAAACCAAGATAATCTCAGAACACAGCCTATCGCTCAGGATAGAGAACAAAAGAAAACAGTACTAGTATAATAATAATGACCGTGATGATGATAATAATAAATGTATACTTACTTAGTACTTACTGTATGCGAGCAACTGAGAACTTTACTTATAATAACTATTTTACTCTCACAACAAGCATATTATATTTACATATAGTAATTTTACTCTCATAACAATCATTATTTTAGGATTGAGGAAACTAAGGCAGAAAGATAGGAAGTGACTTGTACATCTAACCTCACTATATACATAAGTGGTGCTATGCTACCTCTGATGGACATGGTAGGAGACCAAAAAAGACACACACACAGCAAAGTAACTAATGGCTATATTGCTGATACACATAGCAAGCACTGTTGCATAAGTAGATACATAGCCCACTATCAAAAATCTGTGGTACATGAGCATCTACCATGGTAGTCAGAATATTTGACCACAAGGCATAATCCAGGAAACATGAGCTGATATCCAGGATGATGGAGATATAGGCAAACTCAATGCTGTCACAATTAATAAACTGTTATTCATGATACAGAAGATTATATTCTCAATTCAGAAGTAGACAATGACTTAATTTTCACAGAATCATAGTGTATGAGCATAAATCTGTAGTATAACCCAATACACTGTATATGAACATAAATTCCTTATGCATGTCCAGACTACCATGGAAAAATGAGCCAAAACCTATATGTAAGAGAAGACAGAATGGTACAAAGAAAACAATCACATAGTGGAAATTGCACAGATAGTCACAATATATGATCGAAAAGCACAATATGCGAAGGAATTACTTGTTCCAGGAGCAGATGGTAATGATGGGAGACACCATGATATATACTCAGATGACCACAATACAAAAAAAATTAAAGGTGTTTGAGTATTTGAACATGATACATACACACTAATATACCTTGAAATGTGAGGTATCAATTATGATACAGGTACAGGTAGAAATGGTACTGTCAATTATTATGCTATTCTTGCTAGGGGAGATGTAATGGATGAGTAATGAAGAATACAACACAGCAATGAATGGCTTTGTTGAAGTAGAGACACTATTGCAAAAGGAGAAATCAAGGCATCATGTTAAAAGGACAGCCACCCCCAGTAATTTAGCATGGGAATGAGATGCACAACTAATCTCAGAATGCAAGCTGACAATCACGATAAAGAACAAAGAGACATAGTAATTTAATATTATCAACAAATACTTAGCATTTATCACATGACGGGCACTAACCTAAGCATTTTACATTTAATTCTTTGAATCCTCACAACAACCCTATGAGGTAGGTATTATTATCATTATTTTGCAGTTGAGAAAACAGAGACAGACACAAAGGGGTGGAATGACTTGCTCAAAGACATCAAGCTTAAATGGCAAAGTGGGATTAAATACAAGCATTCTAACTTCAGAGTCAGCACTTTGCATATACACTGATGGCACCATGCTTCCTCAGATGAACGTGGTACAAGATTAAAAACACAGAGTACAGGAACAAATGGCTTTGGTCCAGAAGTAGACGGCAATGTAGCAAAAGTAGACACCGTAGCACATGCTCAAACATCCGTGGTGCATGAGCAGCCACCACAGGAGTCTGAGCATTTGACTACGATGCACACTCAGAAGGTCCTGCAACATGAGCTGACATCCAGCGTATAGGAGTAGATACTAAAGACGAAGGAGGAAGCAAACACATTGAAGTAACAAATAATCATGGTATACAAAATGATATTCATGGTACAGAAATTTCCATTCTTATTACAAAGCAGACAATGATGTGCATTTTCACACACATGATGAATGAATAGAAGACTGTAGTAAAATTTCAAACACAGTAAAATAGTAAAATGTATTATGCACATTCATACTACCATGGATAATGAGCCAACACCAATTTAGAGCCAAGAGACAAGGTAGAGTAAAAAATAACCATGAGTGGAAACATCACAGAGGGATATGGTACATGATCAAATCATCTCAATACATGAATGATTGTTTCCGAAGCAGATAGCAACAGAGAAATCATGGAACACGCTCAGATAACAACAGTTGATGAAAGCCATCAGTAGTGTTTGATCATTTGATCATGCTGTACGCAAGTAAACAAAAACACTACAATATGTCATAGTGGTCAAGACACAGGAGCTATGAGACAGGATATGGTACACAAACTTGTTTTCTGAGAAGAAAACCGTGTTGTACTGCTCATATCTGCTACTCAGTTAGGTATTGTGCCTTACAGAAAAAGTCATGGTAAGGAGTGAATAGCTTTGTCCATGAGTAGATGTCAGGTATGCCAAATGAAACCTGACACCAAGTATTTATATGACCATGTTGCATTAACAGCCACAACTAATATTTGAGCATTTGATTATGATGCTTACCTATACAACTCCATGACATGAATTGAAAATGAAGACACAAAAGCAGGTAGACATGCCACTATACTTCCTGAAATGGATATTGTTGGTAATTTAAAAGACACAACACATTCCTTTAGTTTAGGAGCAGAAGGCAATGATGAAAGAGGTGAAGTCACAGTACATGCTTAAACAATCAGATGCATGAACAGCCACACTAGGAGGCTGAGCATTTGACTGTGATGCACACTCAGGCAAACCAATGGCATAAGATTAAAAGCTATCATTTTGGAATATACAGACAAGGTGCAGGAAAAGGCAGGAGTGATTGAAGAGTAGAGAGCCATGGAATAGGAGCAAATTACCATAAAACACAAACTGATATACATGATGCACAAGACACCATTTGCCTGTAGAGCAGTAAGCAATGACAGTTCCTGCTCAGGAACCATGGAGTATGAGCAGACAAGCATGCTGCATGGTCAGACAAGCATGGTGCATGAGCAAAAACCTATAATACAAAAAAATGTGGATGTGATACAGGAACAAAAAGACATGTCATGGAATATGCTCAAATGGACTGGGCATATGAATAAAGGAAACATAATACCTGAATACATTTTCTTTAGGCCAGCAGTATATGGTAATAATGCTAGAGGGGGTAACATGGCACATGTAAGACAGTCATGGTACATGAAGAACTACCAACGTTTGAGCATTTTACTGTGACGTACACCCAGACATTCCAAGAAAATGAGCTGATAACAACAATATAGGGGCAGATGAACAAGTATATTAGAAAAGATAGTGATGATGGAAGAAAAGAAATGGTAGTGCAGGAGCTAATAGGACAGTGCAGATGGCAATGATTCAAAGGGAAACCCCATGGCATATGCTCATATCATGTTTTTGTAAAACACTATCACAAATATATGAGCAGTTTACCATGATGCACACCTAGAGAACCCCAGAATTTGAGCTGACATCATGATACAGAATCAAGGGATACAGTATTATCATCATTATCAGCACCACATATATCTTACTACATGATAGGCAGTATTTGAAATGTTTATGTATAATAACTCATATAATTCTCAAAATAATCTTATGAGGTGTTATTTTTATCATTTTGCAAGAATATGAAACATGGAGATGCAAACTGATATGTCCAAGATCTCACATCTTGTAAGTAGATAATTCAAGATCCAAATCCAGTCATTTTGGCTCCACTATCCATTCTCTTAAATAGTACAATAAATGACAATATTCTTTGATTCTTCTGATATACATTAAAAACAGAATAATGAATGGCTTTATTCCAGAAGCAGATGGCAATGTTGCAACAGTAGACACCATAGCACATGCTCAAACATCCGTGGTGCATAAGCAGCCACCAAGGAGTCTGAGCATTTGACCATGATGCACACACAGAAGATCCTGCAACATGAGCTCACACCCAAATTATAGGAGTAGACAGTGAAGACAAAGGAGAGAAAATTCATTGCAATAGCAAACCATGGTGCACAAACTAATATACATGGTACAAAGTATTCTTAGTACAAGAGCAGACTGATAGTGTATTATCACACAAGCATAGTATTTTAAGTGGAAATCTATAGTACAACTTCAAACATTATATGAACAGAAATCCATTATACATGTTTAGACTATCATGAAGGATGAGTCAATTCATATATGAAAGAGGGCACTGGTATGGTACACAAGGAAAGAACCACGGCGTGAAAAACTACTCAGATGACTGTTCTGAATTATCAGAATGTATGGCATTGGTCCAAGAGCAGATCACACCCACATGCCTATAGGACATAAGTTGTCAATTATGATACAGGTGCAGATGTACATGGTGTAGAAATAAGTCATGATATAATTCTTACTCAAATAGATATGGTATGTAATAAAAATCACGATACAAATAATGAATGACTTTGGTCTGGGAGATGACAATGGTACAAAAGGAGACTCAGATGGACATAATGCCTTATTTTAAATAATCATGGTGAATAACCAGAATTCCTATTTTATCCCATTATACACTCAAACTATGCCATTATATGAACTAACAGCTGTGATACATTTAGCAGACATGGTACAGGAGCAGACAGCAAATATGGAAGAAGCAATCATTGTGCAGGAGCTAATGACCACAATCCAAGAGCTAACATCCATGTTATAGAAGTCGTCATTCCCTACACATAAGATCATGCTGCTTCTTTTTTACATACTCATGATGGATGAGCAACATCCATCTCATATATATATATATATATATGTGTGTGTGTGTGTGTGTGTGTGTGTGTATGTGTGTATATATATATATATATATATATATATATATATATAAACACATACAATACACAAACAGCTGGACAGGAGCAAATAAACATTGAGCGATTTATTCAGATGCACATCATGATCCAATATCCACAATATAGAATCAAGTTCTTGCAGTCAAGGATAAGATGACAATGGTGCAAAATAAGACCCCAGGACATATGCTCAGATGGCTATTATACATGAACAGCCACCTCTTGTGTTTGAGCATTTGATCATGATGTATATTCTGATAACCCCAAAATATGAGGCATGAATGATGATATAGGACATATCACAAGAAAATATAAAAAATACAGGGCCTGCATCAATTTACATTCCCAGCAACAGTGCAAGAGGGTTCCCTTTTCTCCACACCCTCTCCAGCATTTATTGTTTCTAGATTTTTTGATGATGGCCATTCTGACTGGTGTGAGATGATATCTCATTGCAGTTTTGCTTTGCATTTCTCTAATGATTAATGATGTTGAGCATTCTTTCATGTGTTTGTTGGCAATCTGTATGTCTTTTTTTGAGAAATGTCTATTTAGGTCTTCTGCCCATTTTTGGATTGGGTTGTTTGTTTTTTTGATATTGAGCTGCATGAGCTGCTTGTAAATTTTGGAGATTAATCCTTTGTCAGTTTCTTCATTTGCAAATATTTTCTCCCATTCTGAGGGTTGTCTTCTCATCTTGTTTATGGTTTCCTTTGTTGTGCAAAAGCCTTTAAGTTTCATTAAGTCCCATTTGTTTATTTTTGTTTCTATTTCCATTTCTCTAAGAGGTGAGTCAAAAAGGATCTTGCTGTGATTTATGTCATAGAGTGTTCTGCCTATGTTTTCCTCTAAGAGTTTGATAGTGTCTGGCCTTACATTTAGGTCTTTAATCCATTTTGAGTTTATTTTTGTGTATGGTGTTAGGGAGTGCTCTGATTTCATTCTTGTACATGTAGCTGTCCCAAGTGTCCATCAACAGATGAATAGATAAAGAAGATGAGGCACATATATACAATGGAATATTACTCAGCCATAAAAAGAAATGAAATTGAGTTATTTGTAGTGAGGTGGATGGACCTAGAGTCTGTCATAGAGTGAAGTAAGTCAGAAAGAGTAAAACAAATACCATATGCTAACACATATATATGGAGTCTAAGAAAAAATAATGGTCATGAAGAACCTAAGGGCAAGACGGGAATAAAGACACAGACCTACTAGAGAATGGACTTGAGGATATGGGGAAGGGGAAGGGTAGGCTGTGACAAAGTGAGAGAGTGGCATGGACATATATACACTACCAAACGTAAAATAGATAGCTAGTGGGAAGCAGCCGCATGGCACAGCGAGATCAGCTCGGTGCTTTGTGACCACCTAGAGGGGTGGGATAGGGAGGGTGGGAGGGAGGGAGATGCAAGAGATATGGGAACATATGTATATGTATAACTGATTCACTTTGTTATAAAGCAGAAACTAACACAACATTGTAAAGCAATTATACTCCAATAAAGATGTTAAAAAAAATACAGGGGCAGGTGGACATGGTATAGGAGCAAAAAGCAATGCTGAAATAGAGGCAGATGTGAGTGATACATGAGTTAGTAACAATGCTGCCCAATATGACAATTATGACACAGATGAAGCTCAAACATCAGGAGTATATGAACAAACAAACTGTGGTGCTTAATCAGATGGACATAATGCCTAATTAAAAAGCCATAGTATAAAAACAAATGTTGAAACAGTTGAATATTAGTTGATAGTGATTGGAATTTCATTGTCTTAATCATTATATTTTCCAAAATATTGTTTTCTCACTTTAGTAGGTACATCACATCTTACAGCAAGATGGACTCTAAGTCTAGATTGCACCATTGTATCAATTTTGGTACTTTTGAAAATTCTATTTAGTGCTTCATTATGTCTAAAAATTTTAGAGTATTTTTAAGTAAATTATAAATATTATTGAAAAGTTTTTTGGAAAGCAAACATCTTCAAGTATAGATACTCTTATGGGTTTAATTATGTCCCCCCAAAAAAGAGACATTGAAGTTCCAATTCCTGGTACCTGCGGATGTGACCTTATTTGGAAATAGGATTTCGCAGGTGTAATCAAGTTAACATGAGGTCATAGTGAATTAGGGTGGGCCCTAAATCCAATGGCTGGTGTCCTTATAAGAAGGGGGAAATTTAGACACAAACAGAAAAGGAGAGAATGACATGTGATGATGGAGGTAGAGATTGGCATAATGATGCCACAAGCCAAGGAATACCTGCAATTACCAGAAACTGGAAGAAGCAAGGGTGAATCCTTTCCTGGAGCCTTCAGAGGGAATACAGCCCTGCCAACAGCTTGATTTTGGACTATCTAGCTTCTAGAACTGTGAGAAAATAAATTTCTTTGTGTTTTAAACTACCCAGTTTGCCACCCTTTCTTACGGAAGCCCTAGAAAACTAATAGAAATGGTATTATTGCAAAAAAAGAAGTCATGGTGCATGCTTAAATGACTGTATTATATATAAATATGTCTCTCTGTAGTTTTACCACTTGAACAAAATGCACACTCAGAAAACCTTCAAATATTATCACTCAGCCACATTATATGAGTAGATAGCCACAGTACAATGTGCTGACAGTCATCTGTCAGAAGTAGAGAGTAGTCATTTACAAGTATCTATCTTGTGACTGTAGTTAACATTGTATATGCGAAGACTGCATTGACATATAAGTTTAATGTAGCATGTCAAGAAAATAATGATTCATGAGCTAGTAATCATATGACAGTGGCCTAATATTCCTGTATAATTATACAATGTCATGGTGAACATAAGGTAAATTATAAACAATGTAAGTTGTACACATGAAAGCTATAGGCCCTGGCTTTACTCAAAGAATCATGATATCAAGAAATGACCATGGTAAGCGCTAAAATAACCATGATACATGGGCAGACATAACTGACATATGCTTAAAAATCATGATAATGACATCATGATCATGGTTCAGATCCATGTGCATAAGCTCTTACTATATAGGAAGAGATACTAATGATTCAGGAACAGAAGACTGTGGTGCTTGCTTGGATGCCTGAAGTATAGAAACTCACATTAGAGTGGCAAAACCATACTGCAGGGGAAGGAAACCACAGATATAATTTAAATATAGGATCATTTTCCTATGATTTATGCCAAGATGATCATGGTATGTGCTCAAGTCATAGTATGCCTTGGTATAGGAACTTATACTATGATTAAGTTCAGACCACCATGACACATAAACCTCAGCATATGCACCGATCACCTTGCTGCTGAAGAAGGTGCCTATGGTGCAGGAGTAGGTGGCTATAGCGAATGCTCAAATGACTATAACATATTAGCAGTTGACCATGTTATGCAACCAAACATGCCATTTGTTTGTTTTGATGTCCATGCTTCAGGAACATTAAAGTCACTGTTAACAGTAACCATGGTTTTTTTAAAAAAAAGCTGAAGACAATGAAGCAGGAACCAAAGGCCATAGTAAAGGTGCAGAATCAGATAATTATAATGAAGCAATCATCATACATGAACCTAAGTCCACAATTCCACAGAGAGAGCCATAATGCAGAAGCAAACAAACATGGTATTGGAGCAGATAGTCCTTAGGTGGAAGTAAATGATCATAACATATTTTTTAATAAACCAGAGATTCATAAGCAGGAGGTCAAAATATATGAAAAGACATGTTTAGACAGTGATGATGCATGAGCAAATGGTGGGAGTAGGTGGTCCTAAGTATAAAAGCATACAATTATGCTGTCTGCTCAGAATACCACAGTGCACAAGCAAATAAACATGGAAGGGGATCAGATGACCACAGTAAAGAACATAGAAAAGAAGTGAAGAACCATGGTATAGGAAACTATATGTGAGACACTTGTGAAGACAGTCATGATATACCAATATATAGTCACCCGGCAAGGGGAAAAATTTTTAAGTCTCAGAAGGCACAAGAAAAGTTTGAATGCTGGTTTGGAGAGAACGAGAATTTGGTCATATTATAGCACAGTTCCCAAGAGGCCAACTTCCTAGTCTAGTAAAGACCATCCAAATCAGAGCAGGGACAACAGACAGATTATGAAGGGTTAACCCCAGTCCCAATTCTTGTATCTTAAGAAAGTAGAGATGTACCATCACACCCACTCAGACTAGGAGAGAAAATGCTTGAGCAGACACAAGTTTTATTCATTTATTCATGTTCGGAACAAAATATTTCAGTTGTGCTAAGTTCTGACAACACAACATTCAACAAAATAGACATGATGCTCACCTTCAAGGAGTTGATAGTTTACTGGAAGAAAAACAGTTTACTGGAGAACTGGAAATTATAGTAAAGTATGATAAAAAAATACAATGATAGGGAAAATACAGAGTGCTGTGAAAATATAGAAAAGACATTTTACAAACTATTACATATAGAATGGATAAACAACAAGGTCCTACTGTATTATTCAATATCCTATGATAAACCGTAATGGAAAAGAATATGAAAAAGAGTATATGTGTATATATATATATATATATATATATATATGTATGTATGTATAACTGAGTCACTTTGCTGTACAGCAGAAATCAACACAATGCTGTAAATCAACAATACTTCAATAAAATACATTTAAAAAAAAAGAAAAGACATTTAAAATGAGATTTGGGGAATAAAGGAAGATATCACAGAAGAAGTAACATTTAAACAGAAACCTAAATGATGAACTCATGAAGCTCAGAGTGGAACAAAAAAAAGAGGAAGAATTTTCTATCACACATGAAGAACAAAAACGGTGAAATAACAAGCTCTGCTGGAAAAATGAAAGTAGTTCAGTACTTCTGGAACAAGGAAAGAAAGGAGGAGAGGCGCTAGAAATAAGGCCAGAGATGTAAGCAGAGATCAGTTCATGCATGGTCTTGCAAACGACTACAAAGGGCTTGGGTTTGATATTTAGAGCAAAGAGAAATCACTGAAGGATGTTGTAACACAAACATATCTGCATATTAGAGAATTCTGCTTGCTGGGTGCAGATTGGGCTCTAAAAGGGTAAAACGGAGTAAGAAAGCAAAATTGATGTTGGTAAATGGAGAAAGAAGTTGGAATCAAATGTGGTGCAGTAATTCTGGAACAGCTGGGAGGAAGACAGTGAAATTCTACAGGAATAGTTTTGAAGCTCTTCTGAGAACCCCTACATCTATAATCCAAGTGAACACTGGTGGCTAACTTATTTGACAACTAAATCATTAAACAGCCCAATGCTATCTTCTGTAGTAGGAATCAAGATCTTTACATAGGAGAGCTAAAACGAATACCATACAGTGGGAACCTCAACACTGCAAGTAAGAATCTGGGGCAGAGAAGTTGGGTAAGGGAAGATCTCTCCCCTTGAGGGGAGAGGAGATATATACAAACGTACGTGTATACACACATCACGTTGAAGTGTATGAAATATTTACTCACATTCATTAATTTGCTTTATTAATATGATTATTAGTTGTCTGGTTAAGAATATAGACATTAAAATGAAATAAAAGTGACTCTCTTAGTGTTGTAGCAAGACTTTGGTCCCTGTGATCTTCACCCCTCGAAATTATACCTGTGAATATGATAATGTTACATGGTCAAAGAGACTTTATAGATGGAACTAGTTAAGAAGCCGAGAAAGACCTCTGGCCATCAAAGAAATGGGGATGTCAGTTCTACAACCACGTGGAACTGAAACTGGTTGATAATCTGAGTGAGCTTGGAAGCAGATTAATTCTCAGAGCCTCCAAAAAAAGAAATGCAGTCCTGACAACATTTCTATTTCAGCCTTGTCAGGCTCTTTAAGTTAAGGACCCAGCTCAATCAACTAAACTAATGACGTACAGAATCGTGAGACCAAAAAAAAAATGTATTTTTTAAAGTTTTTATTGAATTTGCTATAATACTGCTTCTGTTTTATGTTTTGGCTGCAAGGCATGTGGGATCTTAGTTCTCTGACCAGGGATCGAACCACACTCCCTGCATTGGAAGGCAAAGTCTTAAGCACTGGACCACCAGGGAAGTCCCTGTTGTTTTAAACTGTTAGATTTGTAGCAGTTTGTTACATCAGCAATAGAAACTAATATACTTAGTTTCTTCTATCTAAGCGGAGGATAATAATAGCTGTTTCTTTTGGATTGAGTGCTGATTTAATGAGAAAATTATATATATAAGTATAATATATATATTTATAAAATCTATATATAAAATGAGAGACAGAATTCATTTATAAGCATAAATAGCATATTTATACAGCATATAATGGGCATCCAATAAATAGTTGCAAGTGATGTTATATTAATAGTAAATTCTATCTGTACACTTATGATACATTTTACCATTCATTACCAGATTTTACCTTATCACAACCCTTATAGGTAAGCCGGTTAAGAATTTTCCAACTTATATAATGAATAAGAATCTAAAACACAAAGAAGGAGAGGAGCTTCAAGATGGCGGGAGAGTAAGACATGGAGATCACCTTCCTCCCCACAAATACATCAGAAATACATCTACATGTGGAACAACCACTACAGAACACCTACTGAATGCTGGCAGAAGACCTCAGACCTCCCAAAAGGCAAGAAACTCCCCACGTACCTGCGTAGGGCAAAAGAAAAAAGAAAAAAACAGAAACAAAAGAATAGGGATGGGACCTGCTCCAGTGGGAGGAAGCTGTGAAGGAGGAAAGGTTTCCACACACTAGAAAGCCCCTTTGCGGGCAGAGACTGTGGGTGGCAGAGGGGGGAGCTTCGGAGCCACGGAGGAGAGCACAGCAACAGGGGTGCAGAGGGCAAAGTGAGGAGATTCCCGCACAGAGGATCAGGGCCGACCAGCACTCACCAGCCCAAGAGGCTTGTCTGCTCACCCGCCGGGGCGGGTGGGGGCTGGGAGCTGAGGCTCGGGCTTTGGGCGGAGCGCAGGGAGAGGACTGGGGTTGGCGGCATGAACACAGCCTGCAGGGGGTTAGTGCGCCACGGCTGGCCGGGAGGGAGTCCGGGGAAAAGTCTGGACCTGCTGAAGTGGCAAGAGACTTTTTCTTCCCTCTTTGTTTCCTGGTATGCGAGGAGAGGGGATTAAGAGCACTGCTTAAAGGAGCTCCAGAGACGGGCGCGAGCCGCGGCTATCACTGTGCACCCCAGGGACGGGCACGAGATGCTAAGGCTACTGCTGCAGCCACCAAGAAGCCTGTGTGCCAGCACAGGTCACTATCCACACATCCCCTCCTGGGAGCCTGTGCAGCCCGCCACTGCCAGGGTCCCGTAATCCAGGGACAACTTCCCCGGGAGAATGCACGGCGCACCTCAGGCAGGTGCAACGTTACGCAGGCCCCTGCCACCGCAGGCTCACCCCGCATCCGTACCCCTCCCTCCCCCCGGCCTGAGTGAACCAGAGCCCCCGAATCAGCTGCTCCTTTAACCCCGTCCTGTCTGAGCGAAGAACAGATGCCCTCAGGTGACCTACACGCAGAGGCAGGGCCAAGTCCAAAGCTGAACCCCACGAGCTGCGTGAACAAAGAAGAGAAAGGGAAATGTCACCAAGCAGCCTCAGGGGCAGCAGATTAAATCTCCACAATCAACTGGATGTACTCTGCATCTGTGGAATACCTGAATAGACCACAAATCATCCCAAATTGAAGAGGTAGACTTTGAGAGCAATGATATATAATTTTTTCCCTTTTTCTCTTTTTCTGAGTGTGTATGTTTCTCTGTGTGATTTTGTCTGTATAGCTTTGCTTTTACCATTTGTCCGATAGTTCTGTCAGTCCTTTTTTGTTTGTTTCTTTGTATACTATAGTTTTTAGTGCTTGTTATCATCGGTGGATTTCTATTTTGGTTTGGTTGCTCTCTTCTTTCTTTCTTCCTTTTTTTAAATCTTTTTTAAATAATTATTTTCTATTTTAATAACTTTCTTTTATTTTATTTTACCTTCTTTCATTCTTTCTATTTTTTCTCCCTTTTCTTCTGAGTCATGTGGATGACACGTTCTTGGTGCTCCAGCCAGGCGTCAGGGCTGTGTTTCTGAGGTGGGAGTGCCAAGTTCAGGACGTTGGTAAACAAGAGACCTCCTAGCTCCATGTAACAGCAAATGGCGAAAATCCCCCAGACATCTCCATCTCAATGCAAAGACCCAGCTTCACTCAACGACCAGCAAGCTACAGTGCTGGACACCCTATGCCAAACAACTAGCAAGACAGGAACACAACCCCATCCATTAGCAGAGAGGCTGCCTAAAATCATAATAAGGCAGATACCCCAAATAACACCACCAGATGTGGACCTGCCCACCAGAAAGACAAGATCCAGCCTCACCCATCAGAACACAGGCACTAGTCCCCTCCACCAGGAAGCCTACACAACCCACTGAACCAACTTTAGCCACTGGGGACAGACACCAAAAACAATGGTAACTAAGAACCTGCAGCCTTCAAAAAGGAGACCCCAAAAACAGTAAGATAAGCAAAATGAGAAGATAGAAAAACACACAGCAGATGAAGGAGCAAGGTAAAAGCCCACCAGACCAAACAAATGAAGAGGAAATAGGCAGTCTACCTGAAAATGAACTGAGAATAATGATAGTAAAGATTATCCAAAATCGTGGAAATAGAATGGAGAAAATACAAGAAACGTTTAACAAGAACCTAGAAGAAATAAAGAGCAAACAGTGATGAACAACAAAATAAATGAAATTTAAAATTCTCTTGAAGGGATCAATAGCAGAATAACTGAGGCAGAAGAATGGATAAGTGACCTGAAAGATAAAATAGTGGAAATAACTACTGAAGAGCAGAATAAAGAAAAAAGAATGAAAAGAATTGAGGAAAGTCTCAGACACCTCTGGGACAATATTAAATGCACCAACATTCAAATTATAGGGGTCCCAGAAGAAGAGAAAAAGAAAGGGACAGAGAAAATATTTGAAGAGATTACAGTTGAAAACTTTCCTAATATGGGAAAGGAAATAGTTAATCAAGTCCAGGAGGCACAGAGATTCCCATACAGGATAAATCCAAGGAGAAACACGCCAAGACACATATTAATCAAACTATCAAAAATTAAATACAAAGAAGAAATATTAAAAGCAGCAATGGAAAAACAACAAATAACATACACGGGAATCCCCATAAGGTTAACAGCTGATCTTTCAGCAGAAACTCTGCAAGCCAGAAGGGAGTGGCAGGACATATTTAAAGTGATGAAAGGGAAAAACATACAACCAAGATTACTCTACCCAGCAAGGATCTCATTCAGATTTGATGGAGAAATTAAAACCTTTACAGACAAGCCAAAGCTAAGAGAAATCAGCACCACCAAACCAGCTTTACAACAAATGCTAAACTTACTTCTCTAGGCAGGAAACACAAGAGAAGGAAAAGACCTACAATAACAAACCCAAAACAATTAAGAAAATGATAATACGAACATACATATTAATAGTTACCTTAAATGTAAATGGATTAAATGCTCCAACCAAAAGACACAGACCTGCAGAATGGATACAAAAACAAGACCCATATATATGCTGTCTACAAGAGACCCACTTCAGACCTAGGGACACATACAGACTGAAAGTGAGGGGATGGAAAAAGATATTCCATGCAAATGAGATCAAAAGAAAGCTAGAGTAGCAATTCTGATTTCAGACAAAATAGACTTTGAAACAAAGACCATTTCAGGAGACAAAGAAGGACACTACATAATGATCAAGGGATCAATCCAAGAAGAAGATATAACAACTGTAAATATTTATGCACCCAACATAGGAGTACCTCAATACATAAGGCAAATACTAACAGCCATAAAAGGGGAAATCAACAGTAACACAATCATAGTAGGGGACTTTAACACCCCACTTTCACCAATGGACAGATCATCCAAAATGAAAATTAATAAAGAAACACAAGCTTTAAATGATACATTAAACAAGATGGACTTAATTGATATTTATAGGACATTCCATCCAAAAACGACAGAATACACTTTCTTCTCAAGTGCTCATGGAACATTTTCCAGGATAGATCACATCTTGGGTCACAAATCAAGCCTTGGTACATTTGAGAAAACTGAAATCATATCAAGTATCTTCTCCAACCACAATGCTATGAGACTAGATGTGAATTACAGGAAAAATCTGTAGAATATAAAAACACATGGAGGCTAAACAATACACTACTTAATAACCAAGAGGTCACTGAAGAAATCAAAGAGGAAATCAAAAAATACCTAAAAACAAATGACAATGAAAATACGATGACCCAAAACCTATGGGATAAAGCAAAAGCAATTCTAACAGGGAAGTTTACAGCAATACAATCCTACCTTAAGAAACAAGAAACATCTCAAATAAACAACCTAACCTTGCACCTAAAGCAATTAGAGAAAGAGGAATAAAAACACCCCAAAGTCAACAGAAAGAAAGAAATCATAAAGGTCAAAACAGAAATAAATGAAAAAGAAATGAAGGAAATGATAGCAAAGATCAATAAAATTAAAAGCTGGTTCTTTGAGAATATAAACAAAATTGATAAACCATTAGCCAGACTCATCAAGAAATAAGGGAGAAGACGCATATCAATAGAATTAGAAACGAAAAAGAAGTAACAGCTAACACAGCAGAAATACAAAGGATCATGATAAAGTACTACAAGCAAATCTATGCCAATATAATGGACAACCTGGAAGAAATGGACAAATTCTTAGAAAGCACAACCTGCCAAGACTGCATCAGGAAGAAACAGAAAATATGAACACACCAATCACAAGTGCTGAAAGCGAAACTGTGCTGAAAAATCTTCCAACAAACAAAAGCCCAGGACCAGATGGCTTCACAGGCGAATTCTATCACACATTAAGAGAGGAGATAACACCTATCCTTCTCAAACTCTTCCAAAATATAGAAGGGGGAGGAACACTCCCAAACTCATTCTATGAGGCCACCATCATGCTGATACCAAAACTACACAAAGATGTCACAAAGAAAGAAAACTACAGGCCAATATCACTGATGAACATAGATGCAAAAATCCTCAACAAAATACTAGCAAACAAAATCCAACAGCACATTAAAAGGATCATACACCATGATCAAGTGGAGTTTACCACAGGAATGAAAGGATTCTTCAATATATGCAAATCGAACAATGTGATACACCATATTAACAAACTGAAGAATAAAAACCATATGATCATCTCAATAGACGCAGAGAAAGCTTCTGACAAAATTCAACACCCATTTATGATAAGAAAAAAAACCCTCCAGAAAGTGGTCATAGAGGGAACTTACCTCAACATAATAAAGGCCATATATGACAAACCCACAGCCAACATCATCCTGAATGGTGAAAATATGAAACCATTTCCACTAAGGTCAGGAAGAAGACAAGGTTGCCCACTCTCACCACTATTATTCAACATAGTTTTGGAAATTTTAGCCATAGCAATCAGAGAAGAAAAAGAAGTAAAGGGAATCCAAATCAGAAAAGAAGAAGTAAAGCTGTCACTGTTTGCAGATGACATGATACTATACATAGAGAATCGTAAAGTTGCTACCAGAAAACTACTAGAGCAAATCAATGAATTTGGTAAAGTAGCAGGATACAAAATTAATGCACAGAAATCTCTTACATTCCTATACACTAATGATGAAAAATCTGAAAGTGAAATTAAGGAAACACTCCCATTTACCATTGCAAAACAAAGAAAATATCTAGGAATAAACCTGCCTAAGGACACTAAAGACCTGTATGCAGAAAATTATAAGACACTGATGTAAGAATTTAAAGTTGATACAAATAGATGGAGAGATATACCATGTTATTGAATTGGAAGAATCAATATTGTGAAAATGGCTATACTACCCAAAGCAATCTACAGATTCAATGCAATCCCTATCAAACTACCACTGACATTTTTCACAGAACTAGAACAAAAATTTCACAATTTCTATGGAAACACAGAAGACCCCGAATAGCCAAAGCAATCTTGAGAAAGAAAAACAGAGCTGGAGGAATCAGGCTCCCTGACTTCAGACTATACTACAAAGCTACAGTAATCAAGACAGTATGATACGGCACAAAAACAGAAATACAGATCAATGGAACAGGATAGAAAGCCCAGAGATAAACCCACACACATATGGTCTGCTTATCTTTGACAAAGGAGGCAAGAATATACGGTGGAGAAAAGACAGCCTCTTCAATAAGTGGTGCTAGGAAAACTGGACAGGTACATGTAAAACTATGAAATTAGAACACTTCCTAACACAATACACAAAAATAAACTCAAAATGGATTAAAGACCTAAATGTAAGGCCAGACACTATCAAACTCTTAGAGGAAAACATAGGCAGAACACTATGACATAAATCACAGCAAGATCCTTTTTGACCCACCTCCTAGAGAAATGGAAAAAAAAACAAAAATAAACAAATGGGACCTAATGAAACTTAAAAGCTTTTGCACAGCAAAGGAAACCATAAACAAGACCAAAAGACAAGCCTCAGAATGGGAGGAAATATTTGCAAACGAAGCAACTGACAAAGGATTAATCTCCAAAATTTACAAGCAGCTCATGCAGCTCATATCAAAAAAGCAAACAACCCAACCCAATAATGGTCAGAAGACCTAAATAGACATTTCTCCAAAGAAGAGATGCAGATTGCCAACAAACACATGAAAGAATGCTCAACATCATTAATCATTAGAGAAATGCAAATCAAAACTACAATGAGATATCATCTCACACCAGTCAGAATGGCCATCATCAAAAAATCTACAAACAATAAATGCTGGAGAGGGTGTGGAGAAAAGGGAATCCTCTTGCACTCTTTATGGGAATGTAAATTGATACAGCCACTATGGAGAACAGTATGGAGGTTCCTTAAAAAACTAAAAATAGAACTACCATACAACCCAGCAATCCCACTACTGGGCATATACTGTGAGAAAACCATAATTCAAAAAAGTCATGTACCACAATATTCATTGCAGCTCTATTTACAATAGCCAGGACATGGAAGCAACCTAAGTGTCCATCAAGAGATGAATGGATAAAGATGTGGCACATATATACAATGGAATATTACTCAGCCATAAAATGTAACAAAATTGAGTTATTTGTAGTGAGGTGAATGGACCTAGAGTCTGCCATACAGAGTAAAGTATGTCAGAAAGAGAAAAACAAATACCATATGCTAACACATATATATGGAATCTAATAAAAAAGTCATGAAGAACCCAGGGGCAAGTCGGAAATAAAGAGGCAGACCTACTAGGGAATGGACTTGAGGATACAGGGAGGGGGAGTGGTAAGCTGGGGCAAAGTGAGAGAGTGGCATGGAGAAATATACACTACCAAATGTAAAATAGATAGCTAGTGGGAAGCAGTCGCATAGCACAGGTAGATCACCTCGATGCTTTGTGACCACCTAGAGGGGTGTGATAGGGTGAGAGGGAGGGAGACAAAGAGGGAAGAGATACGGGGATATATGTATATGTATAACTGATTCACTTTGTTATAAAGCAGAAACTAACACATCATTTAAAAGCAATTATACTCCAATAAAGATGTTAAAAAGAAAAAAACACGAAGAGGTTTTTACTTGGTCACAAACCAGTAACTAATAAGAGTCAGAGAGGGACTGAATCCAAAACTTCTGACTCTTGGTTAAGTGTTATTTCCATAGCTTAGTTAAAAAATGAATACTTCCTAAAGGAGTTACTATGATGGTGAGAATTCAGTTATGCTATTGGGATAATGGGAAGTACTTTTTGGCCAAGTTTTTGATGCCTCCGATGTAGCACAGGGTTGGCCTATGCTCTAGGAATGAATCCTGAGTATTTACAAGAAACATATTTTCACAATGGGTCTACTTGGGAACCACTTTAAGGGAGCAGTGGAGACTATAGGATATAGAGGTTTGGATAAGGCTGTGTGGAAATCAGCAGTTAGGGATTTAGAAATCTGATATAGCTGTCTGAAGTGCAAAAACCGTGTTGTTCTTAAACCCAGAGTGTTCTGGTTTCAGCCAAATCCATTAATCCTCTCTGCTTCCTGCTTCTTCAGCTCACTTGCAAAACCCTCCCAAAAGCTCTAAAATTCAGCTTTATTTCAAAGTTCAAGAATCTCAGATATAAATCCAGTATGATATGTGAAGCTAGAAAGCAACTGCAGGAACAAAAGCAAGTCTAGCCAAGGTACTCTTACATGTTCAAATTCATAAACACAATAGTACAGGATTCCACTAAGGAATACTGTTCATACACATATAAATAGTGAACCAAGGCAGAATCTGCTATTCCAGAAGCTGATGAAAGTAAACCTCTTTTTTCTCTCCTGTAGAATGTGCAGATGCCTGAAGCACATGTTGATCTTTACCCATCCATTGCACACTGTCTACATGTCAAGAGGAGGAATGACAGTAGGGAATTCATAGCAATTACCACAGAGCAAAGACAAGATAATGTCTGTATGATGCCATCTCTTTTTGCTACACAGATAAATTTATAGAATAGATTTTATATTAGCTCTGAGTTTGGGGCAACTGACTTCCTATACTGGGTCTCAGTTTCCTAATTGTAATATGAATGGATTGAGCTAGATGATGACTAAACTTCTGGATCTAATATTCAGTTCAGAGAAATATCAACTGAGGACAACGCAGGAACATAAGCAGCATTGGGTCCATATTTATATTTCTTTCCCTAGGTCTAAACATTGCTTAGGACTAGAAATCCCCAACCCTACCAATTCTTCGGTAATAGCAAAGGAATACAAGAATGTGGACAGTCAAATAGCATGACAAAAATATTGAGATAATTAATTCTATAAAAATCATTGACTATATAGCATGGGACAGATACTGTACCAAGAATGGGGATACATATATTTTAAAAGACACAAAGTCTCAAGGGTATAAACAAAAATAACTAACATTTACTTTAGGAAGAACTAAATAACTGAAAAAACATCATAACCACTGTGCTGTTAGCCAATTGGAGAAGGAGAAATTAATCATGATTTGAAAAGAACAAAGTATAAAATTGAAGAAGGAAGGTTTTATTTTAGTGAAAACTTGAAAGAGATTTCAAGAAGAAATGGGATGTTTACAAGAGTTAATACTTAGACCTGTTAAAAGAAATAACTTGTCTTAAGAAGGAATTTTTTTTGAAAAATCCCAATTCAATAAAAGATATTCACATGAAGTCTACAGAAAACTTCATACTTTATAATGAAACATTAAAAGGATTTTCAATAAAGTGAGGAAGGAGAGAAAACTAACTGTTACCATTACTACTATTTTAGTATATTATTATAAAATCATAGCAATGAATTAAGCTAAGGAAAAAATGAATAAATATTAGAAAAGAAAAGAAAAAACTATCAGTTTGCAATGGAATAAATAAAGAATTTATTATAAGATGGGCCAGTTGTAGATCCAGGTACACTTAGTCAACATCTTTTGTAAATACCAGCAATAACCAGTTAGAAAATATAATAGGTAAAAAGGACAATTCATATTAGCAACAAAGCTATAAAAACTGAGAAATACATATAACAAAATAAATGTTTAAATCTAATTAAAGAAAACTATAAAAATTTACTAAGAACTTCTTATGACTGTGAGGAACAACTTTATACAACAGACCAACTCACCCACCGAGAAAATCTAGAAAATTGTGGTAAAATATGTGTGTGTGTGTGTTATTCCATCAGAGAGCTACCAAGGCAAACAGAATCTGAGGGGCAAAGATCTTGGAGTGAAGGGAAACTCACTGACATGAGCCCCACATACTACACCTCTTAGCCCCTGTAGGAATTAGCTGACTGCTAAATAAGAGAGACACTAAAAAATTAAGAGACATTTAAAAATTAGGCAGAAAGTAGCTACTAAGAGATAGATAAAGAAGCTTAACAGAACTTTCCACAGTCTCATTGAGATGGTGAGACAAAAATCAAAGTTCAGGGATTCAAGCAACTTAGATTTAAAAAACAAGATTTAGGAGAAAGGAAAAGAGCAGAGAAATTGGGTCTGATAATCTGAGCCAAATTTTTCCATGGAGGTAATTACTGATTTCCAAATGGCTATGCTGAAGAACACAAGCAGAAAAGGGATGTTAAAATGATGACAAGCTAAACAGAGTTATTAGTACTTTCTTGGAGCTTGAGGCCCACGAAGGTGAAGAGTCCCTGATAAACCCCCAAAATTTCAGCTAGGATGCTTAAGGACTACACAAAGAGTAAGGGTGAGTCACAAAGATACACGCCTTACCAAAACAAACAAACAAGCAACAAACCACCAGCAAAAACAAACAAACAAAAAGAAACCTCACCTTGAAGTATCTCAATCTTTGATTGGATTAAGGTAATCTGCTTCCACTTTAATTGTATGCAAGAATGTAAATACTAAAGTAAATACTCTAAAAAAATATAACAGAGGATTTCTGTTACCAGACAAAAATAGATTCATTTCTACCTATTTCTCCCACATCATTACAATTAAAACACTAGACATTAATACAACAGAAAATCATTTGAGGATGCTGAGATTTGGAAAGAAAAAGGCAGACTGTCTAGGGATCTTGGGACTTATGGAACAACATGACAGTGAGTCCCTGCATTTTCTTTTTACCTCCCAATTATTCCAAACTAGGCACTAGAAAAGCCTGCAAACAAGAACCACCAACAGAAGTAGACCCCAAAAAAGCCCTAAGAAAAGCCTGCTCTCTCTAGACAAAGGACCAAGAAAAGGGACAGCCTAGCAATAAAGAAAACTTACTGACAATACCTGCCCTACCCTAGCCAACCTCTACAAACACTCCACGACCAGCAGTGAGGGGCAGGGGAAACCAAGTAAGAAGTCAGAACTCGCAAATCTATCCAGCAGTACAAGAAGTATGACACGATGATCCCCTTTTCTATGGACAGGGCACTAGCAGTAGCTGAGTAGGGAGTCTGGATTCCAAATCTGGGGTAATCTGGAGAGCTAGAACATATTACATTTTTTGTTCTCAATGTTTAAGTAAATTTCTGTGAAGTTAATAGCTAACTAGCTAACAAAACAAAGACTTCTGTGACCATAAGGATAAAGAATACAGTCTTTAGAAAATTGTTTACGAGAGCCACTAAACAAATAAAAAGACTATAACCCACAAAAAGCAAAACCAAACCATGGGGAGAGAGAAGAACAAGATCTTCAGAGTCAACACAGTATAATATTCAAAATGTCCACTTTACCAAAAAAAAAACCCACAAGGAATGAAAAGATACAAGAAAGTATGGCTCATTCACAGGAAAAAAGGAAATTAACAGAAACTGTCCTAGATGAGGCCTAGACATTGCTCTTACTAGACAGAGACTTCAAATCAACTGCTCAAAGAACTAACGAAAATCAGGAGAACAATGTGTCACCAAAGAGAGAAATATCAATAAAGAAATAAAAATTATAAATTCTGAAGTTGAAAAATACAATAACTGGAATGAAAAATTCACTAGAGAGTTTCAACAGTATATTTGACCAGCAGAAAAAAAGAATCATCAAACTTGAAGATAGTTCAATTAAGTTTATCTTACCTGAAGACAAAAAATAAAAAAACAAAAAGAATGAAGAAAATTGAACACAGTCATTCTGGAATAACTGGATATCCAGATATCCACATACAAAAGACGAATGTTGCATCCTTTCCACTCAGCATATATAAAAATTAATCCAAACAGGATTAAAGACCTATATATGAGTTAAAACTATAAAATGCTTAGAAGAAAAACTAGGATTAAGTCTTCACAAACATGGATTAGGCAATGGTTTCTTTGAAATACCAAAATCACATGGAACAAAAGAGAAAAAAAAGATAAATTGGACTCCATCAAAATTAAAATCATTTGCTCATCAAATGACACAACCAAGAGAATGAAAGACAATCGACAAATGAGAGAAAATATTTGCTAATAATATATCTTATAAGAATCTTAAAAAAAAAGAATCTAGTATCCTCAAAATTAATACACAGAAATCTCTTGCATTCCTATACACTAACAATGAAAGGGCAGAAAGAGAAATTAAGGAAACAATCCCATTTACCACTGCAACAAAAAGAATAAAATACCCAGAAATAAACCTACCTAAGGAGGCAAAAGACATGTAGTGAGAAAAATAAAAAATACTGATGAAAGAAATCAAAGATTACATAAACAGATGGAGAGATATACCATGTTGTTCTTGGATTGGAAGAATCAATATTGTGAAAATGGCTATACTACCCAAAGCAATCTACAGATTCAATGCAATCCCTAAACAATCAATGGAATTTCTCACAGAACTAGAACAAAATTTCACAATTTGTATAGAAACACAAAACACCCCGAATAGCAAAAGCAAGCTTGAGAAAGAAAAATGGAGCTGGAGGAATCAGGCTCCTGGACTTCAGACTATACTACAAAGCTACAGTAATCAAGACAGTATGGTACTGACACAAAAACAGAAATATAGATCAACGAAACAGGATAGAAAGCCCAGAGATAAAGCCATGCACCTATGGTCACCTAATCCATAACAAAGGAGGTAAGAATATACAATGGAGAAAAGACAGCCTCTTCAATAAGTGGTGCTGGAAAACTGGACAGCTACATGTGAAAGAATGAAATTAGAACACTTCCTAACACGATACACAAAAATAAACTCAAAATGGATTAAAGACCTAAATGTAAGGCCAGACATTATCAAACTCTTAGAGGAAAACAGGCCAAACACACTTTGACATAAATCACAGCAACAACTTTTATGACCCACCTCCTAGAGTAATAAAAATTAAAACAAAAATAAACAAATGGGACCTAATGAAACTTAAAAGCTTTTGCACAGCAAAGGAAACCATAAACAAGACCAAAAGACAACCTGCAGAATGGGAGAAAATATTTGCAAATGAAGCAACTGACAAAGGATTAATCTCCAAAATTTACAAGCAGCTCATATAGCTCAATATCAAAGAAACAAACAACCCAATCAAAAAATGGGCGGGAGACCTAAATAGACATTTCTCCAAAGAAGAGATACAGACTGCCAACAAACACATGAAAGGATGCTCAACATCATTAATCATTAGAGAAAGGCAAATCAAAACTACAATGAGATATCATCTCACACCGGTCAGAATGGCCATCATCAAAAAGTTTACAAACAATAAATGCTGGAGGGGGTGTGGAGAAAAGGGAACCCTCATACACTGTTGTTGGGAATGTAAATTGATACATCCACTATGGAAAACAGTATAGAGGTTGCTCAAAAAGCTCAAAATAGAACACCATATGACCCAACAATCCCACTACTGGATATATACCCAGAGAAAACCATAATTCAAAAAACACATGCACCCCAATGTTCATAGCAGTACTATTTACAATAGTCAAGACATGGAAGCAACCTAAATGTCCATCAACAGAGGAATGGATAAAGAAGATGTGGTACATATATATAATGGAATATTACTCAGCCATAAAAAGGAATGAAATTGGGTCATTTCTAAAGACATGGATGGACCTGGAGTGTGTCATACAGAGTGAAGTAAGTCAGAGAGAGAAAAGCAAATATTGTATAATAATGCATATATGTGGAATCTAGAAAAATGGTATAGGTGATCTTATTTGCAAAGCAGAAATAGAGACATAGACATAGAGAATAAATGTATGGATACCAAGGGGGAAAGGCATGGGGAGGGAGGAATTGGGAGACTGGAATTGACACATATAGATCATTGATACTATGTATAAAACAGATGACTGATGGGAACATATTTTATAGCACAGGGAACTCTACCTAATGCACTGTGGTAACCTAAATGGGAGGGAAGTCCAAAAGGGAGGGATATCTGTATGTGTATGGCTGATTCATTTTGTTGTGCAGTGGAGGATAACACAACATTGTAAGGCAACCGTACTCCAATAAAAACTAATTTTAAAAAAAGAATAAATAGAAGTGGACATGCTGACACACAAAAACGAATCTAGTATCTGCAAAATATAAAAAGGACTCTTACAACTCAATAAGAAAGAAAAGCAACCTGATTAAAACATGGTCAAAGTGTATATTTTATGGTACGTGAATTATATCTCAATAAAACTGTTTAAGAAAGGATCACATAAAGCTTCCTGCTTTCTATCAAATTTTTTTAAATGGGCAAAGAAACTGAATAGCTCTTTCTCCAAAGAAGATATACAAATGACCAACAAATACATGAAAACAGTCATTAGGAAAATGTAAATCAAAACCAAATTAGATAATATCTCACACCCACTAAGATGTCTATAAAGAAAAAGAAGATAAAATAACAATTGTTTTTAAGGATGTGGGGAAATTGGAACCCTCATATATTGTTGTTGGGAATGCAAAAAGATTAAGCTGCTGTAGAAATCAGTAAACATAAAATTAGTATAGACTCAGCAATTACACTCCTGGGAATACAAATAAAAGAATTCAAAATCAGGGTGTAAGTAAAAAATTGTACATGAATGGTCACAGCAGCACTATTCACAATAGACAAAAGATGAAAACAAACCAAATGTCTATCAACAGATGAATGGATAAATAAAATGTGGCATTGTCATACAAAGAAATTGCCATAGGTAGAAATGAAATAGTGATAAATGCTGTACCAACCTTAACGATGTCATGCTAAGTGAAAGGAAACAGACACAAAGACCATTCTGTATGATTTGATTGATATGAAATATCAGGAATAGGTAAATCCATAGACACAGAAAGCAGATTAGTGGATGTTAGGAGCTGGGAAAAGGGAGAATAGGAAGCACAAGGTATGGGCTTTCCTACGGAGGTGACATAATATATTGGACCTAGTAGTGTGATGGTTGCACAACAATGTGAATGTACTAATTGCCACTGAGGTGTACACTTTAAAATGGTAATAAATAAATAAGTGAGTCTAAGAGACCTGTGGGATATTTGCATAATATTGTCCCAGATAAAGAGGAGAGAGACAGCAAGGAGCAGAAAGAACATTTGAAGAAATAATGGCCAAAATATTCCCAAATATAAAGACAGACATGAATCTATGCATCCAGGAGCCTCAACAAATGCCAAGTTGGTTAAATTCAAAGCAATCCACCCCAAGACACATTGTAATCAAATTGTTGAAAGACAAAGAGAAGATCTTGAAAGCATCAAGAAAGAAGTGATTCATCACATGTAAGGGATCCACAATAAGATCATCAGTTGATTTTTCATCAAAAAACCTTGAATAAAGAAATCCTAGCCAGATGGTTTCACCAGAGAATTTACCAAATACTTAAAGAAGATATGGAACAAATTTGACAAATTCTCTTCTAGAATTAGAAGAGGAGAGAAAGTAACAAACTCATTTCATGAGACCAGTATTGTCCTAATCACAAAACCAAACGAAGGACAAAGGCATTACAAACAAACTAACAAATGAGGGAGGGAGGGACAGAGGGAGGGAAGGAAGGAAGGAAGAAGGGAAGGAGGGAAGGAGGGAAGGAAGGAAGGAAGGAAGGAAGGAAGGAAGGAAGGAAGGAAACTACAGGCTGATAGTATTCATGAACATTGAATAAGATTTATTCCAGTTATGCAAAGCTGGTTCATTTGAATATCAGTCAATAACTACATGCTAAAGAAGCAAAAGCATATGATCATGTCAATTGATGCAGAAAAATAATTTCACAAAATCCAACAGCCATTTGTGATTCTAAAAAGTTGCAATGCTAGCAGCTTTATATGCTACCTAAAAGTATGGAAAACAAAATTAAAAATCAATTCTGGTTGAAACACAAAATAGTTTAAGCACTATGGAAAACTGTTGGGTAGTTTCTTTAGAAAGTAAACGTGCATGTACCATAAAAACTATCAATCGCATATCTTAAATAAATGAAATTTTATGTGCACACGAAAACCTATATTCTCATGTTCACAGCATCTTTATACATAATAACCCCAAATTGGAGACAACACAAAAGTCTTTCAACTGGTGAACTGCTAAACAAATTCTGGTACATCCCATCCATACTACAGAATACTACTCAGCAATAAAAAGGAACCAACTATTGATCATTCAACAACTTGGGTGGATCTCAAGTGTATCATGTTTAGTCAAAATGTCAGTCTTTCAGCAAAGAAAACATATAGATAATAAAAAGTATATGAAAAGATTCTCAAGATCATATATCATTAGGAAGTTGCAGATTAAAACAATAAAATACCACTACCATCTGTTAGAATGGCTAAAAATCAAACTATTGACAACACCAAATGCTGAAAAAAGGATGTGGAGCAACAGGAACTCTCACTCATTCTGGTGGGAATGCAAAATGGTACAGCCACTTTGGAAGACATTGTGACAGGTATTTACAAAGCTAAACATAGTCTTACTATGTGATCCAACAATTGTGCTCCATGGTATCTACCCAAATGAGTTGAAAATTTATGTAGACACAAAAGTACACACATGAATATTGATAGCAACGATACTCATAATTGCTAAAAATTGAAAGCAATGAAGATGTCTATCAACAGATGAGTGGATAAACAAATAATGGAACATCGATACAATGCAACATTATTCAGTGAAAAGAAATGAACTCTCAAGCCATGGAGGAACCATAAATGCATACTGCAAAGTAAAATAAGCCAGTCTGAAAAGGCTACATACTGTATGATTCCAATGGCATGACATTCTTGAAAAGGCAACGATATAAAGATTAAAAAGATCAATGGTTGCCAGGGGTTCAGGGAGGAGAGAGGGTGAGATGAATAGGTGAAATGCAGAGGGTTTTTAGGGAAGTGAAACTATTCTGCGTGACAGCGTAATGGTGGATACATGACATTATACATTTATCAAAACTCATAGAACTGTAAAACACAAAGAGAGAACCTAAATGAAAATTATGGACTTTAGTTAATAATAATGTATCAATAGTTGTTCATCAATTGTAACAAATGTACCACACTAATCTAAGATGTTAATGATAGGGGAAATTGGTGGGGGAGGGGGAAAGGGTACATAGGAACTCATTGTACTTTCTGCTCAATTTTTCTGTAAACCTAAAACTTCTCTACAAAATAAAGTCCATTAATTTTTAAAAAGCCAATCCCCAAAAGTTTACATGGTATACAAACATATTTTTATATTTTCAAACTGAAAAAACTACAGAGATGGAGAGCACATTAATGGTTTCTGGGGAAAGAGACAGGTGGAAAATAGTGGGTGCTACAATAAAGAGGTAACAAGAAGGAGTTTCTCTGCAGCAATTGAACAGTTCTGTATCTTTTTTTTTTCATGTAATGTCTGAAACATTTATATTAACATATTTCCATACAAATAACCAAAAGAAAGTTTAGTATTCATTTTTGTTTGTTTGTTTGTTTATACTGCAGGTTCTTATTAGTCAACAGTTTTATACACATCAGTGTATACATGTCAATCCCAATCGCCCAATTCAGCACACCACCATCCCTATCCCACCACGGTTTTCCCCCCTTGGTGTCCATATGTTTGTTCTCGACATCTGTGTCTCAATTTCTGCCCTGCAAACCAGTTCATCTGTACCATTTCTCTAGGTTCCACATACATGCGTTAATATATGATATTTGGTTTTCTCTTTCTGACTTACTTCACTCTGTATGACACACTCCAGGTCCATCCATGTCTTTAGAAATGACCCAATTTCATTCCTTTTTTGGCTGAGCAATATTCCATTGTATATATACACCAAATCTTCTTTATCCATTCGTCTGTCGAAGGGCATTTAGGTTGCTTCCATGACCTGACTATTGTAGATAGTGCTGCAATGAACATTGGGGTGCATGTGTCTTTTGGAACTACGGTTTTCTCTGGGTATATGCCCAGTAGCGGGATTGCTGGATCATATGGTAGTTCTATTTTTACTTTTTGAAGGAACATTCATACTGTTCTCCATAGTGGCTGTATCAATTTACATTCCCACCAACAGTGAAAGAGGGTTCCCTTTTCTCCACACCCTCTAAAGCATTTATTGTTTGTAGATTTTCTGACAATGCCCATTCTAACTGGTGTGAAGTGACACCTCATGGTAGTTTTGATTTGCATTTCTCTAATTAGTGATGTTGAGCAGCTTTTCATGTGCTTCTTGGCCATCTGTATGTCTTCTTTGGAGAAACGTCTATTTAGGTCTTCTGTCCATTTTTGGATTGGGTCGTTTGTTTATTTAGTATTGAGCTGCATGAGCTGTTTATATATTTTGGAGATTAATCCTTTGTCTGTTGATTCATTTGCAAATATTTTCTCCCATTCTGAGGTTTGTCTTTTCATCTTGTTTATGGTTTCCTTTGCTGTGCAAAAGCTTTGAAGTTTCATTAGGTCCCATTTATTTATTATTGTTTTTATTTCCATTACTCCAGGAGGTGGATCAAAAAAGATTTTGCTGTGATTTATGTCAAAGAGTGTTCTTCCTATGTTTCCCTCTAAGAGTTTTATAGTGTCCTGTCTTACATTCAGGTCTCGAATCCATTTTGAGTTTACATTTGTCTATGGTGTTAGGGAGTGTTCTAATTTCATTCTTTTATGTGTAGCTGTCCAGTTTTCCCAGCAGCACTTATTGAAGAGATTGCCTTTTCTCCATTGTATATCCTTGCCTCCTTTGTCATAGATTAGTTGACCATAGGTGCGTGGGTTTATCTCTGGGCTTTCAATCTTGTTCCATTGATCTTTGTTTCTATTTTTGTGCCAGTACCATATTGTCTTGATTACTGTAGCTTTGTAGTATAGTCTGAAGTCAGGGAGTCTGATTCCTCCAGCTCCATACTTTTCGCCCAAGACTGCTTTGGCTATTTGGGGTCTTTTGTGTCTCCATACAAATTTTAAGATGATTTGTTCTAGTTCCATAAAAAATGCCATTGGTAATTTGATAGAGATTGCATTGAATCTGTAGATTGCTTTAGGTAGTATATTCATTTTCACAATACTGATTCTTCCAATCCAAGAACATGGTATATCTCTCCATATGTTGGTATCATCTTTATTTTCTTTCATCAATGTCTTATAGTTTTCTGCATACAGGTCTTTTGTCTCCCTAGCTAGGTTTATTCCTAGGTATTTTATTCTTTATGTTGCAATGGTAAATGGAAGTGCTTCCATAATTTCTCTTTCAGACTTTTCATCATTAGTGTATAGGAATGCAGGAGATTTTTGTGCATTAATTTTGTATTCTGAAACTTTACCTAATTCATTGATTAGCACTAGTAGTTTTCTGGTGGCATATTTAGGATTCTCTATGTATAGTATCATGTCATCTGCAAACAGTGACAGTTTTACTTCTTCTTTTCCAGTTTGGATTCCTTTTATTTCTTTTTCTTCTCTGATTGCTGTGGCTAAAACTTCCAAAACTATGTTGAATAGTGGTGAGAGTGGGCAACCTTGTCTTTTTCCTGATCTTAGAGGAAATGTTTTCAGTTTTTCACCATTGAGAATGATGTTTGCTGTGGGTTTGTCGTATATGGCCTTTATTATGTTGAGGTTGGTTCCCTCTATGTCCACTTTCTGGAGAGTTTTTATCATAAATCGGTGTTGAATTTTGTCAAAAGCTTTTTCTGCATCTATTGAGATGATCATATGGTTTTTATTCCTCAATTTGTTAATATGGTGTATCACATTGATTGATTTGCATATATTGAAGAATCCTTGCATCCCTGGGATAAATCCCACTTGATCATGGTGTATGATCTTTTCAATGGGTTGTTGGATTCTGTTTGCTAGTATTTTGTTCAGGATTTTTGCATCTATATTCATCAGTGATATTGGTCTTTAATTTTCTTTTATTGTAGTATCCTTGTCTGGTTTTGGTATCAGGGTGATGGTGGCCTCATAGAATGAGTTTGGGAGTGTTCCTTGCTCTGCAATTTTTTGGAAGACTTTCAGAAGGATGGGTGTTAGCTCTTCTCTAAATGTTTGATAGAATTCACCTGAGAAGCCATCTGGCACTGGACATTTGTTTGTTGGAAGATTTTTAATCACAGTTTCAATTTCATTACTTGTGTTTGGTCTGTTCATATTTTCTGTTTCTTCCTGGTTCAGACTTGGAAGGCTATACCTTTTTAAGAATTTGTCCATTTCTTTCAGGTTTTCCATTTTATTGGCATAGAGTTGCTTGTAGTAGTCTCTTAGGATGTTTTGTATTTCTGCGCTCTCTGTTGTAAGTTCTCCTTTTTCATTTCTAATTTTATTGATTTGAGTCCTCTCCCTCTTTCTCTTGATGAGTCTTGCTAATAGTTTATCAATTTTGTTTATCTTCTCCAAGAACCAGCTTTTAGTTTTATTGATCTTGGCTATTTTTTTCTTTATTTATATTTCATTTATTTCTGCTCTGATCTTCATGGTTTCTTTCCTTCTGCTAAATTTGGGTTTTGTTTGTTCTTTCTGAAGTTCCTTTAGTTGTAAGGTTAGATTGTTTACTTGAGATTTTCTTATTTCTTGAGGTAGGCTTGCATAGCTATAAACTTCCCTCTTAGAACTGCTTTTGCTGCATCCCATAGGTTTTGGATCATCGTGTTTTCATTGTCATTTGTCTCCAGGTATTTTTTGATTTCCTCTTTGATTTCTTCAGTGATCTCTTGGTTGCTTAGTAATGTATTGTTTAGCCTCCATGTGTTTGTTTTTTACGGGTTTTTTTTCCCTGTAATTCATTTCTAATCTCATAGCGTTATGTTCAGAAAAGATGCTTGATATGATTTCAATTTTCTTAAATCTACTGAGGCTTGATTTGTGACCCAAGATGTGATCTATCCTGGAGAATGTTCCATGTGCACTTGAGAAGAAAGTGTAATCTGCTGTTTTTGGATGGAATGTCCTATAAATATCAATTAAATCTATCTGGTCTATTGTGTCATTTAAAGCTTCTGTTTCCTTATTTATTTTCATTTTGGGTGATCTGTCCATTGGTGTAAGTGAGGTGTTAAAGTCCCCCACTATTATTGTGTTACTGTTGATTTCCTCTTTTATAGCTGCTAGCAGTTGCCTCATGTATTGAGGTGCTCCTATGTTGGGTGCATATATATTTATAATTGTTATATCTTCTTCTTGGATCGATCCCTTGATCATTATATAGTGTCCTTCCTTGTCTCTTGTAACATTCTTTATTTCAAAGTCTATTTTATCTGATATGAGAATGGCTACTCCAGCTTTCTTTTGATTTCCATTTGAATGGAATATCTTTCTCCATCCCCTTCCTTTCAGTCTGTATGTGTCCCTAGGTCTGAATTGGGTCTCTTGTAGACAGCATATATATGGGTCTTGTTTTTGTATCCATTCAGCAAGCCTGTGTCTTTTGGTTGGACCATTTAATGCATTCACATTTAAGGTACTTATCGATATGTATGTTCCTATGACCATTTTCTTAATTGTTTTGGGTTTGTTTCTGTAGGTCCGTTTCTTCTCTTGTGTTTCCCACTTAGAGAAGTTCCTTTAGCATTTGTTGTAGAGCTGGTTTGGTGGTGCTGAATTCTCTTGGCTTTTGCTTGTCTGTAAAGCTTTTGATTCCTCCATCGAATCTGAATGAGATCCTTGCTGGGTAGAGTAATTTTGGTTGTAAGTTTTTCCCTTTCATCACTTTAAGTATATCATGCCACTCCCTTCTGGCTTGTAGAGTTTCTGCTAAGAAATCAGCTGTTAACCTTATGCGAGTTCCTGTGTATGTTATTTTTTGTTTTTCCCTTGCTTCTTTCAATAATTTTTCTTTGTCTTTAATTTTTGCCAGTCTGATTACTATGTGTCTCAGTGTGTTTCTCCTTGAGTTTATTGGACTCTCTGCACTTCCTAGACTTGGGTGGCTATTTCCTTTTCCATGTTAGGAAAATTTTTTACTATAATCTCTTCAAATATTTTCTCGGGTCCTTTCTCTCTCTCTTCTCCTTCTGGGACCCCTATAATGTGAATGTTCTTGCATTTAATGTTGTCCCAAAGGTCTCTTAGGCTGTCTTCGTTTCTTTTCATTCTTCTGTCTTTATTCTGTTCTGCAGCAGTGAATTCCACCATTCTGTCTTCCAGGTCACTTATCCGTTCTTGCCTCAGTTATTCTGCTATTGAATCATTCTAGTGTAGTTTTCATTTCAGTTACTATATTGTTCATCTCTGTTTGTTTGTTCTTTAATTCTTCTAGGTCTTTGTTAAACATTTCTTGCATCTTTTCAATCTTTGCCTCCATTCTTTTTCTGAGGTCCTGGATCATCTTCATTATCATTATTCTGAATTATTTTCCTGGAAGCTTGCCTATCTCCACTTCATTTAGTTGTTTATCTGGGGTTTTATCTTGTTCATTCATCTGGTACATAGCCCTCTGCCTTTTCATCTTGTCTATCATTTTGTGAATGTGGTTTTTGTTCCACAGGCTGCAGGATTGTAGTTTTCTTGCTTCTGCTTTCTTCCCTCTGGTGGATGAGGCTATCTAAGAGGCTTGTGTATGTTTCCTGATGGGAGGGACTCTAGTTCTGTATCTTGATTGTGGTGGTGGTTACACAAATTTACACATGGGATTAAACTGCATAGAACTACATAAATACATACACACATGATTACATGCAAAATATGCTTATATGATTGCAATAATGCTTATAATGCTTATATAATTGCAATAATGCTAATGAGGCCTGTAGTCTAGCTAATATTGCACTATAATCATATTAGAACTCCCATTGGTGGAAGCTGTCTAAAAGTTTCAGAGGGCTCTATATACTATTTATGCATCTTCCCATGAATTTATAATTTTATTTAAAATAAAAAGGTTTTTAAAAGATAGCATCAACCAAGCCCTTTTCCATTTTCACTTAAAATGCCCAGCATGCAAACAAAAAATTATCATGAATGAGATGAGCTAAAACTCACAAAGAAAAACTTACTTTAAAAAAGTCCCAGATGCAATCCTCATACTGGAAATGCCAGAACATACTATAAGATAATGATTAACTCTAAGAAAATAGATACAATGGAAAATTTCACACAATACTGGAATCTATAAAATGAACAGATATTCTAGAACTGAAAAAAATGTAATGACTGAATTTTAGGAGGTAATAACTATAACTGATATTTTAGGCTATCAGAATTCAATAAAGATATATGTAATATTTCAATGAAATGATTAGCAAACTTAACCTAAATTACTTAACCTAAATATATATATTTAAGTCAAATGGGCCATGAAGCAAACCTAAATTCATATAAAAGTATTGAAATCAGAATATATTATTTGACCTCTGACAACAGCTTAATTTAGACATCTTTAATAAAGAAGATAACTATAAAATCACCACAATTTGGAAATTAAGCAGTTCACTTGTAAATAATGCATGGGTGAAATAAAAAACTCAAATTAAGTTAGAAAATATTTTGCACTGCATGAAAATAAAAATACATCAAAGAAAACAACTAGGATATAACAGTTATTACCATCAAAAATTTATAGCCTTTTATGCATACATTTGAAAAGAAAAAAAAGGATCTAAGTCTATAATCTAATTTTCCTTCTGAAATAGTAAAATAAAAGCAAATTAAAAGTAGAAAGAAGAAAAAAATATATATAATCAGAATGTAATAAAATAAAACATCTATAATAAGGAGGTCCAGCAAAGTCAAAAGTTGGTTGTATTAAAGGTCCAGTGAGGAACATACTTCAACATAATAAAGACCACATATGACAAGCCCACAGATAACATCATACTCAATGGTAAAACTGAAAGGTTTTTCTCTAAGATCACGAAAAAGACAAGAATGCCCACTATCACCACTTATATTCAACATAATATTGGAAGTCTTAGCTAGAGCAATTAGACAAGAAAAAAATTTTAAAGAATCAAAATTGGAAAGGAAAAAGTAAAAATGTCATTATTTGCAGATGACATAATATTGTATATAAAAAACATTAAAGACTACACCAAATATTTTAGAGCTAATAAATAAATTCAGTAAAGTTGCAAGATAAAAATTCAATATACAGAAATCTGTTGTGTTTCTATAGTTAATACACTATCAGAAAGAGAAATTAAGAAAGCAATACCATTTACAATTTCATCAAAAAGAATAAAATAGCCAGGGATAAATGTAACTAAGGAAGGGGTGTGGAGAAAAGGGAACCCTCCTACATTGTTGGTGGGAAGGTAAACTGGTATAGCCACTATGGAGAACAGTATGGAGGTTCCTTAAAAACTAAAAATAGAGTTACCATATGATCCAGCAATCCCAATCCTGGGCATATATACAGAGGAAACCATAATTCAAAAAGATACACACACCCCAATATTCATTGTAGCACTATTTACAATAGCTAGGACATGGAAGCAGCCTAAATGTCCATCAACAGAGGAATGGAAAAAGAAGATATGGTACATATATACAAGGGAATATTACTCAGCCATTAAAAAGAATGAAATAATGCCATTTGCAACAACATGGATGGACCTAAAGATTGTCATACTGAGTGAAGTAAGTCAGACAGAGAAAGACAAATATCATATGATATCACTTATATGTGGAATCTAAACAAAAGGGTACAAATTAACTTATCTACAAAACAGAAATAGAGCTACAGATGTAGAAAACAAACTTATGGTTACCAAAGGGGGATAAATTGGGAGATTGGGATTGACATATACACACTACTATACATAAAATAGATAACAAATAAGGACCTACTGTATAGCACAGGGAACTCTACTCAATACTCTGTAATGGCCTATGTGGGAAAAGAATCTAAAAAAGAGTGAATATATGTATAACTGATTCACTTTGCTGTACACCTGAAACTAACACACACTGTAAATCAACTATACTCCAATAAAAATTATTTAAAATAGAATAAAATACCCAGGAATAAACTTAACTAAGGGGCTGAAAGACCTACACATTGAAAACTACAAGGCATGGATGAAAGAATGTAAAGAAGACACAAATAAATGGAAAGATAATCCATGCTCATGGATTAGAATAATTAATATTGTTTAATGTCCATACTACTCAAAGTAATCTACAGATTTAATGTAATCTCAATCAAAATTCCAATGGCATTTTACACAGAAATAGAACAAAATATCCTAAAATTTACGTGGGACCACAAAAGACCCCAAGTAGCCAAAGGAACCTTGAGAAAGAATAAATCTGCAGGTATCATTCTTCCTGATTTCAAACTATGTTACAATGCTACAGTAATCAAAACATTATGGTACTGGCATAAAAAAAGACACATAGATCAATGGAATGGAATAGAGACCCCAGAAATAAACCTATGCATATATGGTCAATTAATTTATGACAAAGGAGCCAAGAATATATAAGGGGGGGAAATGACAGTCTCTTCAATAAATGGTGATGGGAAAATTGGGCAGCTACATGCAAAAAGAATAAAACTGGACCATTAGCTACACCACTCACAATAATTAACTTAAAATGGATTAGACTCGAAGGTAAGACGCAAAACAATGAAATTCTTAGGAGACGACAGAGGCAGTAAATCCCTGACATCTTTCTCAGCAATGGTTTTTCATATTTGACACCAAAAGCAAAGGCAACAAAAGCTAAAATAAACAAGAGGGATTACATACATCCAACTAAGTAGCTTCTGCATATCAACAAAAGCAAAGACAACCTACTGAATGGGAGAAAATATTTTCAAATTATATATCAAATAAGGTGTTAATATCCAAAATATATAAAGAACTCATATAACTCAACAGCAAAAATAAAAACAACCTGATTTTAAAATGGGCAGAGAATCTGAATATACATTTTCCCAAAGACATACAGAAGGCCAACAGGTACATGAAGTGATGCTCAACATCACTAATCATCAAGAAAATGCAAATAACAACCACAATGAGATATCACTTTATGCCTCTTAGAATAGCTATTATCAAAAAGACAAGAAATAAAAAGTATTGGTGAGGATCTGGACAAAAGAGAATCCTTGAGCACTCTTGGTGGGAATGTAAATTGGTACAGCCACTTTGGAAAACAATTTGGAGGTTCCCTAAAAAATTAAACATAGAACTACCATATGATCCAGTAATTTTACTTCTGGATATTTATCAGAAGAAAACAAAAACACTAACTCAAAAAGACATGTACCTCCACGTTCACTGCAGCATTATTTACAATAGCCAAGACATGGAAACAATCTAAGTGTCCACTGACAGATGAATGGATTAAGAAAATGTAGTATAGAATCAGCCAAGATGGTGGAGTAGAAAGACCTTGAGCTCACCTCCTCTCACAAGCACACCAAAACCACAACTATTTTCAGGACAACCACTGATGAAAAGACCAGAATCTACCAGAAAAGATCTTTTACAACTAAATACATAAAGAAAGAACCATAATGAGACAAGTCGGAGGGGTGAATTCACGATATAGTCAAGTCCCATACCCCCAGGTGGGTGACTCACAAACTGAGATTCTCCCACAGGAGTAAGAGCTCTGAGCCCCACATCAGGCTCTCCAGCCCAGGGGTCTTGCACTGGGAAGATGAGCTCCCAGAACACTTGGTTTGAAGGCCAGTGGGGCTTAATCTCAGGAGGCCCATAGTATTGGGGGAAATAGAGATTTTAGTCTTAAAGGTTGCACACAAAAACACACACTCTGGGATTTAGGGAAAAGCTGTAATTTGATAGGAACCTAGACCAGACCTACCTGCTGGTCTTCGAGAGTCTCCTGGAGAGGTAAGGGGAAGCTGCAGCTCACTCTGGGGACAAAGACACTGGCAGCAGCTTCTTCAGAGCTCCTTCTACTGAATTGATGCTGGTGCTGGTGGGCACCATTGTGGAATTCTCCCCCTAGTTCATTAGTACCACAACTTGGCCCCCCCCCAACAGCCTGTAGACAAAAGTGCTGGGATGCCTCAGGCAACTGGGTGGGGACACAGCCCCACTCATAAGGAGACAGGCTGCCTAAATACCTCCTGAGACCACAGCCTTCTCTGGACTCGGCCCTGCCCGCCAGAGGATTCAGGACCCAGCTCCATCCACCAGTGAGCAAGCACCAGTCCCAGGGCCCACTAGCAGGCCAACACAAGTTTTGGAACACTGTGGAACCCAAATTCAACTATGTCAGGAATCAGTCCCCCCACCAATAGTCTGACACCAACTTTGGGATCCCTGGACCCTGCATCCAGATTCTAGGAACCAGTTCTGTCTGGTAGTAGTCCAGCACTAACCCCACAAGTGGACAGGCAACAGCCCTGGAATCTTTTGGACTCTGACTCCACCAAGAAGTGAGCCAGAACTAACCCTGGGTCCCCCTGGGGTTCTGAAGTCAGCTGTCCAGCTGCCTCATGACCCAGTCCTGAAAACAAGTAGCTGGAAACCTCCACAAAGCAGTGCCTGGAAACAAACCAGGCAAGGTAACAATCAGGCCTATAAGACTGCCCACATAGTCAGTGTGCCACAACAGAAGGACCCATGGAGCCCTCATAGGGGGAACCCCTAGAGCATATAGGTTGGATGACGAGAGGTGAATGCACAGCTGAAACACACAGGATGTCTCCTACACAAGGTAACTTCTCCAAGGGGGGAAAATGTAACTAACCTACCAGATACATAAGAATACAAACAGCAATTTAGGCAAAATGAAGCAGCAGAGGAACATGTTCCAGGTGAAGGAAAAAGATAAAACCCCAGAAGAACTAAGTGAAGTGGAGATAGGCAATCTACTTGAGAAAGAGTTCAGGGTAGTGACTGTAAAAATGAGCAAGTAACTTGGGAGAAAAATGGATGCACAGAGAAGTTAGAAGTTTGTTAACAAGAGTTTAAAAATATAAAGAACAACCAAACAGAGATGAAAAATACAATTACTGAAATGAAAAATACACTAGAAGGAATCAACAGTAGCCTAAATTATACAGAGGAATGGATCAGCAAGCTGGAAGACACTATAGTGGAAATCACTGATGCTGAACAGAAAAATGAAAAAAAGAATTAAAAGAAATGAGGACCGTTTAAGAGTCCTCTGGGACAACATCACGCATACAAAGATTCATATTATAGGGGTCTCAGAAGGAGAAGAGAGAGAGAAAGGGGTTGAGAACATGTTTGAAGATAAAATAGCTGAAAATTTCCCTAAACTGGGAAAGAGTCACCCAAGTCCAGGAAGCATAGAAAGTCCCATACAGAATAAACCCAAAGAGGAACACACCATGACATTGTAATTAAAATGACAAAATAAAAGATAAACAGAGAATATTAAAAGCAGCAAGTGAAAAGCAACAAATAACATACAAGGGAACTCCTATAAAGTTATCAGCTGATTTTTCAGCAGAAGCTCTGTAGGCCAGAGGGGAGTAGCTTGACATATTTAAAGTGATGAAAAGGAAAAACCTACAACCTAGAATACTTTACCCAGCAAGACCCTTGTTCAGACTGGATGGAGAGATCGAAAGTTTTACAGACAAGCAAAAGCTAAAAGAGTTCTGAATCACCAGACCAGCTTTACAAGATGTGTTAAAGGAAATTCTCTAAGCAAAAAAGAAAAGGCCACAAATATAAACATGAAAATTATGAAATGAAAAAGTCCATCAGTAAAGTCAAACATACAATAAAAGTAGGAAATCATCTACACACAAATCTAGTACGCAGGTTAAAAGACAAAAGGAGCAAAATCATCTATATCCACAGTAAGCAGTAAGGGGATTCACAAAACAATTAGATGTAAAATATGATATCAAAAACAGTAATCATGTGGGGAGGAAAGTACAAAAGAAGGGTTGTTAAAATGCATTAGAAATTAAGAGATCAGCAACTGAAAACAAGGTATATTTTGAGATTGCTATATAAAAACCTCATGGTAACCATAAACCAAAACTCTATAATAGATATACCCACAAAGAAGAAAAAGGAATCCAAACATAGCACTAAAGATAGTAACCAAATCACAAGAGAAGAGAAGAAAAGAAGAAAGAAGGAAAGAAGGAAAGAAAGAAAGGAAGGAAGGAAGGAAGGAAGGAAGACAGAAAGAAAGAAAGAAAGAAAGAAAAAGAAAGAGAGAAAGAAAGACAGACAGACCTAGAAAACTAAATCCAAAACAATTAACAAAATGGAAAGAACACATGTATCAATAATTACCTTAAATGTAAGTGGACTAAATACTCCAATCAAAAGATATAAAGTGGCTGAATGAACACAAAAACAAGACCCATATATATGCTGCCTACAAGAGACTCACTTTAGGTCTAAAGACACACATAGACTGAGAGTGAGGGGATAGAAAAATGTATTTCATGAAAATGGAAATCAAAAGAAAGCTGGGGTAGCAATACTTATATCAGACAAAATAGACTTTAAAATAAAGACTGTTACAAGATACAAAGAATAACACTACGTAATGATCAAGGGATCAATCCAAGAAGACATAACAATTGTAAGTACATATGTACCCAACATAGGTGCATCTAAATATATAAAGCAAATATTAACAGACATAAAGGAAGAAATATACAGTAACACAATAATAGTAGGGGACCTTAACATCCCACTTACATCAATGGACACATAATCCAGAAAGAAAATCAAGATGGTAACGCTGGTCTTAAATGACATATTTGACTAGATGGACTTAATTGACATATGTAGAACATTCCATCCAAATGCAGCAGAATACACATTCTTTCCAAGTGAACATGGAACATTCCCTAGGATAGATCACACACAAGGTCACAAAACAAGCCTCAGTAAATTTAAGAAAACTGAAATCATATCAAGCATCTTTTCCGACCACAACACTGAGACTAGATATCAAATACTAGGGGAAAAAATGCAAAAAACACAAACACAGGCTTCCCTGGTGGCGCAGTGGTTGAGAGTCTGCCTGCTGATGCAGGGGACATGGGTTCATGCCCCGGTCCAAAAAGATCCCACATGCTGTGGAGCGGCTGGGCCCGTGAGCCATGGCCACTAAGCCTGCACGTCCGGAGCCTGTGCTCCGCAATGGGAGAGGCCACAACAGTGAGAGGCTCACATACCACAGAAAAAAAAAAAAAACACAAACAATTGGAGGCTAAACAATAAACTCTCAATAAATGGGTATAGAAGCAACATCCCTCAACATAATAAAGGCTACATATGACAAACCCAAAGTTGACATCATACTCAATGGTGAAAAGCTGAAAGCATTTCCTCTAATATCAGGAAAAATACAAGGATGTCCACTCTCGCCACTTCTATTCAACATAGTAATGGAAGTCTTAGCCACAGCAATCAGAAAAGAAAAAGAAATAAAAGGAACCCAAATTAGAAAAGAAGTAAAACTGCCACTGTTTGAAGATGACATGATACTATACATAGAAAATCCTAAAGACACCACCAGAAAACTACTAGAATGAATGTAGTTGAATGAATTTGGTAAACTTAAAGGATACAAAATTAATATACACAAATCCTCTGCCTTTGTATACACTAACAACGAACTATCAGAAAGAGAAATTAAAGAAACACTCCCATTCACCACTGCATTAAAAAGAATACCTAGGAATAAAGCTACCTTAGGAGGTAAAAGACCTCTATTCAAAAAGCTATAAGACACTGATGAAAGAAATTGAATATGACACAAACACATTGAAAGATATACCATGTTCCTGGATTGAAAGAATCAGTATTATTAAAATGACCACACTACCCAAGGCAATCTACAGATTCAATGCAATCCCTATCAAGATATCAATGGCATTTTTCACAGAACTAGCACAAATAATTTTAAAAATTGTATGGAAACACAAAAGGCCCTTAATAGGCAAAATAATCTTAAGAAAGAAGAACTGAGCTGGAAGAATCATGCTCCCTGACTTCACACTTTACTACAAAGCTGCAATAATCAAAACTGTGTGGTACTGGCACAAAAAGAGACACACTGATAAATAGAATAGGATACAGAGCCCAGAAATAAACCCACACATTTATGGTCAGTAAATCTACCACAAAGGAGGCAAGAAGAAAAAATGGAGAAAAGACAGTCTCTTCGATAATGGTGCTGAGAAAACTGGACAGCTACAAGTAAAACAATGAAATTAGAACATTCTCTAAAACCATGTACAAATATAAACTCAAAATGGATGAAAGACCTAAATGTAAGACCAGAAAACATAAAACTCCTATAGGAAAACATAGGCAGAACATCTTTTGAAATAAATTGTAGCAATTTTTTGGATCTATATCCTAAAGCAATGAAAATAAAATCAAATATAAACAAATGGACCTAGTTAAAGTTAAAAGTTTTTGCACAGCAAAGGAAGCCATCAATGAAACAAAATGACAATCTACTGAATGGGAGAAAATACTTGCAAATAATATGACCAAAAAGAGGTTAATATCCTAAATATACAAACAGCCCATACAACTCAACATAAAAAAACACAAAACAGAAAACCCAATTAAAAAATGGGCAGAAGACCTGAATAGACATTTTCCCAAAGAGGACATGCAGACGGCCAACAGGCACATGGAAAGATGCTCAACATCACTAATCATCAGTAAAATGCATGAAAAAAACAAACAACCCAAGCAAAAAATGGGTGAAAGATCTAAATGGACATTTCTCCAAAAAAGACATACAGATGACCAACAAGCACATGATAAGATGCTCAACATCACTAATTAGTAGAGAAATGCAAAGCAAAACTACAATGAGGTATCACCTCACACCAGTCAGAATGGCAATCATCAAAAAGTACTCAAACAATAAATGCTGGAGAGGGTGTGGAGAAAAGGGAACCCTCCTACACTGTTGGTGGGAATGTAAACTCATACAGCCACTAAGGAGAACAGTATGGAGGTTCCATAAAAAACTAAAAGTAGACCTACCATATGGCCCTGAAACCCCACTCCTGGGCATACATCTGGAGAAAACCAAAATTCAAAAACATACACGTACCCCAATGTTCACTGCAGCACAATTTACAATAGCCAGGACATGGAAGCAACATAAATGTCCATCAATGGAGGAATGGATAAAGAAGATGTGATATATATATATATATATATATATATATATATACACACACACACACACATACATGACATACACATAATGGAATATTACTCAGCCATAAAAAAGAATGAAATAATGCCATTTGTGGCAACATGGATGGACCTAGAGATTGTCATAGTGAGTGAAATAAGTCAGACAGAAAAAGACAGATATAATATGATGTTACTTATTCATACAATCTAAAACATGGTACAAATGAACATATTTACAAAAGAGAAATACAGTCACAGATGTAGAAAACAAACATATGGTTACCAGGGGGGAAAGCAGTGAGGGAAGGGATAATTTGGGAGACTGGGATTGGCAGATACACACTACTATATATAAAATAGGTAACTAATGAGGACCAACTTGTAGCACACGGAACTTTTCTCAATACTCTGTAATGAGAGGACCTCCAAGATGGTGGAGGAGTAAGACATGATCACCTTTCTCCCCACAAATACATCAAAAATACATCTATATGTGGAACAACTCCTACATAACACCTACCAAATACAGGCAGAAGACTTCAGATTTCCCAAAGACAAAAAAGAAACTCCCCACATACCTGGGGTCCTGGTGCTCCAGGCGGGTGTCAGGCCTGAGCCTCTGAGATGGGAGAGCCGAGTTCAGGACACTGGACCACCAGAGACCTCCCCACCCCATGTAATATCAATCAGCGAGAGCTTTCCCAGAGATCTCCGTCTCAACGCTAAGATCCAGCTCCCCTCAATGATGAGCCAGCTACAGTGCTGGACACCCTACCCTATGCCAAACAAATAAAGAGACAGGAACACAACCTCACCCATTAGCAGAGAGGCTGCCTAAAATCATAAGTTCACAGACACACCAAAACACACCACTGGATGTGGTGCTTCCCACAAGAAAGATAAGATCCAGCCTTAACCACCAGAACATAGGCACCAGTCCCCTCCACCAGGAAGCCTATACAACCAACTGAAACAACCTTACCCACTGGGGGCAGACACCAAAAACAACAGGATCTATGAACAAGCAGCCTGAGAAAAGGAGACTACAAACACAGTAAGTTAAGAAAAATGAGAAGACAGAGAAAGGTAAAAACCCACCAGACCAAACAAATGAAGAGGAAATAGGCAATCTACCTGAAAAATAATTCAGAGTAATGATAGTAAAGATGATCCAAAATCATGGAAATAGAAGGGACAAAATACAAGAAACGTTTAACAAGACCTAGAAGAACTAAAGAGCAAAGAAACAATGATGAACAACACAATAAATGAAATTAAAAATTCTTTAGAAGGAATCAATAGCAGAATAACTGAGGCAGAAGAACAGATAAGTGACCTGGAAGATAAAATAGTGGAAATAACTACTGCAGAGCAGAATAAAGAAAAAAGAATGAAAAGAACTGAGGACAGTCTCAGAGACCTCTGGGACAACATTAAATGCACCAACATTCGAATTATAGGGTTCCAGAAGAAGAAGAGAAAAAGAAAGGGACTGAGAAAATATTTGAAGAGATTATAGTTGAAAACTTCCCTAATATGGGAAAGGAAACAGTTAATCAAGTACATGAAGTGCAGAGAGTACCACACAGGATAAATCCAAAGAGAAACACGCCAAGACACATATTAATCAATCTATCAAAAATTAAATACAAAGAAAAAATATTAAACTCAGCAAGGGAAAAGCAACAAATAACATACAAGGGAATCCCCATAAGGTTAACAGCTGATCTTTCAGCAGAAATTCTGCAAGCCAGAAGGTACTGGCAGGACATATCTTGTTTTTTTTTTTTTTACATCTTTATTAGAGTATAATTGCTTTACAATGGTGTGTTAGTTTCTGCTTTATAACAAAGTGAATCAGCTATACATATACATATATCCCCATATCTCCTCCCTCTTGCATCTCCCTCCCATCCTCTCTATCCCACCCCTCTAGGTGGACACAAAGCACCGAGCTGATCTCCCTGGGCTATGCAGCTGCTTCCCACTAGCTATCTATTTTACATTTGGTAGTGTATATGTGTACATGCCACTCTCTCACTTTGTCCCAGCTTACCCTTCCCCCTCCCCATACCCTCAAGTCCATTCTCCAGTAGGTCTGTGTATTTATTCCCGTCTTACCCCTAGGTTCTTCATGACATTTTTTTTCTTAAATTCCATGTATATATGTGTTAGCATATGGTATTTGTCTTTCTCCTTCTGACTTACTTCACTCTGTATGACAGACTCTAGGTCCATCCACCTCATTACAAATAGCTCAATTGTGTTTCTTTTTATGGCTGAGTAATATTCCATTGTATATATGTGCCACATCTTCTTTATCCATTCATCCAATGATGGACACTTAGGTTGTTCCCATCTGCGGGCTATTGTAAATAGAGCTGCAATGAACATTTTGGTACATGACTCATTTTGAATTATGGTTTTCTCAGGGTATATGCCCAGTAGTGGGATTGCTGGGTCATATGGTAGTTCTATTTGTAGTTTTTTAAGGAACCTCCATACTGTTCTCCATAGTGGCTGTACCAATTCACATTCCCACCAGGAGTGCAAAAGTGTTCCCTTTCTCCACACCCTCTCCAGCATTAAAGTGATGAAAGGGAAAAACCTACAACCAAGATTACTCTACACAGCAAGGATCTCATTCAGATTTGACAGAGAAATTAAAACCTTTACAGAAAAGCAAAAGCTAAGAGAATTCCGCACAACCAAACCACATTTACAACAAATGCTAAAGGAACTTCTCTAGGCAGGAAACACAAGAGAAGGAAAAGATCTACAATAACAAACCCAGACGAATTAAGAAAATGGTAATAAGGACATACATATTGATAATTACCTTAAATGTAAATGGGTTAAATGCTCTAACTAAAAGATATAGACGGGCTGAAACAAAAACAAGACCCATATATATACTGTCTAAAAGAGACCCACTGCAGACCAAGGGACACATACAGACTGAAAGTGAGGGAATAGAAAAAGATATTCTGTACAAATGGAAATCAAAAGACAGATGGAGTAGCAATTCTCATATCAGACAAAGTAAACTTTAAAATAAAGACTATTACAGGAGACAAACAAGGACACAACATAATGATCAAGGGATCAATCCAAGAAGAAGATATCACAGTTGTAAATAATTATGAAGCCGGGCTTCCCTGGTGGCACAGTGGTTGGGAATCTGACTGCCAATGCAGGGGACACGGATTCGAGCCCTGGTCTGGGAGGATTACACATGCCATGGAGCAACTGGGCCTGTGAGCAACAATTACTGAGCCTGCGTGTCTGGAGCCTGTGCTCCACAACAAGAGAGGCCGCGATAGTGAGAGGCCCGTGCACTGTGATGAAGAGTGGCCCCTGCTTGCCACAACTAGAGAAAGCCCTCGCAGAGAAACAAAGACCCAACGCAGCCATAAATAAATAAATAAACAAAACAAAATAACCCTTGATACTAAAAAAAATATATATTTATGCACCCAACATAGGAGCACCTCAATAAATAAGGCAAATGCTAACAGCCATAAAAGGGGAAATTGACAGTAACACAATAATAGTAGGGGACTGGAACACCCCACTTTCACCAATGGACAGATCATCCAAAATGAAAATAAATAAGGAAACATAAGCTTTAATGACACATTAAATGAGATGGACTTAATTGATATTTATAGGACATTCCATCCAAAAACAACAGAATACACTTTCTTCTAAAGTGCTCATGGAACATTCTCCATGATACATCATATCTTGGGTAACAAATCAAGCCTTGGTAAAGTTTAAAAATTGAAATTTGATCAACTACCTTTTCCGACCACAGTGCTATGAGACTAGATAACAACTACAGGGAAAAAAACGTAAAAAATACAAACACATGCAGGCTGAACAATACACTACTAAATAACCAAGAGATCACTGAAGAAATCAAAGAGGAGATCAAAAAATACGTAGAAACAAATGACAATGAAGACACAAAGGCACAAAAGCTATGGAATGCAGCCACAGCAGTTCTAAGAGGGACGTTTACAGCAATACAATCCTACCCCAAGAAACAAGAAACATCTCAAATAAACAACCTAAACTTATACCTAAAGAAATTAGAGAAAGAAGAACAAAAAGGACCCATAGCAGAAGGAAAGAAATCATAAAGATCAGATCTGAAATAAATGAAAAACAAATGAAGGAAATAAGAGCAAAGATTAATAAAACTAAAAGCTGGTTCTTTGAGAAGATAAACAAAATTGATAAACCATTAGCCAGACTCATCAAGAAAAAAAGGGGTAAGACTCAAATCAACAGAATTAGAAATGAAAAGGGAGACGTAACAATTGACAACGAAGAAACACAAAGGATCATGAGAGATTACTACAAGCAACTCTCTGCCAATAAAATGGACAACCTGGTAGAAATGGACAAATTCTTAGAAAAGCACAGCCTTCCAAGACTGAACCAGGAAAAAATAGAAAATATAAACAGACCAATCACAAGCACTGAAATTGAAACTATGATTAAGAATCTTCCAACAAACAAAAGCTCAGGACCAGGTGGCTTCACAGGCAAATTCTATCAAACATTAAGGGAAGAGCTAACACCTATGCTTCTCAAACTGTTCCAAAATATAACAGAGGGAAGAACATTCCCAAACTAATTCTACGAGCCCACCATCACCCTGATACCAAAACCAGACAAAGAAAACTACAGGCCAATATCACTGATGAAAACAGATGCAAAATTACTCAACAAAATATTAACAAACAGAATCCAACAGCACATTAAAAGGATCATACACCATGATCAAGTGGGGTTTATCCCAGGAATGCAAGGATTCTTCAATATATGCAAATCAAACAATGTGATACACCATATTAACAAATTGAAGGATAAAAACCATATGCTAATCTAAATAGATGCAGAAAAAGCTTTCAACAAAATTCAACACCCATATATGATAAAAACTATACATAAAGTAGGCATAGAGGGAACTTACCTCAAAATAATAAAGCCCATATATGACAAACCCACAGTCAAAATCGTTCTCAATGCTGAAAAGCTGAAACCATTTCCCATAAGATCAGGAATAAGACAAAGTTGCCCACTCTCACCATTACTGAACATAGTGTTGGAAGTTTTAGCCACAGCAATCACAGAAGAAAAAGAAAAAAAAGGAATCCAAATCAGAAAAGAAGAAGTAAAACTCTCACTGTTTTGCAGATGACATGATAGTATATATAGAGAATCCTAAAGATGCTACCAGAAAACTACTAGAGCTAGTCAACGAACTTGGTACAGTAGGATAGAAAGTTAATGCACAGAAATCTCTTGCATTCCTAAACACTAATGATGAAAAATCTGAAAGAGAAATTAGGGAAACAAAAGCATTTACCATTGCAACAAAAAGAATAAAATACCCAGAAATAAATCTACCTAAGGAGACAAAAGACCTGTATGCAGAAAACTATAAAACACTGATGAAAGAAATTAAAGATGATACAAACAGATGGAGAGATATACCATGTTCTTGGATTGGAAGAATCAACATTGTGAAAATGACTATACTACCCAAAGCAATCTACAGTTTCAATGTAATCCCTATCAAACTACCAATGGCATTTTTCACAGAACTACAACAAAAAATTTCACCATTTGTATGGAAACACAAACGACCCCGAATAGCCAAAGCAATCTTGAGAAGGAGAAACGAAGCTGGAGGAATCAGGCTTGGTGGCTTCAGACTATACTACAAAGCTACAGTAATGAAGACAATATGGTACTGGCACAAAAACAGAAATATAGATCAATGGAACAGGATAGAAAGCTCAGAGATAAACTCATGCACATATGGTCACCTTATCTTTCATAAAGTAGGCAAGAATATACAATGGAGAAAAGCTAGCCTCTTCAATAAGTGGTACTGGATTAAATGAACAGCTATATGTAAAAGAATGAAATTAGAACACTCCCTAACACCATACACAAAAATAAATTTAAAATAGATTAAAGACCTAAATGTAAGACCAGGCACTATAAAACTCTTAGAGGAAAACATAGGCAGAACACTCTATGACATAAATCACAGCAAGATCCTTTTAGACCCACCTCCTAGAGAAATGGAAATAAAAACAAAAATAAAAATATGGGACCTAATGAAACTTAAAACCTTTTGCACAGCAAAGGAAACCATGAACAACATGAAAAGACAACCCTCAGAATGGGAGGAAATATTTGCAAATGAATCAGGTGACAAAGGATTAATCTCCAAAATATACAAGCAGCTCATACAGCTCAATATCAAAAAATCAAACAATCCAATCCAAAAATGGGCAGAAGACCTAAACAGATATTTCTCCAAAGAAGATATACAGATTGCCCACAAACACATGAAAGGATGCTCAACATCACTAATTATTAGAGAAATGCAAATCAAAACTACAATGAGGTATCACCTCACACTGGTCAGAATGGCCATCATCAAAAAATCTACAAACATTAAATGCTGGAGAGGGTGTGGAGAAAAGGGAATCCTCTTGCACTGTTGGTGGGGATGTAAATTGATACAGCCACTATGGAAAACACTGGAGGTTCCTCAAAAAACTAAAACTAGAACTATCATATGACCTAGCAATCCCACTACTGGGCATATACCCTGAGAAAACCATAATTCGAAAAGTCATGTACCACAGTGTTCATTGTAGCACTATTTACAATAGCCAGGACATGGAAGCAACCTAAGTGTCCATTGACAGATGAGTGGATAAAGAAGATGTGGCACATATATACAATGGAAAATTATTCAGCCATAAAAAGAAACGAAATTGAGTTTTTGTAGTGAGGTGGATGGACCTAGAGTCTGCCATACAGAGTGAAGTAAGTCAGAAAGAGAAAAAAAAAAATACTGTATGCTAACACATATATATGGAATCTAAAAAAAAATAAAAAGTTTCTGAAGAACCTAGGGTCTGGACAGGAATAAAGACGCAGACGTAGATAATGGACTTGAGGACACCGGGAGGGGGAAAGGTAAGCTGGGACGAAGTGAGAGAGTGGCACTGACATATATACACTACCCAATGTAAAATAAATAGGTAGTGGGAAGCAGACGCATAGCACAGGGAGATCAGCTCAGTGCTTTGTGACCATGTAGACGGGTGGGATAGGGAGGGTGTGAGGGAGATACAAGATGAAGGGGATATATGTGTACGTATCACTGATTCACTTTGTTTTACTGCAGAAACTAACACAACATTGTAAAGCTATTATACTCCAGTAAAGTTGTTAAAAAAAGAATACTCTGTAATGACCTCTATGGGAAAAGAATCTAAAAAAGAGTGGATATATGTATATGTATAACTGATTCACTTTACTGTACACCTGAAACTAACACAACATTATAAATCAACTATACTCTAATACAAATTTTAAAAAAACACACAATTAGTTGTCACCTCACACCTGTCAGAATGGCTATCATCAATTAGAAAACAAATAACAAATTATTGGCAAGGGTGTGGAGAAAATCGAAACTTCATACACTCTTGATGGGAATGTAAATTGGTGTAGCTGCTGTGGAAAACATTATGGAGGTTTCTCAAAAACTAATAATAATGCTACCATATGATCCAGCAGACCTACTCCTGGGCATACATCTGGAAAAGGTGCAAACTCTAATTTGAAAAGATACATGTATCCCAGTGTTCATAGCAGCACTATTTGAAATAGCTAAGACACAGAAGCAACATAAATGTCCATCAACAGATGAATGGATAAAGAATATGTGGTATATATATATATATATACAATGGAATATTATTCAGCCATAAAACAAATGAAATAATGCCATTTGCAGCAACATGTATAGACCTAGAGATTACCATATTATCATATTAAGTCTCTGTAAGTTAGAGAAAGACAAATATCATATAATATCACTTGTATGTGAAGTCTAACAAAAAAGATACATATGAATTTATTTACAAAACAGAAATAGCCTCACAGACATAGAAAACAAACTTATGGTTACCAAAGGGGATAGTGGGATTGGGGGGTAGATAGCTTAGGAGTTTGGGATTAGCATATACACACTATTATATATATTTAGGTAAACAACAATGACCTAATTACAGCACAAGGAACTATAGTCATATCTTGTAATAACCTACAGTGGAAAAGAATCTGAAAAAGTATATATATATATATATATATATATACATATACATATATATATCTGAATCACTTTGCTGTATATTTGAAACTAAACATTATAAATTAACTATACTTCAATTAAAAAATGCATAGTAGAAAAAACAGATGTGGTGTATATATATACAATGGAATACTACTCTGCTATAAAGAAGAACAAAATGTTGCCATTTGCAGAAACATGGATAGACTTGGAGGGCATTATGCTAGTGAAATAAGCCATACAGAGAAAGACAAATATTGTATGACATCACTTATATGTGGAATCTAAAATATACAACAAACTAGTGAGTGTAACAAAAAAGAAGCAGACACAAATATAGATAACAAACTAGTGGTTACTCGTGGGGAGAAGGAAGGGGTAGGGGCAATATAGGGGTCAGGGATTAAGAGGTACAAACTATTATGTATAAAATAAGCTATAAAGATATATTGTACAACACAGGGAATAGAGTCAATATTTATAAAAATTATAAATGGAATATAGCCTTTAAAAATTGTGAATCACTGTATTGTACAACTCTAACTTATATAATATTATACATCAACTATACTTCAGTTAAAGAAATGCAAATTTAAACTACTATGAGATTCTAAAATATGCATATTTTGATGGCTAAATCTTCAAAGTTTAACAGTACTAAGTGCTGAAAAGAATGGAGAGTCATTGCAACCCTTGTACACTGCTGGTAGACGTGTAAATTGGTGCAAAATTTTGTAAAACTCCTTGGCAGTTTCTAATAAGTTGAATGCATGCATACCCTATGGTCCAGCAATCCCATTCCTAGTTATATAAACAACAGAAATGAAGACATATGTTCAGCAACAAATTGTAAACAAATATCTTACTAAATATTACTCATTATATTGTAACACTGGACACAATCAAAATTCCATCATCAACAGTAGAATGGATATATAAGTTGTGGTTTATTTATAGAATGGACTACTATACAGCACTGAAAATTAATGAACTATAGCTAGCATAACAACATAAATGAATGTCAAAAACATTATGTTGAGTGCTACTAGCCATGTACAAGGGAGTATATACTATATTATCCCACTTATAGATAAAGTTCAAAAACAGGTGAAACTAATCTGTAGCATAAGAAATCAAGATATTAGTTATTTTGGGGGAGGGGAGTATGGACAGTGACTTAGAAAAGGCATGAAGGCGTGGTTTGGGATGTTATTTCTTTGTATTTCCTGATCCAGATGGTGGTACACAGGTTTGTACCTTTGAAAAACATTCATTGATTTGTACACTTATGATTTTGCTTTTTTTCCCTATGTATGTTATATTTTAATCAAAAAGCTTACTTTAAACCAAAAAAAATTACTGAAGAGACCTGAATTAATGGCAACATAGCATGTTTCTGGCTGGGGAGTGCTAATTAGCTAAAGATACCAATGTTTCCAAGTTTATTTATAATTCAGTGTAATCCTAATAAAAGTCTCAACACCATTTCCTTAAAATAAAACTTGTCAATTTTATTTTAAAGTTTGTAAGGAATTGCTTGCAACTACCTTTAAAAAAAAAGTATAACAGGTCATTTGACCTAATGAAGAGCAAACATACTATAAATCTAACAAAATATTGTAGTACTAGAATATTTTCATGTTGATATGTACATGCACCAAAACACTGGTAACAGGAATTGCCTCCTGGGAGGAAACCTGGGTGGCTGTTTGGGTAAGAATGAGAAGGAGATTTATTTTTCAATATATACCACTTTTTACCCTTTGGATTATGACCTTTGCATATGAGGTACTTATTTAAAAAACAAATTTTAAAAAAATTAAAGCTTAGTACTGGGGCAAAAATAGAAAAAAAGAATCACTGTAATTAAACAGAGAGATCCAAAAACAGATCCATGTATTTATAGGAATTTAGTGTAAGATGAAGGAACAGTTTATGACCACTGAGGAAATTATGTACTGTTCAATAAATTGCACTGGACAAATGGCTATCCATTTAGAAAAAATGTGAGACCCGTTGTGCACAATGGAATATAATGCTACTACACATAATTAACAAATACTGAATGTACTCTTCAGGTGGGAAAGAGCTTGCTAAGTAAAGCCTAAAACTCATAAGCCATAAAAAGAAAGAGATTTAAGTATGTATTAATTTTAAACTTCTCTGTAGCAAAAAGATCTCATCAATAAGGTTAGAGATAAATAACAGACTAAGATTTAGAAACAAAATATTAATATTTCTGACACATAAGGAGCTAATATGAATCAGTAAGTAAAGAATGAAACAAAATATAAAATTGAGCAAAGGATATGCATAAAAAATTCACAGAATATTACAAATGGATAATAAACATATAGACATATATTCAACCTCAAGAGTAATCAAAGAAATACACTGTAAAACAATAAGATATTTGCATTTTAAAACTATGGAAGAATAACTAATACATTAATTTAAAAGTTAGCTGTTGTAAGATTGGGGGAAGAGAACAGAATTGCTAAGGACTGTGATAGGAGCAAAATTTCTTTTGTATATCATTATTTTATTTTATTTTTGAACCATGTAACTGAATTCATTTTCTCTGTGTCCCAGCATTCTTCCAAAACCAAATGCTTTTCCATTATTCCCTATCTCGATAAATGGTACCATCATTCATCCAACTGCAGAATCAGAAACCTAGACGTCATCTTTCACATCTCCCTCTTCAACATACCCATATTACTGTACCTAAAGTTCTACCAATTTTACCCCTTAAGCCCCTTTCAGAAACATTTATTTCTCTTCACACGTTCCACCACAACCCTAGTGCAAGCTGTCATGAACTCACTCTTGACCACTGCTAAAGCCTCATTCACACAAGAAATATTTGCTAAGCATCTACTTTATATCTGATATCATGCTAACTGGTTTCCTGGAATCTACTTTTGTCTCCTCACCCATTCTACACACTGCAGCCAAGTTTAGCATTTCAAAAATCTCATTTTGTCAGTAGCTCCCTCACCACTTTAAATACCTCAAAGCCTTCAGAGTAATCTTAAGGAAATTTAAAATTATTAACCTAGGCACAAATTAACTTCATGGTCAGGTCCGAACTACTTCTTCAGCCCTATATTCACATCAGGACCACATCTACCAATCTCAAGCTACATGGTCCTCCTTTCTGATCCCACAATGCACCATGTTGTCTATCTTGCATAGACATCATATCCCCATAAACTCAATATCCCTTTTCCTAGTAAACTCTTAAAAAATCAGAACAAATAGAAAGCATTCTATAATAATGTGCATTTGTAATCAAATATACTAATAGTTACATTCAATATAAACTGTTTAAGTGTTCTGATTAAAGGCAAATATTATCATACTGAATGTACAAAGACTATATGTTACATACAAGATACACATCTAAAATATAAGAATGCAGAAAGGTTGAAAATAGAAGAATGGAAAAAGATACACCAAACAAAATCAATCAAAAGAAAGCTGGTGTGGCTAAATCAATATCAGACAAAGTAGACATTAAGGCAAAAATCATTACCAGCAATAAAAAGAGATGCTTCAGAATGATAAAAGATTCTATTCACCAGAAATATACAATTCTAAATTTGTATGCAACTAATATTGCATCAAAAGATATGAGGTAAGATATGAGACGAAGAAAAACTAGACAAAACCACAATCAGAAATAGACAAATACAAGATCATAGCGGGATATTTTAATACATCTTTCTCAATAACTGATGGAATAGGAGAAAAAAATAACATCAGTAAGGATACACCACATTGAATAACATTAACAAATTGAACCTAACTGGCATATGTGGAAACTATACTCAACAACTGCAGATACATATTCTTCTCATAAACACATGAAACATTTACATGCACTGAACATATTTTAGGCCAGAGATCAGCAAGCTTTTTGTAAAGTGCTAGATAATAAATACTTTAGGCTTTGTGAGCCTCATGAGATCACAATCGTATATTTTTCTTTTTTAACCACCTCTTAAATGTGTAAAAAACATTTTTAGATTGAGGGCCATACAAAAACATTCTATAAGCAAGATTTGGCATGTAGACCATAATTTGCTGACTTCTGTTGTAGACCAAGAAGCAACTCTCAACAAATTTCAAACAGTGGAAAATTCTAGAGTATGCTCTCTGACCACAGTGCAATTAAGCAAGAAATAAATAATTGAATGACAATTAGAAAAGCTCCATCATTTGAAAATTAAGAAATACACTTAATTTTAGATTTGGGAGGAAAGGGGTTACAGGAGGAAACTTTGGGGGATATAATGTGTTCATTATGTTGATTGTTGTTTATTATCTTGATCTTGGGTATATAAGTATGTTAAAACATATCAAATTGTGCATGTGTAGTTTATTGTATACCAATTTAGCTTCAATAAAGCTGTTAAAAATGGGGAAAAAAAGAAATACACTTCTAAATAACCCTGGTTCTATGGGAAAATCACATTAAAAATTAGACAATATTTAAACCAAATTATTGTTGAAAATAATACATACAAAAGCTTGTGGGCTACAGCTAAAGTCATGCTTAGAGGAACATTTGTGACCCTAAAAGCATATATTAACAAAGAAGAAAAGTTGAAAATCACCTGCTAAGCATCATCTCATTAAGCTGAAACAAGAAAGCAAATTAAACCCAAAGAAAGCAGAAGGAATTAAATAAGACCAGAAATAAACGAAACAGAAAACAATCAAAGGGATCAACAAAACCAAACATTGTTTCCTTAAAAAGAATAACAAATTTGATAAAACTCTAGAAAGACCAATGAAGAAAAAAAGAGAAAGCACAAATAAAGTGTGGAATGTAAAAAGGATATAAACTACAGATCCTACAGATACTTAAAATATAAGATATTATGAAAAAATTTATGTCATTAATTTGAAAATATAATTAAATGGTATAAATTGCTAGCAACGTACAACTTACCAAAATGGATTCAAGTTAAATAGAAAATCAGAACAGTACACAATATTAAAGAAATTGAAACTGTAACTTAAAACCCTTTTAAGGACATCATCAAGATGGCAAAATAGGAAACCCCAGGCTCCATCTCACCACAAAGATCAACAATTAGATAGCTATCCATAAACAAAAATGACTCTGGGAGAGCTCAGGAGTCAATTTAAGAAACCAGCAACAAATAGAACAAAAAACCAGGGAATAACTGTACAAAAGGGAAGGATGAACAGCTTCATTTTATTGGCATCATCCTGTCCTCCAGGCTGGCACTACTCAGTTCCAAGAGGGAGCTCCCCAGCAAGAAAGAGTTCCCCTCTGTGGAAAAGGGAGAGTGGGGTGAGTGACCACCTTCCAGTCTCTGGAGCACTGCATGAAGGACCCACTTGACTTCACCCCACCCAGACTGGCAAAGTTAAGATATATAGAGATGGCTAGGGACAAAGCTTTAGTAATCATAAAAGTAAACATAAACCCACACATACATGGTCAACAAATATTTGACAAGGGAGCTAAGAATACTCAGTGGGGAAATGATAAACACATGCAGAAAAATTGAGCCACTATCTTACACCACTCCCCAAAATTAACTCAAAATGGATTGAGGATTTAAACAAAAGGCCTGAAACCGATAAACTCCTAGAAAAAAAAATAGGGAAAAAGCTCATTGACATGGGTCTTGGCAATGATTTTTTTGATATGTCACCAAAAGCACAAGCAACAAAAGCAAAAATGAGCAAGTCGTATTCCATCAAACTAAAAAGCTTCTACACATCAGAAGAAATATTCAACAAAATTAAAAGGCAAACTTCAGAATGGGAGAAAATATTTACAAATTGTATATCTGATATGGAATTAATGTCCAAAATATATAAGGAACCCATAAAACTCAATAGCAAAAGAAAAAACGTCCAATAAAAAAATGGGTAGATGGGGCTTCCCTGGTGGTGCAGTGGTTGAGAGTCCGCCTGCCGATGCAGGGGACATGGGTTCGTGCCCCGGTCCGGGAAGATCCCACATGCCGCGGAGCAGCTGGGCCCATTAGCCATGGCCGCTGAGCCTGCACATCCGGAGCCTGTGCTCTGCAACGGGAGGGGCCACAGCAGTGAGAGGCCCGCGTACCGCAAAAAAAAAAAAAATGGGTAGAGAACTTGAATAGACATTTCTCCAAAGAAGATAGGAAAATGGCCAAAAGGTACATGAAAAGATGCTCAACATCACTAATCATTAAGGAAATGCAAAATCAAAACCACAAGGAGTTGAGTGGCTAGAGTTGGGGTAGACAAGGGGCATGAAGGAGGAGCGTGATTAAATCATGGCTTTGGCAAAAAGCAGATAGGACTAGGACTAAAACATGACCTTGAGTCCAACTAGCTGTGTGACCTTGGGAAAGAGGTGAAATCACCTCTTTACACGTGTGTTTCTGCATCTGTAAAATAACATACTTTAAAGAGTCTTTATGGGGATTACATGAGATTAAACATGTAAAACACATATTAGATACTCAATAAATGACAGTTATTAAAAAAACGCAAGGAGACATCATTTCACATCTGTAAAGGTATCATCAAAAAGACAAGAAAGACAAATGCTGTCATGGATGTGGAGAAAAATGAACTTTTATGAACTATTAGTGAAAATGTCAATTGGTTCACCACTATGGAAAGCAGTATGGAGGTTCCTCAAAAAATTAAAATAGAACTACCATATGATCCAGCAATCTGACTTCTGCATATATATCCAATGGAATGAAATTACTCTCAAAGAGATAACTGCACTCCCATGTTCATTTGCAGCATTAGTCACAATAGCCAAGATATGGAAACTACCTAAGTATCTATCAACAAATGAATTGATAAAGAATATATGGTATATACATAAAATGGGATATTATTCAGCCATAAAAATGAAGGAAATTCTTCTATTGGCAACAACATGAGCAGACCCTGAGGGCATCATGCTAAGTAAAATAAGGCAGACAAAGACAAATGCTATATGATAGGATTTATATGTGTAATCTAAATCATTGCACTAATAGAAACAGAGAGTGGAATTGTGGTTTGGCTAGGACTAAAGGCAGGGGAATTGGGGAGATGTTGGTCAAAGTTTCAGTTATAATATGGATAAGTTTTGGGATCTAAGATACAGCATGGTGACTATAGTTAACAAGTTGCTATGAAAGGAGAGCTTTAATATTCTCACCATAACAACAACAACAACAAAATGGTAATTTTGTGAGGTGAAGGATGTGTTAACTAATATTATTCTGGTAAATATTTCACAATATGTACATGTATAAAACCATCACATTGTACACCTTAAATTTACAAAATAATATATGTTAATTATATCTCAATTAAAAAAAACTTTTAAAAAGGTTGACAACAGAGATAAGAATATACACTGGAGAAAAGACAGTCTCTTCAATAAGTGGTACTGAGAAAATTGGACAGCTACATGTAAAAGAATGAAATTAGAACATTCTCTAACATCATTTGCAAAAATAAACTCAAAATGGATTGAAGACCTAAATGTAAGACCAGATACTATAAAACTCCTAGAGGAAAACATAGGCAGAACACTCTGACATAAATTGCAGCAATACTTTTTTGGATCCACCTCCTAGAGTAATGGAAACCTACAGAATGGGAGAAAATATTTGCAAACAATGCAACCAACAAGGGATTAATCTCCAAAATACACAAACAGCTCATAAAACTCAATAACGAACAACTAACCAACCCAATAAAAAAATGGGCAGAAGATCTAAACAGACATTTCTCCAAAGAAAACATACAGATGGCCAAAAGGCACATGAAAGATGCTCAACATCGCTAATTATTAGAGAAATGCAAATCAAAACTACAATGAGGTATCACCTCACACCAGTCAAAATGGCCATCATCAAAAAGTCTACAGATAATAAATGCTGGAGAAGGTGTGGAGAAAAGGGAACCCTCCTACACTCTTGGTGGGAATGTAAACTGATATGGCCACTATAGAGAACACTATGGAGGTTCCCCAGAAAACTAAAAATAGAGCTACCATATGATCCAGCAATCCTGCTCCTGGGCATATATCTGGAGAAAACCAAAATTTGAAAAGATACATGCACCCCAATGTTCACTGCAGCACTATTCACAATAGCCAGGACATGGAAGCAACCTAAGTGTCCATCGACAGATAAATGGATAAAGAAGATATGGTGTATATATATATATAATGGAATATTACTCAGCCATAAAAAGGAACGAAATAGTGCCATTTGCAGAACATGGATAGACCTAGAGACTGTCATACAGGGTGAAAGAAGTCAGAAAGAGGAAAACAAATATCATATAATATTGTTTATATGTGGAATCTAGAAAAATATACAGATGAACTTATTTGCAAAGCAGAAATAGAGACACAGATGTAGAGAACAAACTTATGGATACCAAGGAGGGGAGGGGGTGTGGGGTGAACTGGGAGATTTGGATTGACATATATACACTACTATGTATAAAATAGGTAACTAATGAGAACATACTGTAGAGCACAGGGAACTCTACTTAGTGCTCTGTGGTGACCTAAATGGGAAGGAAATCTATAAAAGAGGGGATATATGTATACATTTAACTGATTCACTTTGTTGTACAGCAGAAACTAACAGAACATTGTAAAGGAAAATATACTCCAATACAAATTTTAAAAATAAAATTTTTTTAAATAAAACAATAGAAAAAATTAATAGAGTCAAGAGCTGGTTTACTGAAAGGTTAAACAAGATTGATAAACCTCTGGCCAGGCTCACCAACAAGAAAAGAGAGAGGACACAAACAAACAAATTAAGAAATGAAAGAGGAGAAATAAAACCAATACCACAGAAATTCAAAAAATCATAAGAAATTACTATGAACAGTTACATGACTACAAAATAGATAGCCTAGAAGAAATGGACAAGTTTCTACAAACATACAGCCTGCCAAAACTGAATCAAGAAGAAACAGGTAATTTAAGCAGACCTATCACTGGAAGTGAAATAGAATTTGTAAAATAAAACAAAACAAAACAAAAAAACACCTCCCTCAAACAAAAGGACCAGATGGCTTCACTGGGGAATTCTACAAAACATACAAAGAGGAACTCATACCAATCCTTCTCAAACTCTTCCAAAAGACTGAAGAGGAAGGAACACTCCCAAAGATATTCTATGAAGCCACCATCACCCTGATACCAAAACAAGACAAAGACACTACCAAAAAAGAAAACTGCAGGCCAATATCTTTGATGAACATACATCCAAAAATTGTCAGCAAAATATTAGCAAATTGAATCCAACAATACATAAAAATATCATACACCTTGATCAAGTTGGATGCATTTCAGGGTCACAAGGATGGTTCAACATACACAAATCAATCAATGTGATATACCACATCAACAAAAGAAAAGACAAAAAACACACAATCATCTCAATAGATGCAGAAAGAGCATTTGATAAAATTCAACAACTATTCATGATAAAAACTCTCACCAAAATGGGTATAGAGGAAACATATCTCAACATAATAAAAGCCATTTATGACAAACCCACAGTCAGTATAACACTCAACAGTGAAAAGCTGAGACTTCCCACTAAATTCTGGAACAAAACAAGGATGCCCACTCTCACCACTTCTATTCAATATAATATTGGAAGTCCTAGTCACAGCAATCAGACAAGAAAAATAAATAAATGGTATCCAAATTGAAAGAGAAGAGGTAAAATTTTCATTGTATGCAGATGGCATGATACCCTATATAGACAACCCTAAAGACTCCACATAAAAACTATTAGAACTAATAAATGAATTCAGCAAGGTAGCAGGATAAAAGATCAATATACAGAAATCTGTTGCATTTAGTTACACAAACAATCAAATATCAGAAAGAGAAAGTAAAAAATGATCCCATTTAAAATCGTGTCAAAAAATAACTAGGAATAAACCTAACAAAGGATGTGAAAGACCTATACACTGAGAACTATAAAACAGAGAAAGGAAATTGGAGATGATACAAAGAAATGAAAAGACATCCCATGTTCTTGGATTGGAAGAATTAATATTGCTAAAATGGCCATACTACCCAAAGCAATCTACAGATTTAATGTGATCCCTATCAAATTACCCATGGTATTTTTCACAAACTTAGAACAAATAATCATAAAATTTATATGGAAACACAAAAGACTCAGAATTGCCAAAGCAATTCTGAGGAAAAAGAGAAAGTGGAAGGTGTAACCCTCCCAGACTTTAGAGAATACTACAAAGCTACAGTAATCAAAATAGCATGGTATTGGTGCAAAAACAGACACATAGATCAATGGAACAGAATAGAAAGCCCAGAAATAAGCCCACATACCTATAGTCAATCTTCAACAAAGGAGGCAAGAACATATGATGGAGAAAAGATAGTCTCTTCTGCAAGTGGTGTTGGGAAAGCTGGACTGCTGCATGTAAATCTATGTAGTTAGGATACTCCCTTACACCATAACAAAGATAAACTCAAAATGGCTTAAAGACTTAAATATAAGACATGATACCATAAAACTTCTTGAAGAGAACATAGGCAAAACGTTCTTGGGCATAAATCGTAGCAAAATTTTCTTAGATCAGTCTCCCAAGGCAAAAGAAATAAAAGCAAAAATAAACAAATGGGAGCTAATCAAACTTATAAGCTTTTGCAGAGCAAAAGAGACCACAAAGAAAATGAAAAGAAAATCTATGGATTGGGAGAAAATATTTGCAAATGATGAGACCAACAAGGGCTTAATTTCCAAAATATACAGACAGCTATACAACTCAATATCAAAAAACAAACAACCCAATCAAAAATTGGGCAGAAGACCTAAATAGACATTTCTCCAAAGAAGACACACAGATGGCTAACAGGCACATGAAAAGATGTTCCACATTGTTTCTTATTAGAGAAATGCAAATCAAAACTACAATGAGGTATCACCTCACACGGGTCAGAATATGTGGCCATCATCAAAAAGTCTGCAAAGAATAAATGCTAGAGAGAGTGTAGAGAAAAGGGATCTTCCTACACTGATGGTGGGAATGTAAATCGGTACAGCTACTATGAAACAGTATGGAGGGTCCTTATAAACTAAAAATAGATCTACCATTTGATTCTGCAATCCCACTCCTGGGCATATATCCAGAGAAAACTCCAATTCAAAAAGATACATGCACCCCAGTGTTCATAGACACACTATTTACAATAGCCAAGACATGGAAGCAACCTAAATTTCCCTCAACAGATGAATAAAGAAGATGTGGTATATATACACAATGGAATACCACTCAGCCATAAAAAAGAATGAAATAATGCCATTTGCAGAAACATGGATGACCCTAGAGATTATCATACTAAGTGAAATAAGTCAGACAGAGAAAGACAAATATCATATGATATCACTTACATGTGGAATCCAAAATATGATACAAATGAACTTATCTACAAAACAGAAACAGACTCACAGAGATAGAAAACAAAGTTATGGTTACCAAAGGGGAAAGGGGAGGGGGAGGGATAAGTTAGGCATATGGGATTGACAGATACACACCACTACATATAAAATGGATAAACAACAAGGATTTACTGTATAGTATGGAACTATATTCAGTATCTTTTAATAACCTATAGTGGAAAAAATCTGAAGCTGTACAACTGAAACTAACACAGTATTGTAAATCAACTATAGTTAAATAAATACTTAAAAAGTTGAAAATGTGTCATTTATAATACCATAAAAATATAATACTTAGAATAAAATTAACAAAATATATTCAAACCTATATAATGAAAACTACAAAAACAAACTTTATCTTGCTCCAAAGACAAAAATCATCTAAACATGCATCAAAGACATAAATGAAAGAACTAAAACTATAAAATTCTGGAAGAAAACAAATGAGAGGATGATTATGAACCTAGTTAAGGCAAAGACTTCTCAGAATACAAAAAGTCAGTCATATAGAAAGGTCATGTAGAAAATAAAAAGATAAGTCACATAATGGGAGAAAATATTTTCAGAACACATATTTTAAAGGATTGTCATATATATATATACATATGTATGTGTGTGTGTGTATATATATATATATATATATCTTACAACTCAGTAATAGGAGTATAAACATCCCAATTTTAAATTGGGCAAAAAATTTGAGTGGACATTTCTCCAAAAAAGACATAGAGATGGCCAATAAGCATATGAAAAGTGTTCAGTATCATGAGTCATAGGGTTCTGCAAATTAAACCACAATGAGCTACCACTACACACTCACTAGAATGGCTAAAATTAAAAGACTGATGAGGCAAGATATAAAGTTAATATACAAAAGTCAATTCCTTATATACCAGCAATGAAGAATTGAAATTTGAAATTAAAAACAGCACTATTTACATTAATACCAAAAGATGAAATAGGTATAAAATTTTTTAAAAATACGTATAAGATCTATATGAGGAAACCACAAAACTTTGATGAAAGAAATCAAAGAAGATCTAAATAAATGGAGAGATATTACATGTTCATGCATAGGAAGATATAATATTGTTCAGTTCAGTTCTTGCCAACTTGATCTATAGATTTGGCACAATCCCAATCCAAATCCCAGCAAGTTATTTTGTGGATATCAACAAACTAATTCTAAAGTTTATATGGAAAGGCAAAAGACCCACAATACTCAAGCAATACTGAAGAAGAGGAATACTGAAGAGGAATACAATCAAAGGACTGACTCAACACAATGGCAAGAATTACTATAAAGCTATAGTAATCAAGAGAATCTGGTATTGGTGAAAGAATACACAAACAGATCAATGGAAAAGAATAGAGAGTCCAGAAATAGATCCACAAATATAGTCAACTGATCTCTGACAAATGAGCAAAGGCAATTCACTGGAAAAAGAATACTCTTTTCAATAAATGGTGCTGGGCAACTGGATATCCACAAACACAAAAATGAATCTAGATCCAGACTTCACACCTTTCATAAAAATTAATTCAAAATGGATCACAGACATAAATGTAAAATTTCTAGAAGATAACAAAGGAGAAAATCTAGGTGACCTTTGTTTTGGTGATGAATTTTTAGATTTAATACCCAAAACATGATCCATGAAAGAAAAAATGATAAATTGAACTTCATTAAAATAAAAAATGTTTGCTTTGAGAAAGGCACTGTTATGAGAATGAAAACACAAGACACTGACTGGAGAAAATGTTGGTAAAACACATATATGATAAAGAATTTGTATCCAAAATATTCTAAGAACTCTTAAAATTCAAAAATAAGAAAACAAACAACCCAGTTATAAATAGGCAAAAGATCTGAACAGACACCTCAGCAAAGAATATATATGAATGGCAAATAAGCATATGAAAAGATATTCAACTCATATGTCACTAGGGAACTGCAAAGTAAAGCAACGAGATGCCACTACAAAACCATTAGAGCAGCTAAACAAAACACTGACAACATCAATTGCTGATGAAAATATGGAGTGACAGGAACTCTCATTCATTGCTGACGGGAATGCAAAACAGTGCAGCCACTTTGGAAGACAATTTGGCAGCTTCCTACAAAGCTAAACATAGTCTTACCATGTGATCCAACAATTGTGCCCCTTAGTATTTACCCGAATGAGTTGAAAACATATCTGCACAAAAACCTACACACAGATGTTTATAGCAGCTTCATTCATAACCGCCAAAACTTGGAAGCAACCACAATGTCCTTCTATGATAAATGGGAAAAAAAGACTATGGTACATCCAGACAATGGAATATTATTTTTCAATAAAGAGAAATGAGTTACAAAGCCTTGAAAATACATGGAAGTTCCTTAAATACACATTGCTAAGTGAAAGAAACCAGTCTGAAAAGGTTATATACTATAAGATTCCAACAATATCACATTCTGGAAAAGGCAACGCTATAGAGACAGTAAAAAGATCAGTGGTTGCCAGGGGTTCAGGAGACAGGGAGGGATGAATAGGTGGAACAGAGAGGATATTTAGGGCAGTGAAATATTCTGTATGATACTATAATACATGACATACATTCGTCAAAATTCATATAACTGAGGAACACAAAGAATCAGCCCAAATTCAAACTATGGACTTCACTTAATGACTATATCAATGTCAGTTCATCAACTGTAACAAATGTACCATATTAATGCAAGATGTTAGTAAAAGGGGAAAGTGACGGGGGTATAAAGTAACTCTCCATACTTTTTCATCAGCCTTTTTGTAAATCTAAAACTTTTCTAAAAGTAAAGTTTATTAAATAAAAATGACTGAAAATGCCACGTGGTTCTGGGAATGTTGAGCAACTAGGACTCTCTAGTAGGAATACAAAGTCGTATAGCTAATTTGAAGAACAGTTTGACAGTTTATTATAACTTCAGATATTCAATTACTATACAACCTAGAAATTCCCGTCATAGGGAATTTAAATGTAAATATATGTACAAACAAAAAATTGTACAAGAACATTTACTACAGCATTACTTATCATAGCCAAAATGTAGAAAAAATCCAAATGTCCATCAACTAGTGAATGGGTACACGACTCAACAATAATAAAGAACAAACTGCTAAGGAATGAAGAAAACAATAACAAATATCAATAAAACTAAAAGCTGGTTCTTTGAGAAGATAAACAAAATTGATAACCCGTTAGCCAGACTCATCAAGAAAAAAGGGAGAAGACTCAAATCAATAGAATTAGAAATGAAAAAGGAGAAGTAACAACTGACACTGCAGAAATACACAGGATCATGAGAGATTACTACAAGAAACTATATGCCAATAAAATGGACAACTTGGAAGAAATGGACAAATTCTTACAAATGCACAACCTTCCAAGACTGAACCAGGATGAAATAGAAAATCTAAACAGACAAATCACAGGCACTAAAATTGAAACTGTGATTAAAAATCTTCCACAAACAAAAGCCCAGGACCAGATGGCTTCACAGGCGAATTCTATCAAACATTTAGAGAGGAGATAACACCTATCTTTCTCAAACTCTTCCAAAATATACCAGAGGGAGGAACACTCCCAAATTCATTCTACGAGGCCACCATCACCCTGATACCAAAACCAGACAAAGATGTCACAAAGAAAGAAAACTACAGGCCAATATCACTGATGAACATAGATGCAAAAATTCTCAACAAAATACTACCAAACAGAATCCAACAGCACATTAAAAGGATCATACACCATGATCAAGTGGGGTTTATCCCAGGAATGCAAGGATTCTTCAATATACACAAATCAATCAATGTGATACACCATATTAACAAACTGAAGGAGAAAAACCATATGATCATCTAAATAGATGCAGAGAAAGCTTTTGACAAAATTCAACACCCATTTATGATAAAAACCCTGCAGAAAGTAGGCATAGATGGAACTTTCCTCAACATAATAAAGGCCACATATGACAAATCCACAGCCAACATCATCCTCAATGGTGAAAAACTGAAAGCATTTCTACTAAGATCAGGAAAAAGACAAGGTTGCCCACTCTCACCACTGTTATTCAACATAGTTTTGGAAGTTTTAGCCACAGCAATCAGAGAAGAAAAGGAAATAAAAGGAATCCAAATCAGAAAAGAAGAAGTAAAGCTGTCACTGTTTGCAGGTGACATGATACTATATAGAGAGAATGCTAAAGATGCTACCAGAAAACTACTAGAGCTAATCAATGAATTTGGTAAAGTAGCAGGATACAAAAGTAATGCACAGAAATCTCTTGCATTCCTATACACTAATGATGAAAAATCTGAAAGAGCAATTAAGGAAACACTCCCATTTACCATTGCAACAAAAAGAATAAAATACCTAGGAATAAACCTACCTAAGGAGACAAAAGACCTGTATGCAGAAAACTATAGGATATTGATGAAAGAAATTAAACATGATGCAAACAGATGGAGAGATATACCATGCTTTTGGATTGGAAGAATCAACACTGTGAAAATGACTCTACTACCCAAAGCAATTGACAGATTCAATGCAATCCCTATCAAACTACCAATGGCATTTTTCACAGAACTAGAACAAAAAATTTCACAATTTGTATGGAAAAACAAAAGATCCCGAGTAACCAAAGCAAACTTGAGAAAGAAAAATGGAGCTGGAGGAATTAGGCTCCTGGACTTCAGACCCTACTGCAAAGCTACAGTAACCAAGACAGTATGGCACTGGCACAAAAACAGAAATATTGATCAATGGAACAGGATAGAAAGCCCAGAGATAAACTCACACACATATGGTCACCTTATCTTTCATAAAGGAGGCAAGAATATACAATGGAGGAAAGAGAGCCTCTTCAATAAATGGTGCTGGGAAAACTGGACAGCTACAGGTAAAAGAGTGAAATTAGAACACTCCCTAACACCATATACAAAAGTAAACTCAAAATGGATTAAAGACCTAAATGTAAGGCCAGACACTATCAAAATCTTAGAGGAAAACATAGGCAGAAGACTCTATGACATAAATCACAGCAAGATCCTTTTTGACCCACCTCCTAGAGAAATGGAGATAAAAACAAAAATAAATAAATGGGACCTAATGAAACTTAAAAGCTTTTGCACAGCAAAGGCAACCATTAACAAGATGAAAAGAGAACCCTCAAAATGGGAGAAAATATTTGCAAATGAAGCAACTGAGAAAGGATTAACCTCCAAAATTTACAAACAGCTCATGCAACTCAATATCAAAAAAACAAACAACCCAATCCAAAAATGGGCAGAAGACCTAAATAGACATTTCTTCAAAGAAGATATACAGATTGCCAACAAACACATGAAAGAATACTCAACAGCACTAATCATTAGAGAAATGCAAATCAAACTGGAATGAGGTATCACCTCACACCAGTCAGAATGGGCATCATCAAAAAATCTACAAACAATAAATGCTGGAGAGGGTGTGGAGAAAAGGGAACCATCTTGCACTGTTGGTGTGAATGTAAATTGATACAGCCACTATGGAGAACAGTACGGAGGTTCCTTAAAAAAGTAAAAATAGAACTACCATATGATCCAGCAATCCCACTACTGGACATATACCCAGAGAAAACCATAGTTCTAAAAGACACATGCACCCCAATCTTCATTGCAGCACTATTTACAATAGCCAGGTCATGGAAGCAACCTAAATGCCCATCGACAGATGAATGGATAAAGAAGATGTGGCACATATATACAATGGAATATTACTCAGCCATAAAAAGAAATGAAATTGAGTTATTTGTAGTGAGGTGGATGGACCTAGAATGTGTCATACAGGGTGAAATAAGTCAGAAAGAGAAAAACAAGTACTGTATGCTAACACATATATATGGAATCTAAAAAAAAAAAGGTTCTTGAAGAACCTAGGGGCAGGATAGGAATAAAGACGCAGACGTAGAGAATGGACTTGAGGACACAGGGAGGGGGAAGGGTAAGCTGGGATGAAGTGAGAGAGTGGCATGGACTTATATATACTGCCAAATGTAAAACAGCTAGTGGGAAGCAGCCGCATAGCACAGGGAGATCAGCTCAGTGCTTTGTGACCACCTAGACGGGTGGGATAGGGAGGATGGGAGGGAGATGCAAGAGGGAGGAGATATGGGGATATACGTATATGTATAGCTGATTCACTTTGTTATAAAGCAGAAACTAACACACCATTGTAAAGCAATTATACTCCAATAAAGATGTTTAAAAAAAAGAACAAACTGCTGATGCATATAATAACATGGATGAAATTAAAAACATGAGATAAGTGAAAGAAGCCAGATACAAAAGACTACATACTATATGATTCAATTTATATGATATTATAGAAGAAGCAAAACTATAAAGACAGATCAAAGTTTTTCCAGGGTTGTAGGTGGTAGGAGATAATTGCCTGCAAATGGGCACAACTGAGTCTTCTGACGTGAGGGAAATTTTCTGTATCTTTATTGTGGTGGTGGTCATGCTTATATGATCATATACATTTGTTAAAATTCTTTGAATTGTATACTTTCAAGGGTAAATTTTATTTCACGTGAAGTATGTCTTAATAAATCTGAATAGAAAAATTAAAGATGCCTAAGACTATATCTTATATGTAAGAGTATTTGTAATTACAAATCTCTATCAAAGATTATAAAAATAGACTTTAAATAATAATGATATAATATTCATAAATAGTAAATCTCTTTATCAAAAAGTTGTCAATTCTTTTCCAAATCATTCTACATAGTCAATAAAATTCCAAGAAAAATCATCATGATTTTATTGGAATTTGAAAATCTTATTTTAAAAATTAATTTAAAGGGACCAAAGGGCGAAAAATAAAACAATTCAGAAAGAACATGAAAAGTGGTGTGGGTGTGGGTAACTGCAGAGAGTGAAAAGTAAGTTGATCTTACAAATATCAACATTGATTATAAAGCATTCATAATTAAAGCAGCACAAGTGTAGACAAATGGATTAATGGAGCATGTAGACAGCCTAGAAATAGATGCAAGTATCTATGGAAATTAAGTTATATGATGGACTCTGCATTCTAAACCAGTTGTGTATAAATTATATTGAAGCAAATGGTATTTTACATAGAAAAAAATCAACCCACATTTCACATGACATGTAAAAGTAAAATCCAGACGGTTTTAAAAAGTAAGTGTAGGGCTTCCCTGGTGGCGCAGTGGTTGAGAGTCTGCCTGCTGATGAAGGGGACACAGGTTCGTGCCCCGGTACGGGAAGATCCCACATGCTGCGGCGCGGCTAAGCCCGTGAGCCATGGCTGCTGAGCCTCTGCGTCCGGAACCTGTGTTCCGCAACAGGAGAGGCCACAACACTGAGGGGCCCGCGTACCGCAAAAAAAAAAAAAAAAAGTAAGTGTAAAGCACATTTTTTTTAATTTTAAAGAACATTTGGAGAAAATCTTTTTTAATCATGGGATAAGAAAATATGACACAAAAATCACAATTCATGAAGGGAAAGATTGATAAATTTATAATGAAAATCTAAAACTTCTTTATTATAAAGGCCCCCATAAACAAACTAGAAAGCCAAGGTGACATACTAGAGGCAGATATATGCAACATATATAACTGACAAATAGTATTCAGAATATATAAGAATTCTTACAAATCAGTTAGTAAAAAGTGACCAAACAGAAAAATAAGCAAATGTGGGTGGCTCTGCATGTTATATTTTGGAAGGATGTAGAATGAAATGAAGCTGGGCCTAGACTCAAAGGGAAGATAAAGTTTATCTATAATGTTTTATTTATTTCATTATTTCATTAAGACATATCTGAAGCAGAAATGACAAAATGCTGACACTTGTTCATTCTGAGCAGTGTATATGTGGTTATTTGCTCATTGTTTTAGATACTTCTCTGAGTTTCCTTGTAAATATTTTAAATTCTTCAAAATTAAAAAATAAAAGAAAATAAACATGTAAATAAAATTTATAATAATAAATTTGAGTAAAGTGAAGAAATAAGTTAAAATTATAAATAGCATCTTCCCTGTATACCAGCCATAACCAATTAGCAGAAATAAAGATAGAGAGATCCCCTTCACAAAATTAAAAGCATAAAATAAATGTTACTGCTATTATACACTCTATACAGTTAGACAAATTGAGGCTTAGAGACCACACAGTAAGTAGGACTGAGGTAATAAAAATTGCAACTGCAATAAGGTTTAAACTTTGCAACTAGGACAAGAAGAGACAAACTAGAAGAAAAAAACAGGTAAAACCCAAAGAGAACCTACTATATATAACAATTTATATATATTAAATGTGGCATCACACAACAGTGGGAAAAATGATTTATTAAATATTTCGTATTGTGAAACAGTTGAAGAGGAAAACAATTTAGAAAATTACCTCACACCACAATAAATTCCAGGGGGATTAAACAATTAAACATAAGCAGGAAAAATGAAAACACAATCCATTTAAGCACTTATTCCCTTTTGGATGAGGAAAAACTTCTTAAACATTAACTTATCAGAAACAATTACAAATGAGAGAGAGAGAGAAATAATTACATAAAAGTTAATTTGTGCATAAAAGTTAATTTAAAACACAAACTTGGAAAATATATTCCACATATATCACAGAAGAAAGGTCTAATGTCTACTAAATGTATACATCTGTCCACACAAATGAATGAGAAACACTGAAGTTCTCAAAAGAAAAATGTACACAGCTCATGAATATACATTCGTAGGAAGGAAACAAAGTGACCAAGAAACACAAGAAAGTATCCATGCTCACTATAATAAAAGAAATATATTAAAATTTTAAGATACCATTTTGATTCTGTCTGATTGGCAAAGATTTTTAAAGACTAACGATACCCTGTACTGGCATAGGGTTACTAGCAGAAATTGGCCATTTTATACAGTGAGACAACTTCACACATGTATCAAGAACCTTTAAAAATTTAATAGCCTTAGGCACAGTAATGCCCCTTATAAAAACCCGTCTTAAGAAAATCATCCATTCAACAAGTATTCAGTAAGAATCTACAATGTGTCAGACATTGTTCTAGGTACTGGGAGATACAACAATACACAAAATAGAAAAAAAGAATCCCTGTACTTGAAGGGCTTACATTTTAAAACAAGGAGTAAGATAGTAAATAAATAAAATATGTAGTTTGTTAGGTGATGATACAGACCAGAGAGAAAAAATAAGGCAAGAAAGGAAAATAGTAAGTTTTAAGGGAGAAGGGTTTGCATTTTTATGTACAGTTGTTATAGAAGACCACGCAGAGGTGACATTGAATAAAGACATGAATGAGGTGAGGTTCAAAGAATCAAAGATTTATGTAGAAAAGGATACATTGCAGGGCTATTCACAATAACTTACAATTGAAAATAATTTAAATGACCAATATGGGATCTGTTAAATAATTTTGGTATAAATTATACAACTGAAAATTATGTACAGTAGCTGTTAAAAATTGTTTGAAGGTTGTTGAATCACATGCGGAAATGTTCACAATATTATACCAATGGAGAAGTCACATATAAAATAGTACATATAAGGTACGATCCCAATTATGTAAACATGGAAACATCTGGAAGGAGGTAGAGCAAGTTATTTTGGGGCTAGGTATTCAGAGGTGATTTGTGTTAACTTCTCTCCATTTTCCAAATTTTCTATTATGAGACTGTTCTATTGTTATATCCAGAAAAAAAAAAGCAGTTTAATGTAGATATTACAGCCTTAAGGTAGATTAATAAATGTGCAAAATGTTTTTAATGGTGGTGCTGGTCAGCCATGCCTTGAGTACTGGGTCCAGATTTGGATATTATGTATTAAGGGTGATACTGAAAACTGAAGTATCTCATATAGAAAATACTCAAAATATATGTCATATGAGCTCCTCTTATACTATTTTAAAAAGTTATTTTATGCTATGATCACTTACATAATTCCATCCCCATCCACCTCCCCTTCCCTTCAAAAAATCTATGTAATACTTGATTTCTTTTAAGAAATCATTTTTAAAGAGAAAAACACCCTTCAAAATACATATCCTGGAGGTTTTTATTCTTCCTTCTGTGTATGGTGAGGAGACATACTGTGTACAAACATCAATACTTTAATCATGTTTGAAATATAAAAAATGTTTTTCTATTACCAACCAATATTTCCCTTCACCATATATGTTCCCCCTAGGAAGAGACTTCCTGGACCATTACATTTAAGAACATAAGATAATCACCTTGCCTCTATTTCACAGTATCCTGTACCATTTTTTTTTCAGTGCTCTTAGTTTATTTCAAACCAGCAATAGTGGAAATATCATCCAATACCCAGATTTACTACAGATTTTAGAATACAGTCATTTCTTTCCTTAGCTATCAGAACAGTCATGATTTCAGCAATCTCATGAATGGAACAAGGAAAGGGCCTTCCTGTGAACTCTTCCAAACCCTGTGAATTATTCCACCAAAATTAGCAACCTTCAGAATTCCATATAAAATCCTTAGTGTTGTTTAAATAAGTGACTGAGCCTGAACTACCTACACAGGACCATGAGAATGTAGTATAGAATAGAGCATGAATCATAGAAACTTACAGCTGGGAGGGTCTTTATAAATCATCCAGGTCTAATCCAACCCTCCTCATTTTACAGTTATGAAAACTGAGACCCAAACAAGACAAGTGATTTGTCACAAGAACCTAAGTCAGCAGCCATGTCAGGGCTAGAATCTAGACTAGGCTATCTGAAATCCTATTTTAAGAGAGATCTTTAATATCTAATTCTTCATAACTTTTTTTCTTATCAAGGGCCTCTTTCTCTAATTTGTTTAATGGGGAAAGTTGGGGGATCTGGGAGGAGTACCAGCTCATTGAGAGTTTCAGTTAAACAACATGACATATAACCTTTCCTTACAGCACTATCATCTGTTGAACATCTGCAAAAGGGATATGCATCACCCAATATTAACTGTTAGTAAGCACTGTGAGCATCAAAGTGGGAGAAGACTGTTAGTACTGGGTGTCATTTTTCAGTAGTCAACTTTGGTGAAAAGTCTAACAATGTTGACCACCTTCATTCTTAAAGCAGTACATTTTCCTCTACACACTAATTGCAATTTATAATTATATAGCTCAACAGTTTATAGAATAATATCTATCTCCACATCTAAACTGTGAGCCCCAAGGAGACAATGACCATGTCTATTTTTCTCACTATTATATGTTCCATGTTTAGTCAATCATATGTATATACTAAATATTTGTCCTATCAATGAATGAGGCCTCTCCTCTCTTGGTTCTTTCATAATACTGTACTCTCCTAATTTTCCTTCCACGTCTGACCTCTCCGCCTTTGTAGCCTTCACACAAGCTCATCTTTGTTTTCCCATATCCTAAAGATAAGCATTCCCCAAAGAAGAAATCCTTAGACCCCTTCTTTCTACTTCAAGTACTGCTTCTTTACCAATGACTCTCAAATCACTCTCTCCAGCTAACTTCTTTCCAGAGCTCCAATCCAATATTTTTTTCCAACTGTACCCAGCACCTCTTGGCGGACTATAGCAGTAGCACTACCTGCGTGACCTCAGTCAAATCAAGTCACTCCACCTCCCAGGATCAGTTTGCTCATACATAAAATGAGGGCGTTGCCTCTCCACTACATATAGAGCATAGTCCTAAGTTTCCAAGCTAGCATTCAATATTATTCATAGTCAAGCCCTCCAACTATCTCACAAAACATTTATCACATACTTACCATTCTCCAGTGCAACTGAACTAACTGTTCCCAATACATGCCTTCTGCTTTTCTGGACTCTGCCTAGAACACCTTTCCCATCCCCCAAACTCTTGCTTGGCTGGAAGCCCTTTCCCTCTCTTTTATGAGTGTGGATCTCATTCTCATAGTATTATAGTTATTTGTATATTTCTTCTCTCTCCTACTTGACTGTGTCATCTTGGAGGGCAGAAGCTATTCCTAAATAAGTCTGTATCTCCCACATTGCCTTTGGTCCATAGTGTGCACTTAATAATCTTATACTGAATGTATTCGATTTAGGTCATATCAGTCACCCTGCTGAAAAGCCTTTAATCAGTCCCCTTGTTTCTGGAATAAAGACAAAAATCATTACAGTGTCTCATTCTAGCCACCCCAGCTTTTGTTCAATTTTCCAAATTCACTATGCTTCTCTTATCTCATGGCCCTCATGCATGCTCTTCCCTTCATCTAGAAAACTGCTCCACCCCCTCCATCACCCCCGACCCACCCCCATGTCTCTACTCGGCCTTAATATTACTTCCTCAAGGAAGCTTTTCTTAAACCCCAAGCTAGATCAGATTTCCTCTGTTATATACTTTCATAGCCCTACCCCCCGTACTTTTCCTTCATAACATTTATTGCTGACCAAAATAACACAGTTGTGTGATTATCTGATTTATGACCTCTTCCCCATTAAACTATAAGCTCCAAATAAGCAAGTACCATGTTTGAACGACTGAACTGATGAATGACTGTGTTAAAGGTAAAAACTTGAGACTTAAAATGTAAAAAATATTTCCCTGGCCTCCTATAATTCAAAGTAAAATTGCGATGCCAGGTAGCTATCTGGGACAGGTGAGCTTGCCTTCTATTCAACATAAGAAATTTGTAAAATAGGATGAATATTGCCCCCCAAATGTTGGAAGGAAAACAAAAGTACCTTTTTAAAAAATAAATATATGGCCCCAAAAGGCATAACTAACACCAACCGGTCTGTTCCTTTAACTTAACAAACACTTATTAAGCACCTACTCTATGCCATATACTAGGATAGTGGCTGATGTTACAATAAACCAGACTGACACAGCCCCCTACTTGCTTGGAATATATAATCTAAGAGTGGAATTTATAGAAGCTTTAAAAAACCTTTATTGCAGTCACAACACCCAAGTAATATTACTTTGTGAGGATATTAAGTTTTCCATCAAAGGAGATACTTAACCTGAGGGTGAAAGATCATCTGGCAGGGATGATTTAGAAATTATAACTGGGCCCAATCCGGGTCTCTTAAATTAGATGGGCAGGTAGCCTAGACCAGTGCTGCTCAAAGTGTGGTCCAAGGATCAGTGCTTATCTATGAACTTTTATTACCAGGCAACAATGACTTAAGTACAGAAATTGAGAAACATACAAGGGCAGAAATTGAGAATATGTACTTACAAAATGTTGTAGCAACTCAACTTGAAAAAAAATTAATTTTATGTCTGTTGAATCTAACAATAAAATGTGAGCTTATATTTTATATGTCTTTTATTTTTCTAGCAATTCATAGTTAATGTATTTTACTGAAGTAACTATCTGTGATGGATTGGAAAAATTTTAAAAACTGGTCCTTCACCAAGATAGTTTGAAAAGCACTGGAACAGCAGGTTAAGGATTACCTGTCGGCTTGTTAAAATGCAAAACTCAGGTCCCACCCCAGACCCTCTGAATCAGAATTAACATTTTAACAAGATCCTCAGGGGATTCTTTTGCACATTCTTTTGCACATTAAATTTCACCCTAGATGATTTCTGAAGTCCCTTAGAGCCCTGAGGTATTACAATTTACTTCAGATAGAGAATTGCAGCTCTAAGAAACCCTTGGTGATAAAGTCTACCTCATCATTTTATAGATGGAAAAGCTGAGATCCATGCAGAGAAAATCATGTGTCCAAGGTAAATGGCAATTTTTCAGAGCTAGCAATAGAACTCAACTTTCCTAATACCCAGGTCAGTTTTCCACTCTAGCACACTGCATGCTCACTTCTATTCCACCCAATCCCAGTCTGTACCATCCCCTCAGTGATGTCATTGTTTCTAAGATACTTTCCGATATAACAATTTATTCTTCTACCTTTTATATACTGTGAACCTTGAATCATGATGATTTCAAGTTTTTCCTTTAAAATTTCCCCTAACCCTTTCTTCCCAAATCTTCCCACATGCCTATTACCTGGCTGCTATATGGACATTCTGGGGCTTCAGAAGAAATAGCACTGATTTCTGGTTTTTAGGAAAAGAACAGAGACCTCTTTTGTTTCCATCAGTCCACCTGATACCAGATAGCAAGCTTTTCCAAGGAAGAGAACATACAATATCAAGGCTGCTTTAGAAAACTCAGTATGACCAGTTTGTGGCTGACAACCAAGAGGATGGGATAATAGGCGATATTAATAAAAGTCTAGTCCCCAAAATGAGGCAAATGATGGTCCCTTCCTTGTGGTCCCTTCAGATTCAAGCCTTGAGGGGAGAGAGACGGCTGTCTTCAACTATCTGAGGAGCTATTATTAAGAAGCAAATTTGTTCTAGATAGTCCTAAAGAACCAATGAATAGAAGTTACAGGGAGACAGATCTTGGCCTATAATGGGGATTACTTCCTGACAATCAGCATTGCTTAAATATAGAAAGAGCCACCTAATGAGCTCTCTGTCACTGCAGGGAGTTCAAATAGAAATTAGTCAATGAATTGGATGCTTAGGACAAATTCAAGAACTGGTTGGAGAAGTAAAGCTTAATAAACTTTAGGGATCCTTCCAGTTCCAAGGTTTTAGTATGCTAAAATTTTCAGAACAAGGTGACTCTAAGCTCTCAGAAAATAAGAGAAAGATCTGGTCCCACATGGAAGCAACCTAAGTGTCCATTGACAGATGAATGGATAAAGAAGATGTGGCACATACATACAATGGAATATTACTCAGCCATAAAAAGAAATGAAATTATTTGTAGTGAGGTGAATGGACCTAGAGTCCGTCATACAGAGTAAAGTAAGTCAGAAAGAGAAAAACAAATGCCGTATGAAAACACATATATATGGAATCTAAAAAAAAAGATTCTGAAGAACCTCGGGGCGGGACAGGAATAAAGACACAGATGTAGACAATGGACTTGAGGACACGGGGAGGGGGAAGGGTAAGCTGGGTCGAAGTGAGAGAGTGGCAAGGACATATATACATTACCAAATGTAAAATAGATAGCTAGTGGGAAGCAGCCGCATAGCACAGGGAGACCAGCTTGGTGCTTTGTGACCACCTAGAGGGGTGGGATAGGGAGGGTGGGAGGGAGGGAGACGCAAGAGGGAAGAGATATGGGAACATATGTATATGTATAACTGATTCACTTTGTTATACAGCAGAAACTAACACACCATTGTAAAGCAATTATACTCCAGTAAAGATGTTAAAAAAAAAAGATCTGGTCCCCAAAGAAGTCTTTTGCTGGATGTGAAATGGATGAGGCTATGACAGTGGAAATATGAAGTCTTTCCTGGCATTCTTTTCAAGGAAAGCAGGCTGTCCAAGGAAACCCAGCCCTTCCAGGAAACCCAGATGAGGCCTGGCTCCACTATGCTGCACTCTTAAGTTCCTGTTACTTTACACAAAGGATTCTACTACTTTCAAAAAAAATTGCCAAGCAGCACCCTTCCTACCATACTTACACTTGCCTAACGTACAAGGATGCAAAATTCTCCCCAAGGAGGCAGTACTGCTTAATGGTCAAGACCATGCATTCTGGAACCAGGTTGCCCGTGTTTTAATTCCCAGTCAGGACATTTAATTGCTTAACCTCTCTGTGCCTCAGTTTCCTCATCAGTAAACCAAGGATAAAAATAGTATCTGATTCATAGGGTTAATGTAAGAATAATTCATATTAAACCCTCAGCCCAAGATCCAAAACATTCTAAGCACTCAACAATGTTAGCAATTGGTATTGTGGGTGTTATAATTAGAACCATGGGTATGGCAGTGTTGCCAACTCACAAAAGCCCCCATCAAGCAACCAGATCTCTACCCCTGACAGTTCAGAGGGGCTATAGTACAAGAGCTTTAGCCAACCCTTGCATAGCTACAGACATCCAGAACCTGCTGACCCTCAATAAATCATACCATTCACACCAGGAATCCTGGCTCTTCACCCTGCTCTCTCTCTCTCTCTCTCCCTCTCTCTCCCTCTCTCTCTCTCTCTCTCTCTCTCTCTCTCTCTTTTTCTCAATCTAAGAGCCACCCCTCCCCCAGTCCTCCTGCCTATGCCAGCCACAGCCACAGCCAGAGGAGCAGCAAACTGGAAATCCAGTTCCAAACAAACCATCAGGTGTTTCTTCCCTCCCAAGGACACAGCTGGACCTAATACCACGCCTGCCAGTAGGATGGGGTGGGATATCTGAATCCCTGGTCTAGTCTGTCAGCTCATCTACCTGGAATGGGGAGTGGACAGGCAATGGGGGCTTCCCACAGAGAAGCAAGGGAAGCCTCCCAAGTTTGTGAAGGAACTCAGGCCCAACCCTACAATGAGCCTCTTAAAGGAAGGGGGGAGGTCTCAACCTGCTTTCAAAGGAAACAGTTATTTACAACTTTCTACTCACTTGCATCTGGGGGAGTTATAATAGGGAGATGGGGAAAGAGGCTGTATGGTATTCTCCTTCTTTCTCATTTCCAGCAATGAGAAGCAGCTGCAGAGAAAGAGTTAAAGGAGAAAGGAAGCTCCAGCCATTACCCCATCCCTGTGCCTAGGGCTGTCTGGGGGGTCATGACAGTGCTTTCTGCTCTGGCTAGGGGCCACTCAGTGGCTTTCTGCAGCAGCTGCCGGCCCCCCAAGCAATTTGCAAGGTCAATGCTGACCTGCTTCCAAAGAGGAACAAAACAATTCACTGACAATGAAGCAAATAGCGCATACAACACATCGCAACCCCCCTTCCTCAAATCAGGTTTTACCCCTGTGCCTCCCTGCCCAGATGCCGACTCTGGGTTTCCACCAGCCCCACTGGGGAACCCAGGATAGCATCACAGCTGCAGAGCGTGTCTCGCCTCGCTGGCCAACCCAAGGAGACTCTCAGAACGGGGGAGAGATGCTATCGCTAAAGGAGACCTGAGCTTGGGGGAGGGGGAAGTAGGGAAAGCTATGTTTCTTACCAAACGCCACAGTCACTTCCCCGAAGCGGAGAGAAGAGAAGGATGAATGAACTGAAACAAGTTGGACGTTCAGCCCTCACAGAGCTCGGCTTCCTCTTCTCTTTCTCTGGGTCTCTCTCTCTTCTCTCTCTCTGGTTTGCTCGCTAGCTTGCGCGCGCTCACGCTCTCTCTCTCGCTCTCTCTCCCCCCTCCCTCTCCCTCTGCTTCTCCCTCTCCCTCTCTCCCCCTCTCCCTCCCTTCCTCTCTCTCACCCCCCTCCCTTCCCTCTTCCCCTCCCCCTTTGCTGGTTTTGGAATCACCACTGCTTGGTGCTGAGCACGCGGCTGTGCTGGGGCTCAGAAAACAGCGCTGCAAAGGTTTGGATCTGTGTTTTTTTAGGAAAGACTAAAGTAGTATTTTATTCTTTAAGGTATCCAGCAGAGAAATAGAGGGAAACTCGGAGAGAAGGGGAAGAGCAGAGGGAGCAAAGGGAAGGGAAAGAGAGCAAAAGGGTTAGAGCGAATAGGAGGATAAAGGAAGTATGGATTACCATAGTTGACATGTGATGCTTACTAGCTAGCTGCTCCAAGACGGAAGATGAGTGGTCTGTCTCCCTTACATCCCTTTGGGTGCGCCTTCTTAGCCCAGGCTCCAAATAAAGGTTTGACAAATCTGTCTGTTCACATACATCTCTGAGGACGATAATGAGCTAAAAAAAATTACATCAAAGAGGTTGCCATTCCCACTTCACTAAGAAGAAAGGGTTCGGCCACATTGATCTGCCAATGACCTAACTGCCACCCCCACCCCCAACTAAGTAGAAGTGTAGACCCAAAACAGAACTGTCAGCTGGAGCTTACCTCCAGGCAAAACAGACAAGCAGCAGAATCACAATGCTTTCCTTTCAAAAACCTCTGAAGGGAATATAGGTGTATGTAAGTGTGTGAGTTTGCACAAGGAGGAAGAAGAGAGGGAAGGAGATGAATTAACTCAAAGTATAAAAGAATTATATTCCCACTGGGGGAAAAAACCTGGGTAAAGTATAGTAACAATGCAACAGGGGGAAGAAAAAGACCTAGACTGAGAATAAAATAAAGGAACTTAGGTTTCAGTCCTGCCTCTGAAAATTACTTGACTATTACCTTTGACAAGTCACTTCTTCAATCTGGCCCTCATTATCCTCAATGGTAAAATGAATGGCAATGGATGTGCATGATCTTGAAAGACCCTTTCACACCTAACAATCTAGGCTCTAAGACAGGAAAATTCCGGGTGAAGTTGTTGATCTGTGAAGAGTGAAATATAGACTACCAAATTTAAAAGGTGAGTCCCCAAATGGGACCCCAAATCACACTGACACAACATTCCCTTTTGAGCATTTCAGGAGCAATATGAATAGGAACATATGTGTAAAGAGCTGCTCCTAACAAAAAATTCAGCTTCTACCTATATATAATGATTAGCATAAAAGTTTTCTTAATCAAACCCCTCATACTGTGGTTTTTCAGCCCATTTAGTCAGAGAATCAAAATGGTCCTTTAGGGCATCTGATTGAACATGTGTTTTATTATGTGTGTTTAGTGTACTGACCTCAATATGTATGTAGTGACTGGGACATGGAAGGCAGTTAAAATGTTTCCCATGTTGTGCTATTTCTATCTAAACCACTATCCTGTTTGGTCCCCCCCCCAAAAAAAAATCCTAATACTCTCTACTTCTGTTCATTGAGGCACACATGCTCCACTCTGACTACATGCATATACCCATATACTGAGTATATAGAGAGATAGGGATCCATAGGCTCAGTCACTGAGCTGGAAGGACCCATAAAGATAACCATCTCGTTCCTTTTTATGGCTGGGTAATATTCCATTGTATATATGTACCACATCTTCTTATCCATTCTTCTGTTGATGGACATTTACATTGCTTCCATGTCCTGCCTATTGTAAATAGTGCTGCAATGAACATTGGGGTGCATGTATCTTTTTGAATTGTGCAATCTGCAGAGACGTGGATGGACCTAGAGACTGTCATACAAAGTGAAGTAAGTCAGAAAGAGAAAAACAAATATTGTATAATATCGCTTATATGTGGAATCTGGAAAAATGATACAGATGAACTTATTTGCAAAGCAGAAATAGAGACACAGATGTAGAGAACAGACATATGGATACCAGGGGAGGAATGGGGGGTGGGATGACTTGGGAGATTGGGATTGACATATATACACTACTATGTATAAAATAGCTAACTAATGAGAACCTACTGTATAGCACAGGGAACTCTGCTCAGTGCTCTGTGGTGACCTAAATGGGAAGGAAATCCAAAAAGAGGGGATATATGTATACGTATAGCTGATTCACTTTGCTGTACAGCAGAAACTAACACAACATTGTAAAGCAACTACACTGCAATAAAAAATAATTTAAAAAAAGATAACCATCTCATTTTTCAAAAAGAGAAGCTGGCCTGAAGAAAAAATATAGCTCACACAACGTCATAGTGAATTAGTGACAGAACCAAGACCCTCACCCAGACTGCTGACCCCAGGTACAGTATTTTTGTCTACCAAAGCAACATGTAAGTTATACATAAAACAAGTGTATGTGGGCACATAACTATGCACACTCCTTCCTGCAGAGGTACGTATTTTTTTGTACATTTGTTTGCATAAATGCCCATTGAATTTGGATTAGCGAAATGGCAAAAGGAAATATTATGAACTGTCATAGGTTGCTGTATTATTTCATAGGGTTGCCATAACAAATTACCATAAATTTGGTGGCTTAAAACAACAGAAGTTTATTGTCTCATAATTCTGGAGGCCAGAAGTCTGACATTAAGGTGTTAGCAGGGCCTCACTTTCCCTAAAAGCTCTAGAGGAGAATCTTTCCTTGACTCTTCCAGCTTCTGGTGGCTCCTGGAATTCCTTGGCTTATAGAAGCATCACTCCAATCTCTGCCTCCGTCTTCAAATTGTCTTCTCCTCTGTCTCTGTGTGACCAAATTTCCCTGTTTTTTCCCTTATAAAGACAGCAGTCATAGGATTTAGGTCCCAGCCTAAACCCAGGATGATTTCTCCTCAAGATATTTAACTAATTACTTCTGCAGACTACACATCCAAATAAGATCACATCCTTAGGTTCTGAGTGGACATGAATTTTTGGGAGACACTATTCAACCCACTACAGTGGCAAAGTTTTGCTTTTGGCAGATAAAGATACTAAACAAATAAACCATCTAGGGCACCATCATTTTTAAAAGAAAAGATATTTTAATTCAAATAAGTTAGATGAGGATACTCTCATAACAAAAATTATAATTTAAATCATACAATTTTAGCTGTATTAATAGCTTAAAAATTAATAGCATTTTCATAAATGTTCTCAGTTCACTGCAAACCACAGAGAAATTTTACTAGAACCACTTCTGGTAGTGGTGGAGCAGTTTCTATGAAACCAATTATGCTGCACATAGCAATAATAAACTCTGGACAAAAAAACAATAATGCAAATGCATTGGAAATTAATCATAAGTAGTCACAAATTGGAAGAGTTGACAATTGAAAGAAAGGAGCAATACTAAGTGAGTTTGCCCTTTTTTAAAAATGTCTGCCTGAGGGCAGGCCCCAGGCCAAAGCAATAACTAAAATTCTAGAGAAACTACTAGTAGGTGTTGCAGCTGTTAAATGTTTAACAACTGGATCTCCAGGAAAAAATAAATAAAAGCCTGATTCATAGTATTTCCCAATTTCCATAGTGTAAATATTCCCACCCTGGCCAATTCTATCAACATGAAATTGAGAGGAGAGGTGCAGAGTTGGCTCTGACAAGCCAGTGATATTTGGCTACGTAACACAACTGCTCACAGTCCTTGTGGCTTGCAGAACCAGAAGACAGAGTTCAGGATGACAACTGAAGCTGGAAAACGATGAGAGAAATCCAATAATGGAGAGAACTACAGAGTGGGAGACCCCAATTCTGTGTATAAACTGCCCAAATCGCTGATGGAGCCATAAATGATACATGTGGTGACAGATTCCAAAGAGCCTAAATAAAGCTGAAAAAATTAAACAGAATTTTCAGTGCTGCCCACCACAAAGGAGAGTTTTGTGTTTCAGTTCAGCCACATTAATTGCCTACTAAAACAAACAAAAAAAGCAATACTCTATAGAGAAATGAAAGAGACTATAGATATCCTATATATATATCATTCACAAAATTTAGGGTATACTCCAAAATTGCTAGGGGAGAAAAAGAAACAGGAAAATATTACCTATACTCAAGAGAAAAGGCAGTTAGTGGAGACCAGCCCTAAGATGCACCAGATGTTGAAATTAGCAGAAAAGGATTTTAAGTCATCTATCATAACTACACTAATGGAAATAAAGGAAAACACAGTTTTAATGAACAAATAGAAAATTATATCAGAGGTATAGAAACAATTAAAAAGAAACAACAGATGCCAATTCTAGAACTGAAAATTAAAAATCTAAAGTAAAGGTCATGGGGTGGGCTTAATAGTAGATTGAAAATGAAAGAAGAGTAAATTAACTTGAAGGCAAATTAATAGATATTATTCAATCTGAAGTACACAGAAAAGATTGAAAAAGATTGAGACTCAGTGATCTGTTAGATAATATCAAAGTTCTAACATAAATGTAATTGGAGTCCCAGAAGGCAAAAAACAGAAGAAGAAGAAGGAAAAATATTTGAAAAATAATGCCTGAACTAGTTCCAAATATAATGAAACATAAATTTACAGATTCAAGGAGCTCAGTGAACCCCAAGCAGAATACCCAGGTACATCATAGTCAAGCTACACGAAAACCAAATATTAAGGGAAAATCTTGAAATAATCCAGAAAAAAATAACAGCCTGAGGAACAATAATATAATCCACCATTGACTTCTCATCAGAAAAAAAGGTACCTTTAAAGTGCTGAAATTTAAGGGAAAAGATCTATCAATACATCCAGCAACACTGACTCTAAGCAAACTTTGAAAAGTTAAGGTGGACCTCCAATTTCCCGTTCTCCATGTAGGGAATTTGGTAGTCATCACTCCATCCTAACAGAAAGTAAACCTTGAACAAAATGAAAAAACAATACCTCTTGGATACATAAGAAAGGTGAGGACACAAGGCAAACTTCTGCCTCCAAGACTGGAGAGACAGAGAGGCGAATACAAGGAGTTAAAGCTTACCACAGTAGAGACTCACTAGCTGAAACTGCCAGGGGATCCAATGCTGGGTTAATTGATGAATTGCTGGAGGCTCAGTGTGGACAAGTATGAGAATTAAAAATTCCAGGGGCACCCAGTAATAGGGGAGCCTCCACAATATTGTGAAATTTACCTCTAGGAACTTAATCATGTTCTCACAATAAATATTGGAGAAAAAGTCCCTCCTGCTTCCTCTACCAGGAGGAGGGGCAAAGGAACCATTTTGAAATACACCAGAGTACTCTGTTCTTAATAAGGCCTGCCCTTAGGAGAATGTAGTTAACCAGAGCCCAACCTGCTGGAGGATTATCAAAGCCTAACTGACCTGGGGAAAGAGAAATATCCAACTTTACTCATCTCTGGTCTTTTATGTGTAAAAAGAAAAATACCCAAATCCATCACACTCTAGCCATCCTGACACAACTAAGCGGGGTGAAAAATACTGAGAAGCATTTGTGAAGTTCACAGTGCAGAGACATAGGCTTACTAAAGGCTGAGACCTAATCATAGGAATGTATAGTACTTCCCTTCCCCCCCATATCTCACCACAACAATTCTACAGGCTTATATGCAGCAGTTCCTTATATCCAGTGTATCACATCCAACAATCAAGAAAAGATTATAAGGCATGCCAAAAGGTAAAAAACACAATTTGAAGAGACAGAGCAAGCATTACAAACAGGCATGAAAAAGATGTTGGAATTATCAGACCAGGAATTTAAAACAACTATGATTAATATGTAAGGGCTCTCATGGATAAAGTAGACAGCATGCAAGAACACATGGGCAATATAAGCAAAGAGATGGAAATTCTAAGAAAGAACCGAAAATAAATGCTAGAGATCAAAAACATCGTAACAGAAGTGGAGAATGCCTTTGATGGGCTTATTGGTAGACTGGCCACAGATAAGAAAAAAAACTGAGCTAGAGGATATATCAACATAAAATTTTGTCCAAAACTGAAAAGCAAAGACTGAAAAAAGTAGAACAGAATATCCAAGGATTTGAGACAACTATAAAAATTGTAACATATGCATAATGGGAGTACCAGATGGAGAAGTAAGAGAGGAAGAGAAGAAATATTTGAAACAATAATGACTGATAATTTCCCCAAAATATTGTCAGACACCAAACCGCAGATGTGGGAGTTCAGAGAACAACACACATGAAAAATGTTAAAAAACTGTACCTAGGCATATCATTTTCACACTACAGAAAATCAAAGATAAAGAAAAAAATCTTGTTTTAATTACAACTTTGTAGTATAGTTTGAAATCAGGAAGTGTGGTGCCTCTGGCTTTGTTCTTCTTTCTCAGGATTGCTTTGGATATTCAGGGTCTTTTGAGTTTCCATGCAATTTTAGGATTGTTTTACTATTTTGTGAAAAATGCCATTGGAATTTTGGTAGGGATTGCATTGCATCCATGTATGGCTTTGGGTAGTATAGACATTTTTACAATATTAATTCTTCCCATCCATGAACAAAGGATATTTTTCCATTTGTTTGTGTCTTATTCAATTTCTTTGATCAAAGTCCTTTAGTTTTCATTGTACAGACCTTTCATTTCCTTGATTAAGTTTATTCCTAAGTATATTACTGGTTTTGATGCTATTGTGAATGGGATAGTTTTCTTTATTTCTTTTTCAGATATTATGTTGTTAGTTTATAGAAATACAACTGATTTTTATATCCTGAAACTTTACTGAACTTTTTGATTAGTTCCAAAAGTTTTTTGGTTGAGTCTTTAGGACTTTCTATACATAAGATTATATCATCTGCAAATAATGACAATTTGCTTCTTCTTTTCCTTTTTGGATGTTTTTTATTTCTTTGTCTTGTTTGATTGCTCTAGCTAGGACTTCTATCTAGTACTATGTTGAATAAGAGTGGTGAGAGTGGGCACCCTTGTCTTGTTCCTAATCTTAGGGAAAGCTTTTAATCTTTCACTGTTGAGTACGATGTTAGCTGAGGGTTTGTCATATATGACCTTTATTACGTTGAGGTACATTCCTTCTATACCCAATTTGTTGAGGATTTTTATCATGAAAGGATGCTTTTCCTGTATCTATTGAGATGATCATATCATTTTTGTCTTTCATTCTATTAATGTGGTTTATCACAATTATTGATTTGTGTATGTTGAACCATTCTTGCAGCCCAGGGATAAATCCCAGTTGGTCATGGTGTGTGATCCTTTCATTGCACTGTTGAATTCAGTTTGCTAATATTTTGTTGAGAATTTTTGCATCTATCAATATATTCATCAGGGATATTGGTCTACAGTTTTTTTCCTTGTAGTGTGCTTATCTGGCTGGCCTTACAAAACGAGTTTAGGAGTGTTCTCTCCTTTTCAATTTTTGCTCAGCCCCTGGCAAACACCAATCTACCCTCAGTTTCAATGAGTTCACCTTTTTTAGATTCCACATATAAGTGAGGTCATACAAGAATTTGTCTTTCTCTGCCTGATTATTTCACTGAGCATAATGACCTTACAGTTCGTTCATGTTGTCATAAATATCAGGATTTCCTTCTTTTTTATGGCTTAGTAATATTCCATTGCATATATACACCACATTTTCTTTAACCATTCATTCGTCAATAGACACTTAGGTTGTTTCCATGTCTTGGTTATTGTGAATAATGCTGCAATGGACATTAGGGTGCAGATATCTCTTGAAGTTACTAATGTCACTTCCTTCAAATATGTACCCAGAGGTGGAACTGATGAATCATATGGTAGTTCTATTTTTAATTTTTTGAGGAACTGCCATACTGTTTACCATGATGGCTACACCTATTTACAGTCCCATCAACAGTGCACAACAGTTCCCTTTTCTCCACATTCTTGCCAAAACTGGTTATCTCTTGGTTTTTGATAAAAGCCATTCTAACAAGTGTGAGCTGATATCTCATTGTAATTTTGATTGGCATTTCCCTAAAGATTTTTTATGTTGAACACCTTTTCATGTACCTGTTAGCCATTTGTATGTCTTCTTTGTAAAAATGTCTATTCAGGTCCTTTGCCCACGATTAACTGGATTATTTGTTTTGTTTTTACTATTGAGTACTATAAGCTTTTTTTAATGTTTTAGATTTTAACCCCTCATCAGATATATTATGGTTTGTAAATATTTTCTCCCATTCTGTAGGCTGCCTTTCATTGTGTTTATTGTTTCTTTTGCTGTGCAGAAGCTTTTTAGTTTGATGTGTTGCCATTTGTTGACTTCTGATTTGCTGTTTGTGCTTTGGTGTCATATCCAAAAAATTCATTGCCAACCCCAATGTCCAGAAGATTTTTCCCTCTGTTTTCTTCTAGAACTTTTATGGTTTCAGATTTTACATTTAAGATTTAATCCACTTCAAGTTAATGTTTATGAGTGGTGTAAGATAGGGGTCCACTTTCACTCTTTTGCATGAAATACATGGTTTTCCAACACCATTTATTGAAAAGACTATCCTTTCCCCATTGAGTATTCTTGGCTCCCTTGTCAAATATAAGTTGACCATATACGCATAGGTTTATGTCTGGGGCTCTCAGTTCTGTTTCATTGGTCTATGTGTCTGTTTTTATGCCAGTACCATACTGATTTGATTACTATAGCTTTGTAATATAGTTTCAAATCAGGACGTGTGATGCCTCCATCTTTGATATTCTTTCTCAGGATTGTTTTGGTGAATCAGAGACTTTGATGATTCCATACGGATTTTAGAATTTTTTTCTATTTGTGTGAAAATGCCATTAAAATTTTGATAAGGATTGCATTGAATCTATAGATAGCTTTGAGTCATATGGACATTTTAACAATATTAATTCTTCTGATCCATATATATGGGATATCTTTCCATTTATTTGTGTTTGTGTTTCTTCAATTTCTTTCATCAATGTCTTATTGTTTTCAGTATATAAACCTTTCACCTCCTTGGTTAAATTTATTCCTAAGAATATTATTGTTTTTGATGCTATTGTGAATGGGATTGTTTTCTAAATTACTTTTTCAGATAGTTCATTTTTAGGGTTCAGAAATATAACTGATCTTTGTTGATTTTGTATCCTACAACTTTGCTTAATTCATTTATTAGTCCTAATAATTTTTTGTGGAAATTTTAGCATTTTCTATATATAAGATTATGTCATCTGCAAACAGAGAAAATTTAACTTCTTCCTTGTTGATTTGGATGCCTTTTATTTCTTTTTCTTGCCTAGTTGCTCTGGATAGGATTTACAGTACGATATTGAATAGGAATGGTGAGAGTGGGCACACTTATCCCAATCTTAGAGAAAAAGCCTTCAATCTTTCACCATTGAGTATTATGTTAGCTGTGGGTCTCTCATACATGGATTTGATTATGTTAAGGTACATTCCTTCTACACCCAATTTATTGGGAGTTTTTATTGTAAAAGGATGTTGAATTATTTCAAGTGATTTTTCTGCATTTGTTGACATAATCACATGATTTTTACCCTTCATTTTATTAATGTGGTTATCACATTTATTGATTTGCATATGTTGAATCATCATTGCCTACCAGGGATAAATCCAACTTGATCACAGTGTATGATCCTTTTAACGTGCTGTTGAATTAGGTTTGTTAGTATTTTGTTGAAATATTTGTATCTATATTCATCAGAGATATTGGTTTATAGTTTGCTTTTTTTGAAGTCTAATTATCTGGCAATGGCATCATGGTATTACTGGTCTAAAAATGTTTGGTGTGTTCCTTCCTCTTCAATTTTTTGGAAGAATTTTAGAAGGATTGGCCTTAATCCTTCCTTACATATTTGTTAAGATTCAGTGAATTAATGCTGTAATCTCCACCTCATTATTGTTCTGTTCCAATTTTCTATTTCTTCATGATTCAGTCTTGGTAGGTTGTATATTTCTAGGACTTTATCCATTTCTTTTATGTTATTCAATTTGTTGGTATCTAATTATTCATTACAGTATGATACTTTGTATATATTTTTGTAGTATCAGTCACAATATTTACTGTCTCCTCTTTCATTTATAATTGTGTTTATTTGAGTCTCCTCCCCCCCTCATTTAATCTACATAAATATTTGTCAATTTTGTTTATCTTTTCAAAAAACTAACTCTTGGGCTTACTGATTTTTTTGGTCTCTATTGTTTTTATTTCTCCCTTTCTGGTCTCTACTGTTTTTATTTCTGCTCTCATTTTTATTATATCCTTCCTTATGCTAACTTTGGGTTTAGTTTGTTCTTCTTTTTCTAGTTCCCTGAGGTGTAAAATTAGGTTGTTTATTTGAGATCTCTCTTTCTTAATGTAGGTGTTTATCACTATTAACTTCCCTCTTAAAACTGCCTTTGCTGCATCCCATATATTTTGGTATGTTGTGTTTCCATTTTCTTTTGTCTCTAGATACTTTCTGATTTTCCTTTTGATTTCTTCTTTGACCTATTGGCTTTTCAGGAGTGTGTTGTTTATTTTTCACACATTTGTGAGTTTTCCAGTTTTCTTGCTATTATTGATTTCCAGTTTCATACTACTGTGGACATAAACAATATTGATATGATTTCAATCATCTTAAATTTGTTGAGACTTGCTCTGTGGTGCAACATATGATCTATACTAGAGAATGTTCCATGTGCACTTGAGAAGAATGAGCATTCTGCTGCTGTTGGATGGAATGTTCTGGATATGTCTGTTAGGTTCATTTGTTCTACAGTGTAATTCAAGTCTGCTGTTTCCTTATTGATTTTCTGTCAGGATGATCTGTTCAATGTTGAAAGTGGAGTATTGAAGTCCTGTCATTTTCTTGCTATTTCTCCCTTCAGTTCTGTTAATATTTGTTTTAAACATTCAACCACTCCAGTGTTGGGTACAGTAAGTCCCCTACATATAAGCAAATTCTGTTCTGAGAGCGTGTTTGTAAGTCCAATTTGTTCATTAAGTCCAACAAAGTTAGCCCAGGTATCCAACTAACACAGTCGGCTATATAGTACTGTACTGTAATAGGTTTATGATACTTTTCACACAAATAATACATAAAAAAACAAGCACAAAAAATAATGAAAATATTTTTAATCTTACAGTACAGTTCCTTGAAAAGTACAGTAGTACAGTACAACAGCTGGCATCCAGGGGCTGGCATCGAAGGAACAGACAAGAAGAGTTACTGACTGGAGGAGGGAGAGGAGGTGGGAGATGGTAGAGGTGAAGGATCATTAGAAATAGGAGAAAGAGGGCAAGCTGCAATGTCACTCATGCCTGACATTGATGGCACAGGTTCTGGTTCCTTGCTAGATTCAATTCTATGTACCCTCTTGAAAAAATGATCCAGTGCTGTCTGGGTAGTAGCTCTTTTTTTCTTATCATAGATGGACATGGTAGCACTGGATTGCATTCTGAATGGCTACTGCAACCTTCATGTACCATTCTATGTTTGGGTCCTGTGGGTCCTGTGCCTCAAAAACTAACAGTGCCTCCTCAAATAAAGAAAATCCCCCTGCCATTTCCTGCGTTGTGAATCTCTTCAGTTCTGCAGTTACTTCTCCTTTCTCTTGTCTCTCTTCATCCTTTCTCTGGGCCTCCAATTCCATCATTATCCCTTGGCGCTTCTGAGCAGTACCAGCTACATCACCACTGCTTTTACACTTGCTTCCAGATAGCCTGGGCTTGAAATAAAGATACTGTACTACTGTACTCTATACAGTACTGTACAGTAAAGTACACAAAAGGACAACCACTTGTAGAGGATGCACACACATGACAATGTACGCCAGACATGTGAACTAACTTACGTGATTGGACATGCAAATGCACGTTCACATCTTTGAAAGTTTGCAACTTGAAGTTTGTATGTAGGGGACTTACTGTACATATATACTTATAATTGTTATATCCTCTTCATGAATTTACTCTTTCACCACTATATAGTGACCTTCTTTGTCTCTTGTGAACAATTTTGTCTGAAAGTCTATTTTATCTGATATAAATATAGCCACTTCTGCTCTCTTTTGGTTACCATTTCCATGGATATCTATTTCTATCCTTTCACTTTGAGCCTATGTGTATCATTAAAGCTGAAGTGAATCTCTTACAGGTGGTGTAGAGTTGAGTCTCGGATTTTTTTCCATTCAGCAACTCTGTGTCTTTTGATTTGAGAATTTAATCCATTTGTGTAATTATTGATATGGAAGAACTTAATATTGCCATCTTCTTAACTGTTTTCTGGCTATTTTGGAGTTCCACTATTCCATTCTTCATCTCCAACTATCTTCCTTTATGATTTAATGATTTATGTAGTGGTATGCATTGATTTCTTTCTCTTTATCTCTTGTGTATCTTCTGTGGGTTTTCACTTTGTGGTTACCATGAGACTTACATAAAACTTATTATGGTTATAATAGCCTATTTTAACCCAATAACAACTTAACTTCTCTTGCATATAAAAACTCTAGCCTTTTTCTCCACCACACACATTTTATATTCTCAATGTCACAATTTACATTTTTTTACATTGTGCATCCATTAAACAATTATTGTAGTTATACTTTTTTTTAACATTTATACTAGAGTTTAAAATGATTTATAAGTAACAAAAATGGCAAAATATTTTAATAGACACTGCACAAAAGAGGATCTATAAAGATACACAAATGGCCAATAGGTGCTGAAAAAGTTGCATTATTAGTCATTGTAGAATGTCAGATTAACACTATAATAAGTATCACTACACATTCACTAGAATGGATAAAAGATTAATTTATATTCACTCTTGTCAAGAATGTGAAGCAAAACTCTCACACATGAATGGTGAAAGTTTAAAATGGTGCAACCACTTTAAGAAACTCTTTGGCAGTTTCTCATAGATTTTAACATACAACTATACCTACAGTCAAGCAATTCTACTCATAGGTATATAACCAATAGAAAGGAAATCATGTTCACAAAAAAGTTATATAAGAAAGTTCATAGCAGCTTTATTCATAATAGCTAAAAAATGGGGAAAAAACAAAGTCCATAGCAATAACTGGATAAACAAACTATGGTACAGTCATACAATGGTGTTCTAGTTAGTATTAAAAAGAACAAACTACTAATAAATACAGCAACCTGCATAGATCTCAAAAAATGTGATGCTGAACAAAAGAAGTGAGATCAAAGAGGAGTACACAATCTACTATTCCATTTATATGAAGTGCAGGAACAGGCAAAACTATTTATAATAAGAGAAGTTAGAATAATGACGTAGGAGGGACAGTGACTGGAAGGGGCACAAGGGAATATTCAGGGATCATGGAATGTTCTTTATCTCAATCTGGGTGATGGTTACATGAATGTATCCTTTTGTCAAAATTCATCGTTTTGTTTATTAAAGGCATGTGGTTTTCACTGTATGCATATTATATCACAAGAAAGCACTATAGAAGACAAAAACAAAAGGATCACCTAAATATTGCTCTATTAAGAATATACAAAACTAAAATTTTCCCTCAGAGAAAATCTAGGCCAAAATGGCTTTGCTGCAATTTCTACCAATCATTTAAGAAAGAAGTAATTACAATCTAGTAAAAACTCTTCCATAAAATAGAAAGGTGCAACACTCCCAAAATCATTTTATGAGGCTAACAACCTTGAAATCAAAACCTGGCAAGGACTGAATGAGGAAACAAAATTACAGGCCATTCTGATTCATGGTCATGAATAAAAACATCCTTAAAAATGTACATAAATCAGGGCTTCCCTGGTGGTACAGTGGTTGAGAGTCCACCTCCTGATGCAGGGGACATGGGTTCGTGTCCTGGTCTGGGAAGATCCCACATGCCGCGGAGTGGCTGGGCCCATGAGCCATGGCTGCTGAACCTGCGCGTCCGGAGCCTGGGCTCCGCAACGGGAAAGGCCACAACAGTGAGAGGCCCACGTACCGCAAAAAACAAAAACAAAAACAAAACCCAAAAAAATGTACATAAATCATATCCAACAATATATAAATAATGTAATACATCATGGCCTAGTTGGGTTTATCCCAGAAATGCAATTCTGGTTAAATTTTTTTAAATGTTATTCACCACATTAACATTTTAGAGGAGAACAATTTTTTTTTTTTTTTTTTTGCGGTACACTGGCCTTTCACTGTTGTGGCCTCTCCCGTTGCGGAGCACAGGCTCTGGACGTGCAGGCTCAGCAGCCATGGCTCACGGGCCCAGCCGCTCCGCAGCACGTGGGATCTTCCCGGACCGGGGCACGAACCCGTGTCCCCTGCATTGGCAGGCGGACTCTCAACCACTGCGCCACCAGGGAAGCCCGAGAGCAATATTTTGATTATGCGAAGAGGCATAGGAAAAAAGGCAGTTGATAAAATCTGATATGCATTCTTTCCCCAAAAAAATAGTAAACAAGGAATACAAGAAAACTTCCTAAATATGATACAATGTATCTAGAAATATACTTACTGACCACATCACACTTATCTATAACATATTAAAATACTTCTCTTTGACATTGGGAATATGATACGATGGCTACCATTATCACTACTATTCAGCATTGTAGTGGAAGTATTAGTGAGTTCAGTGTGTTAAGAATACAACAAAAAATAAAAGCATAAACATAGGAAAAGAAGTTTAAAATTGTCATTATTCACAGATTATATTATTGATTACATAGAAAAATCTAAAAGAATATATGGATAAATGATTACATTCAAGTAGGGACGTTATTAAAATTGCTGGATACAAAAGTGATATACAAAAATCAATTTTCTATAAATGAGCAAGAAATGTTTAAATCATTAAAAGATCCCAGTCACAATAGCATCAAGAATATGTATTTGGGTTGCTTCTGAATAAAAGGTCATGAGAGGTAACAATCCTCTACAACTAGAAAAAACTGGAAAATTTACAAAAACTTTTTATTGAAGTAAAATTGGTATATTACACTGTATAAGTTTCATATGTATAACGTTTAATTTGATATCTGTAAACACTACAAAGTGGTCACCCCCAGAAGTCTACTTACAATTGACTGCCTTCACACATTTTGCACGTTCCCTAGCCCCCTTCCTTTTGATAATCACCAATCTACTCTCTGTATCTATGAGTTATTTTTTGTTTTGTTTGATCATTTGCTTGTTTGTTTTAGATTCCACATATGAGTGAAATCATATGGTATTTGTCTTTCTGTGTCTGAATTATTTCACTTAGAATACAAAAATAATTTTAAACGTACCAAATAGTGGTGGAAGCAACAAGGATTAAATAAATTAACAATTCAAGGAGAGGAATACTTTTTCAATGTAAACTGACAATCTCCAATTGTTTTTTCCTCTGAAAAATGTACCAACTCTAATAAGAGACTGCCGACCAGACTTACCCAGGCAAAATGCCTCTAGTGAGAGAAAGAAAAACCAACAAAGTTTTAACAGTTTGACAGGGCTGGTTGACAAACTGAAAAGTTGATGAGACAAATGCTCAGCAGATTTCCCCTACCAGACATTTGCTGACTTCTGGTACTGCACAAGAATACAGGGAGCTAGGTCAAATGCTTCTAAAAGGTAAAGTGAAATCTCCAGCAACCACCCAGTTCTTAGGAAACAGAGATGTGCTAGAATTTGAAGCTACAGGAGACTGCAAACTGTAAATGGCAGATCTCGATTTTCCATAGTCTTTCAGGGATTAAAAGACAGAAGCCCATCAATGTTTTACATCCTAGAGAAGAAGAGCAAACCACAGTAGCCTGTTTTACTTAAACTGCAATCAAGCCCTGACTCAGCTCAATATTGAATTGGATTGAGAAAAGCATCCCCTTACCTTATCTGCCTAAACAGAGAAAGTTTGAAGTCTCTCTGGAATATCTCATCTAGAAATACTATGGCTCTTTTGTATGTTATGCATGGCATGCAATAAAAAATTACTAGAATGACTACATACCTATCAGAATGGCCAAAATCCAGAAAACTGACAACGCCAAATGCTGGTGAGAATGTAGAGCACAGGAATTCTCATTCATTTCTGTTGGGAATGCAAAAAGGTATGACCACTTTGGAAGACAAGTTAGAGGTTTCTTACAAAACTATACATACTCTTATCATACATGCTTCTTGTTATTTACCTGAAGGAGCTGAAAACTTGTGTGCACACAAAAACTTACACACAGATGTTTATAACCACTTTATTCATAATTTGCAAAACCTGGAAGCAACCAACATGTCCTTCAGTCAGTGAATAGATAGATAAACTGTGGTATATTCAGATGATGGAATATTCTTCAGCATTAAAGACAAAAGAGCTATTGAGCCAGGAAAAGACATGGAGGAAACTGCAATGTATATTATTAAGTGAAAGAAGGTAATCTGAAAAGGCTACACACAGTATTATTCTAAATATATGGCAATGTGGAAAAGGCAAAACTATAAGACAGTAAAAAGATCAGTAGTTGCCAGGGGGTGTGGGAAGGGAGGGATGAATAGGCAGAGAACAAAGAATGTTTAGGGCAGTGAAACTATTCTGTATAATACTATAATGGTGGATACATGTTAGAATAAGTCCCCGACATACGAACCTTCAAATTGTGAACTTTGAAAGATGTGCACATGCATTCCAACAACTTCAGGTGTGAGTGACATTGCAGCTTGCTCTCCAACTCCTAGTGCTGACGATCCTTCAGCTCTACCATCTCCCACCTCCTCTCTCTCCTCCAGTCAGTAACTCTTCCTGCCTGTTCCCTCAAGGCCAGCCCCTGGATGCCAGCTGTTGTACTGCACCACTGTACTTTTCAAGGCACTGTACTGTAAGATTAAAAATGTTTTCTCTATTTTTTGTTTGTTTTTTATATATCATCTGTGTGAAAAGTATTGTAAACCATTACAATGCAGTACTATATAGCCAATTGTGTTAGTTGGGTGCCTAGGCTAACTTTGCTGGACTTACAAACAAACTGAACTTATGAACAGGCTGTCACAATGGAACTCGTTCATATGTATGGGACTTACTATATATTATAATGTCTAGAACAGCAAACAGTGATAATTGCCTAAAAAGGCAGTAGAGAAGTTAAAATATAATGTAAAGGATTGATTATCCCAGGCAGGAAATAGGGAACATAGAAGCAAAAATAGATGGACAGATAGTGCTATGGACTGAATATTTGTAAAGATCTCTCCCTCATTCACCTGTTAAATTCTAACCCCCAAAGGGATGGGATTTGGAGGTGGGGCCTTGGGAAGTGATTAGCCCATGAGGGTGGAGCCCTCATGAATGAGATTAGCACCCTTATAAAACAGACCCCAGACAGCTGCCTCATCGTCTTCTGCCATGTGAGAAGATGCCTAGTTGATACAACTAGACAAGAAATCAGCCCATATAAAGAATTGCTTTATTACTATAACTTTATTACTCAGCCATACAAAGAAACGAACTTCGGTCATTTGTAGAGACGTGGGTAGATCTAGAGACTATTATACAGAGTCAAGGAAGTCAGAAAGAGAGAAACAAATATCGTATATTAATGCAAATATGTGGAACCTAGAAAAATGGTACAGATGAACCGGTTTGCAGGGCAGAAATAGAGACAGAGATGTAGAGCACAAACGTATGGACACCAAGGGGGGAAAGTGGTGGGGGTGGGCGGGGGGTGTGATGAATTCGGAGATTGGTATTGACATATGTACACTAATATGTACAAAATGGATAATAAGAACCTGCTGTATAAAAAAATAAATCAAATTAAAAAAGAGAAAGAAAAAAGAATAGCTTGATAACATTATCAATCACAGTAGACACCCACCTGTAAAGACAGATTGACCAATGTGCCCCCATGGGCTCTGCATCGCCAAGTGTGCTCCCCCAACTCCACAGCCTTGCAGGGAGGCCTTCCTATTGGTGGAAGGCCAATGGGCGTATCTTGCTTCCGGAGGCGCCAAGCCTTGGGACCTCAGGCCCTCAGTGCTCATGGCTACTGCTGCTACATTAGCAAAGAATCACCTCACGTGCTCTTCTGATCCAACCACTTTCTCTGTAAAGAGACGTCTAGAACTTTCTCCCTCATCTTCCTGGGGCTTCCGGGAGCACCCGGAAGCCCACGTGGCGTTCGCACAGAGTGCCTGGGACAGTCGGCGGCACAGTTCCTGGCTGCTCTGCTGAGACGAGCTCTTCAGCCCCTCGTGAGTGGGACTCCGGAGCCATCCACAGAGTCAGAGCGAGTCAGGAGACAGGCGGGGGCTTTGCCGGGGGCTGGACTCCGCAGGTACCGGGGGCCCCGGGAAGGAGTGGAGGTCGGGGGAGGGCTACGGGCTGCTCGGTTGGGAGTGGGGGAGCGGCGGCGGAGGGTAGCGGGCTGAAGGGGGGCTGAGGGAAGGGTCCCCCAGTGAGCGGGTCAGAGGGGAGGACCGCTGGCTTCCGGGGTGGCCGGTGGGGGGCGTTCTGGAGTCGGGGTGCAGAGGGTGGGGCTAATGGCTAAGCGTGGGGGGGGGGCCTGAGCGGAGGGCTTCCTGCTGGTCGGGTGGGGCCGGCTTTGGGGGCCAGAGGAGAGGACGACTGGCTGCGGGGGTGGGGAGGACGGGACGGGCGGGCCCCACCCCCGGGGCCGAGACGGGAGGGGAGGGCTAACGGCTGCTGCGTGTGGCGGGAGGAAGGCTGAGGCGGGGGTCGATGGGGAGGACTCCCGGGCGCGGGTGCGGTAGGCGTTAGGGGAGCTCCCGGCGGGGCGGGGCGTGGGGGGGGGG